>NC_048299.1:147322469-147665904 GCF_013100865.1 Trachemys scripta elegans
CGGGCAGCCCCTGTGCCTCCGGACCCTGCGCCGCCGGAGCCCGGGAGGGGAAGTGCCCAGCCGGCGGCTGGGGTCCGGAGGCAAGGGGGCTGCCTGAAGCCCATAGCGCTCGGGCAGCTCGGCTCTTAAACAGAGCCGAAGAGTCAGGGGAGGAGCAGAGCCGCCATTTTCCCGGACATGTTCGGCTTTTTGGCAATTCCCCCCGGACGGGGGTTTGACTGCCGAAAAGCCGGACATGTCCGGGAAAAAGAGGACGTATGGTAACCCTATCCATACATACACCCCACAAGAAGATTAACTATCAGTGAGTTACTAGTTTTCCAATTATATATCACATGCCACCTTATGGGTATAAATTGTGACAATGGTGTGTTAGGTGTAGTGAATATGTCAGGCCTTATAAGAGTTGCTGACAGAGCAGTGAACTATCAGTGGGCCTCTGTGTCACAGGAGGGAACAGAGAGGGTCAGGTTTTTACGGTCATAAAAATATATCAATTCCTAAATCTTTCAAGAACCCATTGTAACAGTTTCCCCAAAGCAATCTTTCTCTCTCTGGCTACTTCATGCATTCTGTTCCAAGAAAACCAAGGTGTCAGGGATTGCTTGCACTTTTCAATATACCTGTTCATGCAGTTAGCCCCTGAGTAATAGGGCCCTCAGCGCTTTATCAATCTTAGAAACAGGACACCTGTGTTACTAGTGTTGCTGCTATAAACTAAACTGCTCTTTTGGTGCAATGTTTTATATCAGAAAAAGACCACGAGAAACCTGATTGGGAGTTATGTTCCAACCCAAAATATGTAACAAACAACTTAACTTTTTTTTACCTTTGTACTCAGGGAAAGAGACACCGAAGAGAAATAGCTGAAATGGTTGAAATTTATTTTTTTTCACTTCCATCAATCATTGCTCTTCAGGTGTCTTTCAAAAATAATGGGGTTTATGTGCATCCCAGTACAAATGTTGCTGGTTCTTTTTTTTTTTTTTTCTTCTACCTCTCCCAATTCATTTCAGGAACTCCATGCTGATGTAGATGGAAAACTTGAGGCCTGTGCTTGATGCTGTCTAAATAAATATACAATAAGAGAGAGTCTTTGTTCTGAAAAGCTTACAGTCTAAAAAGACTGTAAGGCAGGCACAGGATCAGAGGGGAAACAGAGGCAGAAGAGGTGAAGTGACTTGCTCAACATCATACAGTAGAGGAGCTGGGAACAGAACCTGAGTCATCTCCCAAATTCCAATCCAATAACCAATCTGCTAGATGAGGGGTGGGCAAACTTTTTGGCCCGAGGGCCACATCTGGGTATGGAAATTGTACGGCGGGCCATGAATGCCCATGAAATTAATAATTTGTGTTCAAACAGGGACAACACAAGTTTGTTTCAAAGTCCACACTATTAAAATAATTCTGTTGAACAATGCACTGTTAGAAAATTACATTACTGAGCTGTTTGTTGATTTTTACCACACATTTTAGCTCCTATCTGAACATAAATTGTATGTTAGCTAAAACTTTTCAGTGTACTGCACTGTGCAAAAGTTTGGTAGTTTTCCCATTTATTGCTGACTTCTTTATGATCTGTAATTAGCAAGCCTCCGACCCCACTCCCTGTCTGGAGCACTGGAGTGGGGCAAACCCCCGACCCCACTCCCCAGCTGATGCAATGGAGGACCAGAGAGCCTGATTTAAAGCTCTGATGGGCCAGACGCAGCCTGTAGTTTTCCCACCCCTGTGCTAGATCTTGCTTTGTATAAGGGTCCCAATGCAAGGAGCATCCCTGATTTCTGTGTTTTTTGTGCAGGTGAAAACACCTGCAGATTGGCAGGGACCTTGGGGTGAGTTGCCTTCCTCTGCATTATGGGGCCTGGATTGTACGTTAGGATCATTTGAGCATATTTCACCTAATCAATTCCTTGATATTGCTGGGGTCTCAGGCATTGGTGGCACCCAGGTCCCTCTTGTTCTCTGCCTGTGGCACACAATGCAACTCTCCTGAGGACTGAAATGTTTTAGTTTAATGCAAGTTCCTGGGCTCAATACAGGGATAATGGAATGAAATGTGATACACAGGAGGTCAGATTATATTATCTAGTGGTCCCTTCTGACTTTAAACTCTTTGAAGCTGTGATCTGATTGCAGGTTCAGGGTCCAAACGTGCATTGAACGTTTGGATGGATTGTGTCTATTGAACACAGTCTGCTGTTGGGGCAGAGTCACACTGCTCAGTGGGAGTTCAGAGCTGACATTCGTTTGGAAGTGTAACTTCTCAAATACGTGACTGCAATCTCCATGTGTGTGTGCAAATTAGCCTTGTACAAATGGCACCAGCAAAAATAAATAAATAAATTAATTAAAAAAAATGGCTGGACCTCAGCCCAGCAAAAATTAGACTGCAGAATGAGAATGCAGATTTAATCATGTGTCAATGTGATGACTTGCTGTTGGCCTATCCCAGAACAAAGGGGCAGCAGGGGAGGAATTATGTCAGAGTGGTACCACTGAGGCATAATCTTTATGGGGCTGCTCCTTCTGCAGGCGTGTGCCTAGAGGTACCCTATAGCCCTAACATTTGAATGGGAGTTCTCAATTTGCGGCACTTATTGCATTTCTCGGTCTTGGATTTTTATACAATAGTGGAAGAAGGGAGTCAAAAAGTCTCTTACCAGCACAGACCTTTTAATCCCCACCCCCTTTGTACAGCTACCCAACAGGTTGAACACCCGTCAGTGTCTAGTTAGAACATGCAGTGGAAGGGCATCTCTGCAGGCAAGGAATAGTGGGATGAAGAAGGCAGGTCATTTTGATTGGCTAGTCTTTCTGTAGCTGATTGAAGAGGGACAAACATCCCTCTAGTCTGTTGTGGTGACAGAAATCAAAGACGTTGAGTTGTCTGTGAAACACTGTTGGAAGAGGAGGAGAGGGGGTTAAAAAGAACCCTAAAAACATACGGAGAAAATACAAATAAATGGAAACAACTTCTGTGTTGCTTTCCTTGGGGATGTTTGCAAACTGCGATTTACAACAGATTACTCTTGCTGAAAACGTTTTGACTGCCTTTAGTCAAAGCTCTTCCATGCTGTTAGTGCTCTTCCTCCTCATAATGGGTTTCCCTGATAGATGTCTCCACCTGCGCGTTCTTAACTAAAGTGATTTCAAGCTTTATTTCGTGTGTGTGTGTGTGCGCGCGCGCACGGGTGTTTGATGATGCTTTTACTGCATTTGAGTAATTTGCATAGTGTCCTGAGGGCTGAGACACTTATTATTAATAGGTGTTGAATAGGTCACCTTTCATTCAAAGATTGCAAAGTACTTGATTAATTCTGCAAAGAGGGACTGTTTCACCCAGTAGTGAAATGAATTTGTTTTGGGGGTGGAATAGTTATGATGAGGAAATGCAAAATAGTTTATTCCATTTCAAGATACGAGGAGAGTTGCAGACTGAAAGCATGGAACGACCCAATTGCAATATAGCTAAGACTGACAGCAATATCTGTCCTTTTCCATAAAAGGGATGTGTGATCTTTAATCACAACCACTGGCCAGAATGTTGCTTGTATATGACCTCCAAGAGGAGCTCCTTAGGGCATTGTTTCAGCAGTGCCATCATCTACATGAGTAGAGCTAGGCAAAATTTAATGGCCAAAATGTTTTGTGGCAAAAAAATTAGATTGGAAACACCACAGGGGTTTTTTTTGTTTGTTTTTTTTCTTTCAAATTTGTCTGTTACGCAGATTTGTTTTGGCAGAAAGATGGGGGGGGGGAATCCAGAAAAAAATATTAAAATGGTCAAAATTAAAACTCTTGTTTTGGTCCAGGACACTCATTTAATTTGACCTGAAATGAATTTTGATTTTTCAATTCAACAGAAATTTAAATAATAACCCTGTGTTCAGTTTGACCCCAAACTATATTTTTTTGGTGACTTTTTGAAATTGCCTGTGAAACTGAAAATCCATTATTCACTTAGGTACATGACCTAACAGAGCCATTTCCTGAGCTATTTATCACCTTTTGGGTTAGCTTGTGGAGGGTATCCTATTTTCAGGGTTGTTCTTTTGTGCATACACATCGATTAACTGAGGAATGAATTGTGTGCCACTTTAACAGAATTCTTCAAAGTATCGGTAATATGCTGGCTAATAAAGACAGTAAGTTGTCAGCTTTCTGTCCACTTTATTTCTAATGCGTTGTGGTGTCTTGGCTGTGCATCTCGGCTAACCATCTCTAGTTATTTACAAAGGTGTAAAATTCAATCCGTCTGATCAGAAAGCACTTTAGACTGGTATAAATGACTGCGCATGGTGCAAGGCAGTGGAGTATCAGGCCCTAACGTTTTGTGAGGATAGGAAGTGTTGAGAAGAAACTATAGAAACCTATAAACTGAGGAGAATGATCCTTCTTTGCAGAACTGTTCTTTGTATGAGGAGTTCAACCCGATTAACATCAAAACATTGTGTATGTCCTTTCAGCTCAAGGTCGTCTTTGGTTGAATAACTTCTCAGTGGTTGAGTAAAGGAAAGCTAAAAGTAGCAATTCTTTTGACCTTATTAAGCATGAAGAGCAAACTCCTTGTTGTTGACTCTTGGAAAGCAAAAAGTATTTTGTCACCGTCTTTTCAGCTCTTCACAGTTAAGCACTAGTGATGCCTTGGGTGAAGAGGGCCACCTACAGAGTCACAACCCAGAGCACCCTCCCATCCAGGTAGTGATCTAGCCTAACCCACTTAGCTTTAAGGCTCTGGTAACATCTGAGTTAAGGCGGGACAGCTGAGCTAAGCATCTGAGTGATCCTAGCAATCAGGATGGATAACAGCAAGTGGCCAAAGCCTGCAAATATTTTTGTGTTTGTTTTTTGCAAAAGGATTTTCCCAAACTTCTGCATAGTGTGGACAAACTTTTCAGCAGAGTCTCTCTCATTGACCAACCTCCTTTCTGTGTATGACTGCATATGTCACTTTTCCCATTTGGAAAGGTCTAACATTCCAGTGGCAACTACAGCAATTACACACATGGAAAAATAAGAAAGTAATGTTGGGTTTTTTTAACCTGCTTTTCATGTGATTAAACAGCTGGAAGTGAGAGGGAGAAGCCAGCACTGTGTGACCAGGGAGCTCTCTGCACACCACCCAATGGACCATAGTTTGGGAACTGCTGTCCTAAAATATTGAGGGTTAGATTGTCGCAACTCTTACTTGGAAGCTTTCTCTCCATTTCCCTGTTCAGCCCTGCACAGATTGTGACTCCGGGCATGGAAAGGAGAGCAGGGCTAGTGGTGTGCTACAATCCATAGTGAGCAAGTGGGAGGAACTCTGAGGATGTCCCTTCTCCCTCTCACTCACTAGAGAGTTGAGTGATTCGTTCTGAGCTCTTGGGAAGGTGTCACTACATGCCACTCTGTAAGTGTGTGGGACTCACCCCTGCGGTGCCTCCTGCTGGTACCTTCTGGGAATTAGCTCTCCAGCCATCAGAGCGCCCTCTGCAGGCTGGTTTCCTGCTTTTCCTGGCCCCCATGTCCCTCCCGGAACCGGTGCCCTTCGCACGCTGGGGTGCTGCCCCCCTAACAGTACACCCCTCAGAGTCGGGGTCTCCCCTCCCCGGGGAACCCCAACCCACTATCCCCACCTTTCCTCAGTCTTTGGCCACTGCCCAGTCTCCATCTAGCCCCCGTTCACTGGGAAAGACTGCAGTATAAGCCACTAATCACAAGCAAGGTTGGGTTTGGACCTGCTGCCTCTGCCTACCCCAGTGTTTCTCAGACTGGGGTCGCCACTTGTGTAGGGAAAGCCCCTGGCGGGCCGGGCCGGTTTGTTTACCTGCCCCATCCACAGGTCCAGCCAATCGTGGCTCCCACTGGCCGCGGTTCGCTGCTCCAGGCCAATGGGAGCTGCTGGAAGTGACATGGGCCAAGGGACTTACTGGCCGCTGCTTCCAGCAGTCCCCATCAGTCAGTGGGAGCTGCAATTGGCCGGACCTGTGGATGGGGCAGGTAAACAAAATGGCCAGCCCCGCCAGGGACTATCCCTACACAAGTGGCGACCCGAGTTTAAGAAACACTTGCCTACCCCTTTGGGCTGCCCCCTGCAACCCCAGTACCTATTTGGCCTTCCACCAGGCCGCAGCCTGAGGGTTTCCAGTCTGGAGCTCTCCAACTCCCTGGGCCTTTCCCCAGCCCTGCTCCAGCTCAGGTACCTTGGTATGCTCCCAGCAGCCAGGTCCCTCCCTCTCAACAGTCTAGAGAGAGAGTCTATGCTCCTGGCCCACTGCCCTCTTATAAGGGCCAGCTGAGCCCTGATCGGGTTATGGCCACAGCTGAGGCTGCTTCCCCAATCAGCCCAGCTTTTCCCCCTGCCCCAGCCCTCTCCAGGGCTGTTTTAAGCCCTTCCAGGCAGGAGCGGGTAACCACCCTGCTACACACCCATTACATCAAAACAAGTTTTAAAGGCTATAAACTAGTTTTAGGGTGCACATTTCTGGTGGATCTAGGATCTCGTCCTCATACATGCCTGTAAAGTGTGTTGCATAAGTCTGGCACTGTAGAGCTAAAATATAATTATAATGTTCTCTGTGTCTTGGCAAAGACATTTTGCAAACCAAATCAGAAAACTTTGCTACCTCTGCATAGTGGTTCTGAAGATAATGAAAGTCCGATGACATATGGAACAACTGGTTGGAAATGCCCCCAAGAAATCCCTCACAATAAGAGGGTAGCATTAGTTAGGTCTTGGATACAAAACGTGGATGCCTCATCCTAAAACATTGTCGTCAAGGAATCCCGTAGCCATCTCGACGGTAGGTTTGCTGTAGTTGAAGCTAACACAACCTGAGACTGCTTAGTAAATGTCAGAAGAGATGTGGATTGTTGTTAGGCTCCAGATTTCTCAAAGGTGTTTGCTCCTTTAAACGTACAGCTATAAAAATTCACTCTGGTAGAATATAAACCTGTCTTTGATAGGATGATGAATTGTGGAACATCTAGGACCTAAGGCAAAAGTCATACCTACTGGCATTTTGTTCATCTATGCTACAGGATACTTGTGATCCCAGCAACCCTAAGGGCAAAGATAATTAACTCAGGTCTCCAAGAAAAGGAGGCCCACCTGTACTAATTTATGTTGTCCCTTATCACTGGCACAGAGACTCTCTAAGTCTAAGCCATCAAAAGTCGGTCCCAAGATATTTAGAAGTTCAGTAGATTAAGTTCTGACTGCAGATTCCAAGATATATAATTGCAGGTGAGCTATCCTCATTTTATGGTGACTACATCAGTCTAAACTGGCAGCTTTTTTAGAAAGTCCCAACTGTTTGTTTCCTTTACCAGCATCTCATCTTTTCTCTTTATGCATGTCTTTTCACTGTGAGGATTTCAAAATGAGTTATACAATAGGTTAGCTAGCATGAACAGAAAGTGAGCCATCATGGCTACAGGGCCTTTTATGACAGACAAAATATTATTGTGATGAGATTAGACAGAGAATTGAGTCATTGTGGAAGAGGGAATCTAGGGAAGAATTTTGAAGAAAAAAAACTGTGCGATATGTATGTAAGCCAAATTCAGAGAGTGATAACAGTGGTGAACATTACATATCAGTGCCTTTGTGTCGATTTGTGTGACTTAGGTGCCCATGGGATAAAGGGTAGCCTTGTAGCTAGAAAAGCAGCCAACAAGATAGCAAAAGATGAAGAACTGACTTTCCTGCTTCTTCCTATTGCTGCCAGGAAGTTGCAATTAACCATGCCATGCAGCATAATGACCATTAGCTCTGGTAGAAGAAAATGGGCAACATTTCACCATCTTTTTTTGAAACTCTAGAAACTTCAACCAACTCCTATATAATTGCATGAAAGAGGGAGTTTGGGGAAATTGCAATATACACTTTCTCCTCTTTAATTTCCATGAAACTGGTCAAAATAAGATATTGTGAAAAAACATTAAAAGATGTTTGTTTTGATGGGTTTAAATTGACCTTTTGCAGTTTTTTTATATATATATTTCACACATTTTATTGAAATTATCTGAACCTTATTGAATTTTTTGCTCACTGGAAACCAGGTGTCAGAAAAATGAAAATATTCATAACTATTTTGATACATTTTGATGACATTTTGGATAAAGTTTCAATTTTTATAAAAGTGTCAAAGAAAGATGCTGAATGTCATCAGTATTTCATTTTTTTTTAACCTTTTGAAAGAAAAAGTTATGTTTGATGGAAAAATCTTCTGATTTTAAAAACTTCACAGTTCTATATTCAAACTTTAAAATTTGACATCTTAGAAAAATCAGAGGGTTTTTATTACAGTTACTAAAATCCAAGATGGTGATGGCTTTTTGTTTACAACTGATCAACAGTTTCCTCACAGATCGTTATTCCACTGGAAAATGCAATATGTGGACACTGAAACTTTCTACAGAAACATGTTGTTTTTGGCAATTTCATTTTGAAAGGAAAAAAATGGATAAAACCATTTAAATGCAGTTGAGATATATTGTTTTGACATTTTTGGAATGGAATGTTCTCTTGAGCATAAGGGGCTTGCGTGTGTTGTAGGAGACCATTTAAAATGAAACATTTTAAGTGACCCAATATGAAATTTTTCAGAAACTTCATTCTGACAGAAATTTCCAAATTCTTTATTTTAGTTTTGATTTGGAATGAAACAAATTTTGAAATCCCAGAATTTCCTATTAAATAGGAATTCTGGTTTCTGCACAGCTCAAGTTTTGTTATCATGTGCATGGACTTCAAAGGAGTATTGACCATGAAATTACATAGACCAGGCTGATTTTAGATGATTGACTGAGCATCAGGCTCAGACACACACACAAAATATATCCTGTAGCTCTGTAAATATTGAGATATTTATGACTGAGTGGTTTTCCTGCCACATCACAGGTTGCAGAGAACCCTAAGGCACGCAGTTCAACCCTAGGGCTGATCTCTTGGTATGATTAATATTTGGGGATCTGCCTCTGCAGATACAGTGCAGTTGAGACTGATATTTCAGCATGATGGATTGGCAAGTGAAAGGGTCCTCGTATTCATGAAGATGACTTAGGTAGCTCTTGCCGTAGCACAATCCAAGATCCCTTATTCATGAAAATAGTTCCAATGGGACTTACATGCATAGGGGCTACTGACCTAAATAAGGCTTCCAGCATTTGGATATCTCTGTTCAGCAGCCAAATACGACAGCTCAGGGATTGGATATTCCTAATATTTTATCTACCTACTGTATATCTATAAAATAGATAAATACTAGCCATCCTACTACAAAACACCTAGGCTCTGAAAGCATTATCGTTTAGCATTTGCTTATAGCATCATAGTTGTGCCTGGTAACTTACAAAGAGTTGTGAGGTGATACTACTGTTCGCAGTTCCACTGGTGTAAATCCAAAGTAACTCAGTTTGCATTGGTGTAAACAGGAATAGAAAATGACACAGATTTTGACCCAAGAGCTAAACCTATCAACCCCTCTATATGACTGGTAAACTTAATCTCTGTTGTAAACTGAGGCAGAGATATTCACTGATATGCATATAGATCATAGGTTGAGTCAATGGTGGAGCTGAGAATAGAATATGTGGTTTTTTGACTTCCTTGGCTTCAAAGTTATGCTGTGTTTGGGATTCTTGGGCTCCGATCCTCAAAGGTTTCCAGGCACTTAACTTCCAATGATTTCAGTGGAAGTTAGGAGCCTACATACCTTTTAAGAATTTGGGCCTGTGCCAGGGTGTGATCTGTTCCTGCCTTCTTGACTCACAGAAACCTGCTCAGACTCCACTGGTTGGGTATCCACACGGTGCTTGTTTAGTTCAGATCCGTCCACCAACACCTTTAAAGTTTTGTGCAACATCTCTTGTATCCTCAGTCTCTTTCCCAGGGCCAGACAAAAAGAGGTCTTCCTTCCTGGAAATCTCTGACTCTGGACTCAGCTAGCCCCACCCCTCCCCCTAGCACTTCCTTCTGTGCCTTTTTATCGGTCCCCAGCTGATGGGCTAATTAATCCTTTAGCTCACCCAGACTGCTATCCTGACTGGGGAATGAAGTATAGTTAGCTAATCAGACTTCTCTGGGGGAGCCAATTAGTGCCAGAGTGATCATAGTGCAGGCTCATGTGTTAACTCCCTGCCCTCTGTCACAGCGCTTATCCCATAATACTTTGTAATATGTTTCTGCAATGAGACTCTGATAAAAATGAAGTGAACAAGGAAATGCCAGTTGTTATATGCAATGCATGTACAATATTCCCTAAATGTTGCATTGTTAACCTATGGAACTGATTGCCACACCGTAAAAGCAACCCCCTCAGTAAATTTAAGATTGAGAGGAGGATTTGAGATTGATTATAAATAAGAGCACCTTTAGTTACGCTGGCTAGAGCACAAGTATATGGCCTCTCAATCCTCCCACTTCAAGGCACCCATGTGTAAAATTTTCAAAAGTGCAAAAAGTCCCATTTTCAAAAGTCTGGATACTTGGAAGCCCTTTAAGTCTCTTTGAGATTCATGGAGTAAAATTTTCAAAAATGACTAAGTCCAGATTTACAAAGGTATTTAGGCACTTACTGATGCAGAAAGGTACCTAGTGGGATTTTCAAAGTGCCTAGGCAGGTTAGCGACCTAACTCCCATTGAAAGCCAATACATAATCTGAAATCAGGATGAAAAAATTCCTTCCATAGTGTAGTGTTAGCAAATTAGCTGCACTCTAGTAGTTTTAAATATGCCTCTGAAGCATTCTGTATTGGCCCCTGTCAGAGATGTAATACCAAACTACGGTTTAGTCTACTATGTCAATTCCTAAGTCATTACATTTGTCTTATTAGCACAGCCTGTCTCAGAATAAAGTAAATTTAAAGGGGAAGAAATGTTCACCTTGTTTGTCGCATGTCGTTGCCCTTTATTGCCCTACTTTTGTTGTTGTTGCATATTGCTCTGGCTAATTGAATAATAAAATGTGCTTAATTTAAGGGTAACTAATTTGAATTTCTTTAAGTGAAATTCAACTAGGTACTAATTTGGATTCACTAAATTGGATTTGACAATTGTATCCGTTTACCTTATTATGTCTATTAATTTGTATTGCATTACATTTCCCTTCTTGGAATGAACATCACTGCTTTACCACTTGGCACTACATTTCCTTTTTAAACAGGGCTTTCACTATTTTTATTTTTTAATTAGCACTTAATTTCTCATTTGACTTAACCCCATGGCATGATGATATTGTTAGCAAGACCAGCAGAATTAATTTTTTCAGACCCTTAAGTCTGAAAAAGTCCAAACTTGGTCACCCACAGTTTTATGAGTTCTGCAATTAGTTTTAATTGTTACAACCGACTTTTTTTTTCCCCCTCTAAAACAAAACCCACGGAAATTAAGGCTGTTCCTCCAAACTGTTACACATGTTACTCATTAATCAATTGTCACTCATTTGAATTGTCCCACTGAGTTGGCCACCGGCTGCAAGATGAAATACAGTCCCAGCATTAGGCAGGTATAGCCCTTGGCAGCTCCACCAGTGTCTGCCGCAAGCACCTCTCTCTCCCCAGCTCCCAGGATCCCCCAACTTACCATTTCCTTTTAGATTCCTCTCTGGATAGATTTCAGAGTAGCAGCCGTGTTAGTCTGTATCCGCAAAAAGAAGAACAGGAGTACTTGTGGCACCTTAGAGACTAACAAATTTATTAGAGCATAAGCTTTCGTGGACTACAGCCCACTTCTTCGGATGCATATGCTCTAATAAATTTGTTAGTCTCTAAGGTGCCGCAAGTACTCCTGTTCTTCTTTTTTCTCTGGATAGACTTCTCCCAACTGTTGTGACCTACAAACGGGTTATGCAATCAGTGGTGGATACAGATGACGGGAAGCCAGGGAAATTTTCTCTCTTCTAGATTAACTGTTTTCTGGTGCTTCTAAAGTTCAGTATTTTCCTAGCCAGGTGATGCACCACAGAAATTGTCGTGTCTTCTCTATTTCTAGCTGACTCTAGTTCTATTTCTGTGCATTTTTCCCCCTGTGGCTTGCATATTCAGTTTGTACCATAGCTTATGAAATCTTTGCATAATTGCTCTCCTCAAGACTTGAACAAATGGATCACTTTATAAAATTACCAGGCCAGCTCCAGAGATATATGTTGACATGCAAAATAGTCTGTTGCAGCTCCCTGTTTCTGGGACCATTTCTTTGCCAGCCCAGAATGATTTTAGAGCAGCCAACTGAGAACAGCTAGTAGGCAGTGGTGATCAAGCCACATCCCTTCATGCTCCTTATAAAAAGACTATACTGTCTTTATATCAGCTGAGGGATATCCTATTGTCATAAAGTCTTGGCTATTTTCTGGTTGATTTGCACAGCGAGATCAGTGCAAAGTGATGTGGCAGGATCTCAAAGGAGAATTTGGGATGCTGTGTTCCGTTCTCATCAGAACTAGCTATGAAAAATAGTCTTATCCTGAATGGTTCTTGTCTTAAGAAGAATGTACTGAGTTAAGTACGCATGGATCTAATTTTCATTTCATATGGATTATGTGGTTTCACTCATTTCTAGAATTCCTGCTTTTGGGAGCCGGGTAGTTTTTGACTGCACCTATAGATCTTCCAACATGAAATGTACATGATGAATTTGATTGTTTCCCGTTATAGATTTTTGTCCATCACACAGCTTGTAAGGTCATTTCTCATCTACTGGATGTGCTTTTATGACAGGCTGTTTTTCAGTATTTAGTGTGATTTTAATCTCTGTTGTTGGCATCTGAATAAAAAATGCAGATGGCTGTGTCTGCAGCATACAATAAATTAAGATGTGCCATGTGATTACAAATAGGGGAGTTTTGTCTCCCAAACCATCATCGATGACAGGATGTAGGTAGGATTAAAAACCAGGTTATGGCATTGTCCATCTGATTGGGGGGAGGGAGGTGTTAACTTGCAGACTAACCACAGTTTTAAAATGACATTAATACCTGTAAAATTACGTGCATCCGACGAAGTGAGCATTCACCCACGAAAGCTTACGCTCCAATACATCTGTTAGTCTTCAAGGTGCCACAGGACTCTGTTGCTTTTTACAGATCCGGACTAACATGGCTATCCCTCGGATACTAGAGCTTTCCTGTACTTGGCTGTTCCGGAGCCTGCGTTGCTCTTCCCGCAAATACCAGAAGTAGCTCATCCTTGTCCATGAGGCTCCTGGTTATTTCACTTTTGCCTTCTTCCCACATTCTCTGCCTCCTTCAGCACAGGGCGGGAATTCAATCCATTCCAATCTTATCCTTTAAAGCCACTTGGCTTTGGGGAAATTCTGTGGCCTTGTGTTATACAACAGGTCAGACTAGGTGATCATAACAGTCCATTCTGGCCTTGCAGTCTATGAATCCTTCTCTGTTTTAGGATTCTTAAACAAGCCATGTTCTCTTTTCTATCAAACAGCTCAGATGCACACAGTGCATTACCAGTTCAGAATCTGTGGTTTGGGCTGTGATAGAGTCCAGCAACAATGTATTATGTCCGTGAATGGACAAGCACTCGATATTTGCTATAGCTCAAAAGGTCAGCAAGTCTGTACTCCCAGCTAGTGGACACAGTCTAACTTGAAAATACATTTTAAAATCTACTGCAGACAAATGGTCTAAACTTAGAGCTAGAGAAATAATTTTTTTTTAAATTAGAAAATACCAATTGTTTTCGACCAATTTTTCTTAAAATATCTAAAGGCTCTGATCCTATTAATACTTACATATGTGCTTAGCTTTACTCATGTGACTAGTCCCGCTGAAGTCAATTTAAAGTAAACTCCATGTTAGCTCAGTTTTGTTGCTCCTACATTATGAGGGATAAGAGGGGAAAATGGGTCCATTAATAATATTAGTTGATTGAAAAATGGAATTCCTGTCGTGTAGGAAATTCTGATTTTCAACTTTTTTGTTTCCTGTCCTAAATGGGCTGAAAAATCAAAATACTGAAACATTTTAATAAAACGAAGTTTTGAAAACTTTCAATTCAGAAATGTCAAAACCATTCATAACAATATTTTTGACCAAAACGAATGTTTTTACTACAATAATAATAATAGCAGCTAGCTTTTTACATAGCACTTTTCATCTATTGATCTCAAAGCACTTTGTAAAGGAGGTCAGTGTGATTATCCCCATTTTACAAGTGGGGAAACTGAGGCATGGAGAGTGACTTGCTGAAGGTCACCTAGCAGACAAGCCTGAACTGAAATTAAACATCGAGTGTTTCAGTTTTGCCGGTAGAAAATTCCACTGAAAACTGCCAAAATTAATCATTTCCCATGGAGAATTTCAGTTTAGATAAAATCCCATTTTCAGCTGGGAACATTTTTCATTTCATTTATTTTTGATCAGCCCTAAATAATATAATAATGCCACAGATAAAACTCCGCAGTCTTGGCTCCTACTTCTCTGCTCTAATCACTAGACACACTGCCCTATAAGAAAACCATAATGAATACAGAATTATATAGCTATTGTAGATTCTTTGCAATGTTTGGTTCATTTTATTGGATGTCACATTCTCATCCATTTATCATTTTAGTTTCTTTCAGCAGTTACTCTTGCAAAACTTGTACGTGCCAAGACTCAAAGGGAAGCCGTAGTCACAACTGAGTGCTCTGTGGTGCTGTTTATTCACCTCACCTTTTCAATTAGCAGATGTGCTATTGTAGAAAAATCAAGGGGCCCCAACTGAAGGTTGTGTTTCCTCTCTATTGGCTTGATCGGAAAACTGGGAAATGACTCTTTTTTTGCCAGCAGGTGTGTCAGATTAAGGCAGAGAATCAACCAACCTCATACCTGGGTGCCCAGAGAGCAACCTGGTAAACCTTTTGGGGGGTCTGGCCAGCTATGGCCCTTGTACTTAAAACAGCTCCTGACTTATGGAGACACATTATTAGTGTATTTCCTCTCCGTAAACTCAGTTGTAACCTCTGTCTTTAACAGTAGGGTTAGGAAAACATTTTCCCCATAGACAGGCTATCCCATAATAGTCTACTGCAGGGTTTCCTGCATCTTTCTATGAAGCAGCTGGTGCTGGAAGCAGAGTGCTGGACTAGGTTTCCCACTGCTCTGATCCAGTCAGTGTGGTAATCTGTGTTCCCAACTTTTCAAAATTTAAATACGTCTGCCTGCAGTTTCACATGCATGATCATATGCCAGCATATCTGAGGAACAGTGATTAAAGTATTGGGGAGAGAGAGGTGGGTTCCTGATTTGTGCTAGATGCTGTGCACGCAGATAGCAAGAAGATGATCCCTGACTCCAGGAGCTTAGTCTAAGCAGAATCTAAGCACAGATCCAGGTTTGCCTTCTGGACCCATTCTCTGCTTTTGTGTATATTACAGTTGTACCCAGAGGCTAACCAAGGTCAGTGTGCTAGGCACTGTACAAACACATACAGAGAGAAAGTCCCTGTCTTGAAGAGCTTACAATCTAAATAGACAACCAAAGGAGAGGTGGACAAAGAGGGTCACGGAGGGGAAGTGGTTTGCCCAGGTTCGGACAGTGAGTCGGTGGCAGAGCCAGGAATATGATCAAAATCTCCTGTCTCCCAACCCAGTGGCCTATCCACCAATGCTCCTCAACACAGTTTATTCTGAGCTCCCCAGAAAGCAGATTTATGGAGAAGACGCAGAGAGATGGAACGTAGGAGTGAATTTAAAATAAAAAAGGTTTGTAACTTATTAAAAATAGCAAGTGGTTTTTTTTTTTGTTTGTTTTTTGCATTATTACTAATAATTTAATAGGACAACTTAGGTTCTCTTGGTGTCCTCCGCTGAAACAAGAGAGGTTTGTAAAGATGAATACACTCTTAAAATACTATGTTTTGATTCAGTTTCACTTTATTTTGTTGTATTGTAAACTGAATTATTATTTATAAGCCTCTAGTCTTCAGCTCCTGAGTAGTTTTGCTGTGCACTGTTTAACCACTGCCATCTTCCACACTTGCAGTAACTGCATTGTGGTGGCTGGTGGAGTGGTGGATACACAATATATAGTTGAAACTAGTAAAGTTTGGGGATAAAAGGCACCATAGAAATGTTAGGTTTTATTACACCTCATAACAGAATATCAATATCACTTTGAAATGCACAAGTTGTCTCGTTGCTTAAATAGAGTTGAATTTAGTTTATACTTATGGGCTAAGAAACGAAGGCTCAGTTCTTCAACCCTCACTAAGGTAAGTTGCCTGTACCCAATAAAATGTCTGTGTGTGGGGGTAGGGTGGGGGGAGAAATGGCCATGATACTCTTCCAAGCTCCACCCACAAACTAAGCTCCACCCATGTGATATACCAGAATGAGGTACCACTCACAAGAGACAATGCGCATGTTCAAAGCATGATCATGCTAAAGACTCCCTGGTTTTGTTGAAATCCCATCTCAAGACTTATCCCATTTCCACGAGTTGTGACTTGTAATTGTCTAATAAACCTATTTAGCCATACAGTCTAAGTACTCTAGACTATATCTGCTATCTATTGATCTATTTCTTCAAAGTGCTGATGGTCTCCTGCAAGCTTTTGAGCCTTCTCAACCCCGGGTGGAATTCAATGAGAGCTCACAGCACCTCATCATCCTACTAGATTGACCCTTTAAAGATAATGAGGTAACTAAAAAATAGCTAGAAGCCTGTAGGACCAAAGCAAACCTTCACCCAAAGCTGGAACCAAACTAGTTTTTGAAGCTTAGAAAAGTTGGATCAAATGCTCGCCGTCTCTCTACCCCCCCTCCCCCAGCCAGACACGAGCGAATGGGAGACCCAGAGTTTCTAAGGGAAAGACTGGAGGGAAGGTTTTCTCACCAGAGTGTGAATCTGTGGCAAATGATTCATCCTGCCACTTATTTGGCATCTACCCTTCATAAATGTCAAGTGTAATAACAAAAGGTTTTAATAAACCTGTCAGAATTGTTACATTTCAGATTTAGTGAAAAGGTTATACATTTAAAAAAAACCCAAACACCACAACCCATCGCACTGCTGAATTTCATGAGAAGTCCTGGACTGTCTGAGTTGAAAGCTCACTGCCAGGTTGATGAGTTAGTTAAAAAAGTAAATTCCAGCTCTAACAGGTATTAAAACCTGCAGCACTACCACATCCAGGCACACAGCAGCTAATGGGAAAAGAAGTGTTTTAAGGCAGGCACTTCCTCACTGACAACTTAATTTTGGGAATTGACAACAAGCCCTTGTCATGATATGCCAGATAAAGAGAAATGCCCTGACACCATCCTGCTCCCTGATTATTATTTTTTTTTAATTTTTTTTTAAGTGGCAGCAAGAATGACAATTGTTTTGGGACCCAGTTCAGGAAATCAAGTGGTTGCCTCACTGCCTGACTTTTGCTGAATACGTGCAATTGGTTCATATTTATTAAAAGAACACAGTGCATTTTTTCACCAAGTAAGCTGCTGTCCTCCCACGCCTCCTCCAATGCATTTAATTCTCTTCTCTCCATCCGCTGCATAATCATTCCATTACGATTGCAAGGGAAAGAGGTAATTGGTTTCAAATGTTCCTGGCTTGACCAATTTATATTTTAATACTCTGCTAGGGACCTGATGTTTACAATGGAGCACTTTAATGTTGCATACATTACTGATTGTTCCCTGAGTGCTCAGTATAAAAATTTTCCTTCTTCCCCCATCAACTATTTTTGTTTGACCTTGCATTGGCATATTAATATGAGGGTGTCTGTTAAGTTGTTCTTAACTGAATAACTGTAATAATGTGTGCAGTAGGAACAGCTCAAAGCAGCCATTAGCCAATATATGTGTCCATTTTAATACTATTGCTGATTTGAATTCAGAACTGTGTTGTACTACAATATACCTGCTCCTGCTTTCACACCTCAGGCTCCTCAGGGCAGGGAGTTGGTCCTTAGTTGGACAGTTGATCCATTGCACGGTACAATGCCCACTTACAATGGTGAGTGGGTGTGTATAAATACTAAAATATGCACTCGAGCTGTGAGGTCAATAACTGCATCTGTGGCTGCACTGATCTCATGCACTGAATTTTCCTTTCTTATGCAATGTTGCATCTGTTTGATTGCTGCACCTATTACAGAGAAAGGAGCATTACATTTTATCTTGAATTAGGGGGAGAATATTTATCCAAATCCACCTCTCCCCCCCCGCAGCAATTTTCTTTTGATCAATTAATCTTCAATTATGCATTTCCACATGTTTCTCTCCTCCCCCAGGCCAATGAAAACTGGAGGCTAACAGCCTAACTAGTAGAGACTGATCCATTGTTAATTAGTTTTCTTTCTTTTTTCTTTACAACTGTTTAACATCCGCTCTTCATGTTTGATCAAAGACTCTTGTACAACTCAGATTATTCTATTTAGCAGTCTACCGATCAGCAGGTGCCTTCAGGGACAACCTAAGTCTACACCCATTTAGCACTCAGTCTCTCAAACATGTTCTGCATATTAGTAACCCATTGATAACTTCTCAGTGACAGGATTCATGAAATATTTAAGGAGCAAAATGTTTGATTTGGTAGATACTGACAATAACTAGTTACTGCAATCCAGTTTGGAATAACATTTATGACATGTATCAAAGGCATAGGAAGGAGGGCGATAAATATAACTCCAAATACAATCTGACTATGCATGTAACTTTAGAGACTGCTTAAACATGCCCGGTATTATCATTGTTTGTATGATGATAGCACCTAGAGGTCCCAGCTGAGATCAGGGAACCCATGTGGTAGGCACTGCACAAACACAACAGAGGCCTGTCCAAACGACCTTGCACTCTGGGGCAAAAGAGACAAAGGGTGGGATGGAATACAGAGGCACAGGGAGGTTATTACTTGCAACAGAGCAGGTCCATTTATGCCATCCATGCATTTGGCACAGTGTGTCAAAGGATGAAGCCACTCCTATTTTAGTCCATTTTACACTGACTCCAACAAGAGTTGGGTCAAGCTCCTGATCTTGAGGAAGAGGAGATGTGGGTTAAGTTCCCAGCTCTGCCATTGACTAGGTTTTCTCATGCAGCTGAGAGAAGGGAAGCTGAGTTTAGGGTCCAGCCCCAATCTAAGGTACATCATCTGCTTGGTAGCTTTATATTCTACCATTGACTTTGAACTGCATGTGAAAGCTTGCTCCTGCAAAGCTCCTCCCTGAACTCACCCCGGCACTGAGGCTGATGTATAAGTCCCAACATGGGAGAGAGGAAGGATAGTCCAGTGGTTAGGGTGCTAACCTAGGACCTGTTTGAGTCCCTACTCTGCCATAGGCTTCTTGTGTAACCTTGGTCAAGCCGCATAGCCTCAGTTTCCCATCTGCAAAATGGGAATAGTAGCACTTAGCATAATACCCCTCTGCAGTAGGTAAGTGCATAATGATTGCGAGTTGCTCGGCTTCAATGGTGATGGGGGGCCTGTCACAGGGTGGCTGGCCTGTTAAAGGAAGATATGCCCCAGTTCACCTGTCACAAGTTGACCTTTGCCGCCCCACGTGGGAGAATGATTTGCCATTTGACAAACTCAGGCCAGGCCTAAGGATTCAAGGGAGTGGCCTGAAGGGAAGAGGGGATTGATTGAGGGAAAGAAGTCAGCCACCACACAGGCCCAGGAAGGAGGGCAGTGCAACCACTACACTCAAGGGTTGATTTATGAGCTAGGGAGGCAAAGAATTAAAGCCACAGTCCTAGGAAGGACTGAGACCGTAAACCTGAGGGGTGAGCAAAAATGGGCCTTTATGGGAGGTGAAAATAAATTAGACCCCAAGAGAAATGGAATATTGTTCCACTGACCTTGGCTGTGACTGGATTATTTTGGGGGAGCTCAGAGGGAAACTGAAACAGGGTGCCTTCAGGGTCACAGTGGGGTACCCCAAAGAACAGTGCCTGTTTCCTGGGCCATATAAGTACCTTAGTTAGAAGGGGGTTTTTGCCTGCTTGAGTGATGACACTAGATTCACCTGATGTAATAGCTAAAACACCCACCGACATCTAGCTGTAACAGAGCATCTTTCCTTTCTGCCTTTTTCTTTGTGTTTATCTGCTTGTGTTTGACTGGGGGAAACTGACTTAACAAAATCACAGTGGAGTGAGTGAGCTGAAAACATTTTGGCTGCCACCCATTTAACTGCATCATAATAACCATGTAAATACTGCCATCATAGCTTGAAAAGCATAAGAGACAAAGGTGATGTGAAATTTCCCTTGTAGCATGTAATTAACACAGTAGAAGGTTTAACATCGTGTGTGCTCATTAAGAAACTAAAACCTAGAGCATGGGGTGAATCCCTCCCCATCCTCCCCAAAACAATTAGCACTAAGCATGGGGTTCATTAACATAACCCCTCAAACAATCCTATAACTAGGATACCTGCCTTTGCCTCTTCATTTAGGATTGTTGAACAACCAATAGTTTCCTTCCAAAAACATTTTGTTGGTTAATCAGCTTAAATTTTCCAAACAATTCCATTACTTTGTAAGTTATTCCCATACTTATTTCACTGGCCATGCCTTTCCTTTACCTCTTAAATTGGACTCAGTCTGTGAGACATTGAAGGCAATGGGACTTGATATTAAGCACTACACAAGAGCAGGCCCTGTATCGTTCATTGTTCAGTGACTCAAAAATCACGTTGATCAATCTGGAAATTTTAGAATAAAAAAATTCCACTGATATTCCCAGTCTCTTGTGCAACATTATATCTTCAAGCTTCAGATCTGATTTACTTGTCCCAAAGTTAGTTTGTTCTGCTTCATGTTGCCTCATTCCTCTTGCTTTTGTTGCAAATAAACTAATCGTTTCGATTCCAGCTCGTGTCATTATTTAAGCCTCATGTTCATTTGTTATATAACATCTGCTACATGGCCAGATTTCAGTCTATCGCTTTGTTTTTTTGGCTTGTAATTTAACCAGCCAACTGATATGACAGTGTCAGTCTTTATTTGCCTGCTATTCACACAGAGTGAAAATCACCCCTGTGCTGTGGGCTAAAGGAGCAAGGACGATAAACAGCTTAAAGCCCATTTAAGCAGTGTCTTGAGGGCTTAAGTGAGAGTTAACACCTGGAAAGGCGTTGTACTGGGTTACTTTGCACAGGGTGACCTTCTCCTTCCCAGAATAGTGTAATATCCTTTTTTCTGTTGGTGAGAGAAGCAAGCTTCCGAGCTTACTCAGAAGTTGGTTCAATAAAAGAGATTGCCGCACCCACCTTGTTTCTCTAATGTCCTGGGACCAACACAACTACAAAAACGCTGCGTGCCTAAACTTTTACCCTGTGTAAAAGTTTCATTGTATAAATTCCATGCCATTTTACAATACAGACTGTCCCATTTTCATGACGCATCAAAGAAGTAGGCCAGTTTCATGCAGGGAACATATACTGTTACAAATTCTATCTACTTTTATGCTGGCTGAATTCTCTCCAACATAAATTTGAAACTAAATCCTTACTACTGTGTATGAACCAGGTAAACATTATATCAGCTTTACGGAGGGATACAAAGAGACTAACGGATTTGATGAAGGTCGCACAGTGTGCCAGATATGCCACTATCTATGTCAGGCAGCTGTGATTGTCATCAGGAATGTAGGTCACAAATGCCTGCCCCCTCAAAATTATGGACTCGGATCAAGGTTTTCAAAGGTGACCAATGATTTGGGGGATCACTTCTTGGGTGCCCAACCTGAAACATTTTTAAAGGGGTCTGATTTTGTTTTCAGAGGATAGCACTCCCTTTCAGACCAGCAGACCTTTTTAGGGTGTCAGAGATTCAGCTTCCAAAATCACTAGTGACTTTTGAAAATCTTGGCCTTATTTTTTTTTAATTGCTTTGTAAATGACCTACTTTTTGGACTCTGTCCCTGTAAGTGACAGTAGGTGTGAAAAATGTATTTCCTTTCCTCTTTAAAGGTCATGCAGTGGCCATTAAGCCATGTCCTAGCTGACATTCCATCTGCACCGTCTTGGATCGTATACCTGGTGTCAGTGGGGAAGCTGGATTCCAACTGCAAGTTGGTATTTATACTGCTGCTATTCATCACAATCCAAGTATTCATTTAGGTTGCAAAGCCACAGTAAAAAAGCATGCAACCAGGCACTGGGTGCGCCTCGCCCTTTTTCAGATACCGAACTTCCTTCGTATGAGTAGATAAATAGTTATCATGTTCCTTCATGTTTTATGTGCACACATTTTAATCTGAGAACTCTTGTGAATTGCTTCAGGAGGCATTATCAAAACTCGCTCTGATCTGTAATTCACTTTGAGAAAGCTTGATTCATTTCAGGGGGTGGTGCTGGTGGTTAAGTTGCAATAGATATATCCTGATGTAGAATCTTCTTAATATAATTGTGGGTAATTCCTCGAGATGGGCTGTCCTGAGGTCCCACTCACCACTAGGTCACCTCTTCGTGATTGCTCTGGGGATTAGCTCCTTCTAGGTCAAACACCCCAACCACTTTCTCTCACTCTGTGGAACTCCAGATACTCTCCCTTCATGGCATGGCCCTCCAGCCAGGTCACTGTGTGTTTAACCCTTTCTTGGGTGTCAAAAGTCTTCCTGAGACCGTTTGTACAGAAAGTCTTCCCATTCACTGCCCAGATGGTATCACTTCTCCAGTGCCTGGTAGGGGAACCCAGACACACTGTCTACACCAGGTTCCAGCTCAGGGACTCTATAATCAGCATCCAAGGTCTGCACCATTGTAAACCCTGCTGCTCTTTCCCTGAACCTTTTCCTACACCCTCTCCCCAAGGTTTCCTTCCTTCTCTAATGTCCAGATAAGACTACATGTTCCCTCACTGCAGCCCTTTCCTGGCCTTATATTAGCCTTGTCTGTTCGTTCTCAGCTAGGCTCCATCATCAGCTCTGGTCTATCAGGTCTTCAGTGGGACTTGAGATGAAAAGACCCTCTGCTTGTCTTTGGCATAGGAGTGAAATTTACCTTTTGTCATTATAACCATCGGCTAATATATTGTGATTATAACTATCTGCTAATGGGGAAAGATAGATGTGTTTGAGGGTATAGATAGGGTTCAGAGTGACCTAGACAAATTAGAGGATTGGGCCAGAAGAAATCTGATGAGGTTCAACAAGGACAAATGCAGAGTCCTGCACTTAGGACAGAAGAATCCCATGCATTGCTACAGGCTGGGGACTGACTGGCTAAGAAGCAGTTCTGCAGAAAAGGACCTGGGGATTACAGTGGACAAGAAGCTGGATGAGAGTCAACAGTGTGCCCTTGCTGCCAAGAAGGCTAACGGCATATTGGGCTGCATTAGTAGGAGCATTGCCAGCAGATTGAGGGAAGTGATTATTCCCCTCTGTTCAGCACTGGTGAGGCCACATCTGGAGTATTGTGTCCAGTTTTGGTCCCCCCACTACAGAAAGGATGTGGACAAATTGGAGAGAGTCCAGCGGAGGGCAACGGAAATGATTAGGGGCCTGGGGCACATGACTTATGAGGAGAGGCTGAGTGAACTGGGCTTATTTAGTCCGCAGAAGAGAAGAGTGAGGGGGGATTTGATAGCAGCCTTCAACTACCTGAAGGGGGGTTCCAAAGAGGATGGAGCTCAGCTGTTCTCAGTGGTGGCAGATGACAGAACAAGGAGCAATGGTCTCAAGTTGCAGTCGGGGGAGGTTTAGGTTGGATATTAGGAAACACTATTTCATTAGGAGGGTGGTGAAGCACTGGAATGGGTTACCTAGGGAGGTGGTAGAATCTCCATCCTTAGAGGTCTTTAAGGCCTGGCTTGACAAAGCCCTGGCTGGGATGATTTAGTTGGGGTTAGTCCTGCTTTGAGCAGGGGTTTAGACTAGATGACCTCCGGAGGTCTCTTCCAACCCTAATCTTCTAGGATTCTAATATATGCCATTATTTTTCCAGATTGTTTGTTTTTTAATTATTCCCCTTGTTCTAGTAAGGCATTAGAGCTGAGTGAAATTTTTTGGGCTGAAAAATGCAGTTTTGGGGTTGGTTGATATGGTGAATAGTTCTGGTGGGTGGTGGTGGTGGGGGAGCTGGAGAGAATCATTCTTGAAAAAGTCACTTTTCCCAGCACTTAAAAAAAAAATCTAGCTACATTTCAAAAGTCAAAATGTTTCCTTTCAAAACAGGGTTAAAAACACCTGAAAATGAAATGGAAAAATATTTTTAAAATAATTTTGCCATAACATTTTTTTTTTGATGTGTAAAAAAGTGAGAACATAAATTGGATGGATTTTTGGCCATAAAACTGAAAAAAATCAATTTCCTTCGCTCTAGTAAAGAGTCAACAAGATCAAACAGAGAGATGAAATCTTTTCTTTTTGGGTACCAAGTGCAACTCCTCTACTACACATTAAGAAGGTCAAGATTTGTCTCTCCAGTTTATACATCCCTTACAGGATATGCAGGAATTTTTCCCCTCCTTCCTAGTTTTTTTCCCCCCTTATATGAATTTATTGATGGGGGAAAATGCAGCATGACAGCCCTGTAGCATGAATTCCTCCTCCTCCGTTTTTTTTTTTTTTTTTTTTTTAATAATCCAAAAATTCAGCCTGGGCAGCATCAGTTGGTGCAAACTTCATCTTCCTGGCTCAACTCTTTTGTGGATGGATTCCCTGTCATGGAGAGAAGATAGTTAAGTCTTCATGACACAATCCTTTCCTTCTGAGACTTAAAACAAGGAGACTTAAGTGTGGTCACACTTTCTTATGATATGTGCCACTAGTCTGAGACAAGCAACTCATTTCACATAAGCCACTAAACAGCCAATGGCTAGTAATACCCTTCAGACACGAACTACCTGCGCTACGATCAAATCAGTGACTTCATCCCTGATTCTGCAAAGACTTCTGCTAATACTGAATTTTGTTAACTCAGTGGATCTACACATGTTGAGCATGTACATGAGTCTTTGCAGAATTGAGACCTTACAATATAAAAGTACCATAGATCCCTTACAAATTCCATGAGCTCCTACCTTAGACAGGAAAGTAAATAAAATAGTTGGCCAGATTTTCCAAATTCAAGTGAAAAAACATACTTGGCATGTTTAAGAATAGTGGGTTCTGCTAAGTGCTCAGACCTCTGGAAAATAGGGACATTTCATCAGGTCCCAAAATGGGAGGTATTGGAACAGTGAGGTCCTTTGAAAATCTGGGCTTGATATAATTACCACGTGCGCCAAATACAGCATGGTTGAAATAAACAGAAAAGAAAGATTACATTTCAACGCGTACAGCTCGAATTCTACCAACTTCTGATCTCCCAGAAAAACTGATGTAGGAATTTGATAGCAAAAAATTAAGTGAGTAATTTAGGATGTCCTTTTATTTTCCTAGTTGGCTAATACTGAAAATGTTCAGACTGGATAGCTCTGTGGTTCAGATCAATAGAAATTTTCAATTAGTGCTGAATTACCCTCATGAGTGGAAAAGAAGCAATCAAGTCAGCCAGAAGGAAAGAGTAAGTACCCATGTGTGTTAATTGAGACTGGACTTACATGACCCATTCTTACGTTATTGCACTGAAATTGTAATGTGGTGCATGCAAATATCAAATGTCATCCTAATGGGTTGTCATAGTAATGTTGACCCGGGCTGATTTCCAATCAGCCAAATAACTATTCAGTGAATCCAATTCATTTCCATAAGTCCCTTGTGGCCCCACTTGGTCCCATTACCTGCAATTTCCAAAGGGCTTGTCTCACTATACCTGGTCAACCTTTTTTTCAAGAATTAAAATTTTGGACAAAACGATGTAACAAAATAATTTTAAAAGTTTTATCATTTTTTGACCAGCCCTGGATACTAATTGTCACCTAATTGCAGCAGACAGGTTAAGGGATGTTGTGGATACAACTACCGAGTCCCACCTGTCTATGTGAAGAACTTATATGGTGCCCCATTACTGTAGTAGCTGAGCACCTGACAATCTTCAATGTATTTATCCTCAAGACACTTTGGTGAGAGATGGGAGTGCTAGTTGCTTCATCTTTCATATGGGGAACTCAGGCACAGAGAAGCTAAGTGACTTGCCCAAGATCACAGAGGAAGTCTGTGGTGGAACTAGGAATTGAATATGCATTTCCCAAGTCCCAGGCTATTACTTTAATACCCTTGCTCTCCAGAAGACACACATTCATACATTAGGGCTTACACTGATGGCCATGGGGATTAGGACAAGGACTTCATGAGGACAGTTCTGCCTATTGTGGAGTTTTTAGCTCATTCTCTGAAGCATATGGTGCTGGCCACTGTTGGAGATGGAACACTAGAGAAAATGGGCCAGTGGTCTGATCCAAGGTGGTCATTCCTATGTTCCATACCAAGACTTTCTTCTTCAGTACAAGTAGTGCCCCCAGCTCACTGTGTGGGGGAGTGAGCCCTGAAATGTCTAGGCTCTATTTTCTGTGCTCATTGGATTTCAGGGTCGAGGATTGTCAACCAATCCCCTTTCTCAGTCACGAAATTCACATGGTTTAAAAAAACTGATTTAAAAAGAAAAACAAATTGGAAAATGTGACAGGGCAAGTTGTGCCTTAGATCCCTTTTTTTGTCCCTCTGGAGTGCACCTCTTAGGTGACAGACCTGGCTTGCTTCAACTCTCTCAAGGGTGGACCCCGATGATTCAACCACGTTGGAACTGGATCTCTGGATGGAAGCTCCCCTGTTTCTCAGTCATGTTAATACAACAGGCCCAACTGTGTTTGCACCAGCAATCTCTTTTCCTCTGGGGTCCAGTGAGTAGTTGCTGGTTAAAGTGATTCTGAAATCGTTTCTTCAAAACAAAACATTATTTATTCACCCAGACCAGATGATCCTGATGGTCCCTTCTGGTCTTGAAGTCTGAGTCTAAATCAGAGATGGGGGTTAAAACAATGCAGGCCTTTAGGCATATTTCCCCATACCTTAACCTTAACCTGTCCTTGCAAGCTTTGGTAAATTCCATTCAGTCCAGTTACCTCCATCTCTGGGCTAAGAGAAGCAGATAACCCTGAGCAGCTGCTCAGAACTCATCCTTCCTTTCTTGTTTCCAGGAGGCTCTTTCTAACTGTTTATGCTCTTTTGATAGGCTTTCAGCCTTGGCAAACCTGCTGTGTGATTCTGCCTGGCATCTGGAAAATAGCATCTTCCTATTTGTTGGCCTAGCCATTGCTATCTGAATTCCCTTGAAGTTGTTCACCCTAGGTGGATTATCTCTACCATTGTTTCGTTTCCTGTTTGTTTTACCTCCTAGCAGCATCCTGGGAGTTCCATTCAGTCAGACAGGGTAATAGCACACAGGTAAACCCATGTACATATGATAGTCACATACATATTACAGATATCTCCCTCATTCTGCACAGGCAGAAAATACGGTCAGTTAAATGTTTATTTCAGAAATATGAAGGGGGAGCGCTGTTTGCAAGATGATTGTTGATAAAAATTGGCTAATGTACTTGTGAGGTTTTTTAATGCACTGTGTGTTCATCGTACTAGCTAACGTCACTGGGGTGGTTAGATAAGACTTCGGCCTGGTCTACACTACGAGTTTAGGTCGACTTTAGCAGTGTTAAATTGAATTAAGCCTGGACACGTTCACACAACGAAGCCCTTTCTTTCGACTTAAGGGGCCCTTTAAACCAGTTTCTTTACTCCACCTCTGACGAGGGGATTAGCGATAAAATCAGCCTTAGTGGGTTGGAATTGGGGTAGTGTGGACGTAATTCGACATTATTGGCCTCCGGGAGCTATCCCACAGTGCTTCATTGTGACCGCTCTGGACAGCACTCTCAACTCAGATGCACTGATCAGGTAGACAGAAAAAGCCCCGCGAACGTTTGAATTTCATTTCCTGTTTGCCCAGTGTGGAGAGCAGAGCTCATCAGCACAGGTGACCGTGATGGAGTCTCAGGATAGCAAAAGAGCTCCAGCATGGACAGAACAAGAGGTACAGGATCTGCTCGCCATATGGGGAGATGAATCAGTGCTAGCTGAACTCCGTAGCAGTAAATGAAATGGCAAAATATTAGAAAAGGTCTCAAAGGCCATAACAGGGACGCACAGCAGTGCCGCATGAAAATTAAGGAGCTAAGGCAAGCCTACCACCAAGCCAGAGAGGCAAACAGAAGGTCCGAGGCAGAGCCGCAAACATGCTGCTTCTACACGGAGCTGCATGCCATGCTAGGGGGTGCAGCCACCACTACCCCAACCGTGTGCTATGTCCTTCACTGGAGAAACACACAGGGAAGAGGGTTCGGGGTACGAGGAAGAGGAGGATGAAGATAATGTAGATAGCTCACATCAGCAAGGAAGCGGAGAAACCGGTTTACCCAACAGCCAGAATATGTTTATCACCCTGGACCTGGAGCCAGTAACCCCCAAACTCACCCAAGGCGTGCTCACAGACCCTGAGGGCACACCGGGGACCTCTGGTGAGTGTACCTTTGTAAATATTACACATAGTTTAAAAGCAAGCGTGTTTAATGATTAATGATTAATTTGCCCTGGCAATTGCGGCCAGTACAGCTACTGGAAAAGTCTGTTAACGTGTATGGGGATGGAGCGGAAATCCTCCAGGGACATCTCCAGAAAGCTCTCCTTCATGTACTCCCAAAGCCTTTGCAAAAGGTTTCTGGGGAGGGCTGCCTTATCCCGTCCGCCATGGTAGGACACTTTACCACGCCAGGCCAGTAGCACGTAGTCTGGAATCATTGCATAACAAAGCATGGCAGCGTATGGTCCCGGTGTTTGCTGGCATGCAGACAACATCCATTCCTTATCGCTCTTTGTTATCCTCAGGAGAGTGATATCATTCACAGTCACCTGGTTGAAATGGGGCGATTTTATTAAGAGGACATTCAGAGGTGCCCGTTCCTGCTCGGCTGAACAGAAATGTTCCCCGCTGTTAGCTATGCGGTGGGGGGAGGGGTGAAGTGATCATCCCAGAGAATTGGGTGTGTGGGGGCGAGGGGGTTAGTTGGGTTTGTGCTGCATGTTAACCCGGGAACCGCAGCCCCTCCTTTTACATTGCAAACCCATTTTAAATGGCCAAACCAACGGGTGCTTGGTATGGGAAATGGGGGCGCTACTGTTTGAAACCATTCCCACATGTTAAGAAGGTTAAAAAAGCCAAAAGACTGTGGCTTACCATGGCTGCCTGCAAGCTGAAATCTGTTGCCTGGCACCGCGTGAGTGATCTCTCACACCAAACCGGCAGGCCTTCAATATAAGAGGAAAAATGCGACCTTGTAACGAAAGCACATGTGCTGTGTAACGTGAACAGCAAAATTTAACGTGAAAGAGTGTACCCATTGTTCTCTAAAATGTGTCTTTTTTTTAACCACCTCTCCCTTCTCCTCCACCAGCTGCAAATGTTTCTCCTTCTCGGAGGCTAGTGAAGATTAGAAGGAGAAAACGGCGGACTCGGGATGATATGTTCTCGGAACTCCAGATGTCCTCCCACGCTGAGAGAGCACAGCAGAATGCGTGGAGGCAGTCAATGTCAGACTACAGAAAAGCACAGTATGAACGAGAGGAGAGGTGGCGGGCTGAATCGCGGGATGAACAAAGCAAGTGGTGGGCTGAAGATGATAGGTGGTGTCAGCTTGCAGACAGAAGGCAAGAGTCGATGCTCTGGCTGCTGGAGCATCAAACTGATATGCTCCAGCGTTTGGTTGAGCTGCAGGAAAGGCAGCAGGAGCAGAGACCGTCGCTACAGCCCCTGTGTAACCAACAGCCCTCCTCCCCAAGTTCCATAGCCTCCTCACCCAGACGCCCAAGAACACGCCTCCGGCCACCCAGTCACTCCACTCCAGATGATCGCCCAAGCATCAGAAGGCTGGCCTTCAATAAGAGTTAAAGTTTTAAACTGCAGTGTGTCCTTTTCCTTCCCTCCTCCCCCACCCATCCCGGGCTACCTTGGCAATTATCCCCCTAGTTGTGTGATGAATTAATAAAGAATGCATGAATGTGAAGTAACAATGACTTTATTGCCTCTGCAAGCGGTGCTCGAAGGGGGAGGGGAGGGTGGGGTGGTTGGTTTACAGGGAAGTAGAGTGAACCAGGTGGGGCGGAGGGTTCATCAAGGAGAAACAAACAGAAGTTTCATACCGTAGCCTGGCCAGTCACAAAACTCATTTTCAAAGCTTCTCTGATGCACACCACGCCCTGCTGTGCTCTTCTAACCGCCCTGGTGTCTGGCTGCGCGTAATCAGCGGCCAGGCGATGTGCCTCAACCTCCCACCCTGCCATAAATGTCCCCCCTTACTCTCACAGATATTGTGGAGCGCACAGCAAGCAGCAATAACAATGGAGATATTCTTTTCGCTGAGGTCTGAGCGAGTCAGTAAGCTGCGCCAGCGCGCTTTTAAACGTCCAAATGCTCATTCCACTATCATTCGGCACTTGCTCAGACTGTAGTTGAACAGGTCCTGACTACTGTCCAGGCTGCCTGTGTACGGCTTCATGAGCCATGGCATTAAGGTGTAGGCTGGGTCCCCAAGGATAACTATAGGCATTTCTACATCCCCAACGGTTATTTTCTGGTCCGGGAAGAAAGTCCCTTCCTCCAGCTTTTGAAACAGACCAGAGTGCCTGAAGACGCGAGCATCATGTACCTTTCCCGGCCATCCCACGTTGATGTTGGTGAAACGTCCCTTGTGATCCACCAGGGCTTGCAGCAGCATTGAAAAGTACCCCTTGCGGTTTATGTACTCGGTGGCTTGGTGCTCCGGTGACAAGATAGGGATATGGGTTCCGTCTATGGCCCCGCCACAGTTTGGGAATTCCATTGCAGCAAAGCCATCCACTATGGCCTGCAAGTTTCCCAGAGTCACTAACCTTGATATCACCAGGTCTTTCATTGCCCTGGCAACTTGGATCACAGCAGCCCCCACAGTAGATTTGCCCACTCCAAATTGATTCCCGACTGACCGGTAGCTGTCTGGCGTTGCAAGCTTCCACAAGGCTATCGCCACTTGCTTCTCAACTGTGAGGGCTGCGCTCATCCTGGTATTCTGGCGCTTCAAGGCAGGGGAAAGCAAGTCACAAAGTTCCATGGAAGTGCCCTTACGCATGTGAAAGTTTCGCAGCTACTGGGAATCGTCCCACACCTGCAGCACGATGCGGTCCCACCAGTCTGTGTTTGTTTCCCGGGCCCAGAATCGGCATTCCATGGCATGAACCTGCCCCAATAACACCATGATTTGCACATTGTTGGTACCTGTGCCTTGTGAGAGGTCTATGTCCATGTCAATTTCCTCATCACTCTTGTCGCCGCGCTGCAATCGCCTCCTCGGCTGGTCCTGGTTTTGCTTTGGCATATCCTGGCTCTGCATATACTCCAGGACAATGCGTGTGGTGTTCATAGTGCTCATAATTGCCGCGGTGATCTGAGCGGGCTCCACGATCCCAGTGCTATGGCTTCTGGTCTGAAAAAAGGCGTGAAACTAGTATCTGATGGACGGAGGGAGGGAGGGGCGAGTGACGACATGGTGTACAGGTACAGGGAATTAAAATCAACAAAGGTGGCTGTGCATCGGGGAGAAACACAAACCACTGTCAAAAAGAATGCCCCCGCACCAAAAAAAAAAGATTGAACTCAAAACCCTGGGTTTAGGAGGCCGTTGATTTCACGGAGGGAAGGGAAAGCAAATGAATACAGAACAAATCTATTTTTTACATCTTAAGCTGGCAGACGACGGTGCAGCATGACTGATAGCCCTCGGCATCTTCTGGGCGATTGGCAGAAAATAGCATACTGTGACTGATAGCCATCATCATCAAGACAGTTCGATAGGACTGAGCATGTCTGCCCAGGTGCCCATGGTTGACAGCCACTGCAGTACGATGACGATGGATACCAGTCATAATATACCATCTTCTACCAAAAGGCAAGGGGCTGCTGTTGTGTGCAATGCAGCCCTACGTCTGCCAGCCCCATGTCTGCCAGCACCCAGATCACCGATGAAGGCTACCAGTCATACTGCACCATCTACTGCCAAAAGGCAATTAGCTGCTGCTGTGTAGCAATGCAGTACCACGTCTGCCGGCACCCAGATGACATATGGTGATGGTGAGCTGAGCTGAGCGGGCTCCATGCTTGGCGTGGTATGTTGTCTGCACAGGTAACCCAGGTAAAAAGGCGCGAATCGATTGTCTGCCGTTGCTCTGACGGAGGGGGAGGTGCCTGACGACATGTACCCAGAACCACCCGCGACACTGTTTTGCATCTTTCAGGCATTGGGATCTCAACCCAGAATTCCAATGGGCAGCGGAGACTGCGGGAACTGTGGGATAGCTATCCACAGTGCAATGCTCCGGAAGTCGACACTAGCCTCGGTACTGTGGACGCGGTCCGCCGACTTCATGCACTTAGAGCATTTTATGTGGGGACACACACAATTGGCTGTATACAACCGATTTCTGTAAAACCGGCTTCTATAAATTTGACCTAATTTCGTAGTGTAGACATACCCTTTGTGTAAGTTCAAGATGGCTATTAGCATTGTACAGCCAGATCTTGAGCTGGTGTCACTGAGCAGCGTTCCAGATAGTCCCATCCTCCTATCATTGATGTCTGTGTAAAAACTACTGTTGACTATATTGGTTCAATATTGGGCCTTCAGTCCTCAAAGATAACATTCAAAGCCCAGTGGAGACAAGGGAAAGACTCAGTGGGCTTTGCATCAGACTTAGAGTGGATAGTCTATGTGCATTTTTAGACAGGAACAAAAAACAAATCTTGGTATTAGCAGAATAGCTGTCCCAAACTAAGAAATTCCTGTAATTATAGCTTGAATGAAAGGTATTGCTTTTCCAGCTTGTGTAATAGAGTTTCTAGCACTTTGGAGCTTCAGGAATTAACCTTCCACCTAGACTTGCTTTCAGGTGAAACAAATAGAAAACAGCACTAGAAACTGGCTTTGATCCAGGACTTTTTTATATTTAGCTGCGTACAGAGCTGTAAAGCAAGAACTCAAGAGGCACAGGTCCAATGTCGCAACGCACTTTTTAGCAAGAAGCGTTAAATGTTGTTTCCCTTCAACAGAGAATTCTTACTACGGTAATAGAGGAGAGTTTATACCTGTTCTCTCTTGGCCACTGGTGGCAATTGTGTTATTCTGAGCAGTATTTGAAGATTGTGCTATTGTTTATGGAGTTTTAGGGGTTCGATTGCTACTTTTGACGAGACGGAAAGAGAACATTTGGCACAGCCATTGGCTTTAACGAGATCTGTGATTGTCTTTCAGTCCAAGAATCTGTTGAAGGCAGCTGTCAACACCTTTCAGCATAAGAAAACAAATATAGAGAGAAGAGTGACTAAGGTCTAGATTTTGACACACAAACACACCTGCCACATACACTAGAGCAAACATGGTTCTGCGCGTGGGCTGTGAAGGGGATATCATCCATCTCCATGATGTTGGCCTCCCTATACTTGGATCCTTGACAGACTGAAGGAGCTCAGTCTATTCGGCTTAACAAAGAGAAGGTTGAGGGTGACTTGATGACAGTCTACAAGTACCTCCATGGGGAACAAATATTTAATAATGGGCTCTTGAGTCTAGCAGAGAAAGGTATAATACCATCCAATGCCTGGAAGAAGAAGCTAGACAAATTCAGACTGGAAATAAGGTGTAAATTTTTAATGGTGAGAATAATTAACCATTGGAACAACTTACTATGGTCATGGTAGATTCTCCATCATTGACCATTTTTAAATCAAGACAGAATGTTTTTCTAAAAGAGCTGTTCTTGGAATTATTTTGGGGAAGTTCTCTGGCATGTGCTATAGAGGAGGTCAGACTAGATGATCACAATCAGGGCTGGCTCTGGCTTTTTTGCCGCCCCAGGCAAAATAGCCTCCAGCTGCGCCCCCCACCCCCACCAGCGCGGCAGGGGAGGGCGGCCGGGGTCCCGGGGGGAGGACGGAGTGCCCGGCCGGGGCTCCGCTCTCCCCGGCGGCCAGAGTGCCAGGGGGAGGGCGGCGAGCCCCGGCCGTGGCCCCGCTCTCCCCGGCGGCCGGAGCCGGAGCACCGCACCGCCCCCCTCCAGGTGCCGCCCCAAGCACAAGCTTGGGGGGCTGGTGCCTGGAGTCGGCCCTGATCACAATGGTCCCTTCTGGCTTTAGAATCTGTGAATTGGGAGGGACCAGGAAGAGTCATTAGGGTCTCTGCTATTTCATATACCGCCTGCTGGGTAATAACATGAGAGGACTCTGTTTCTAAAACTAAACTGGCACTTTATTTAGAGAACTTTTTACAGAGATGCTACAGCTAGCAGTCAAGCCATATGCACACAGACACAGACAACATCCTCCAACGTTGTTCTGCCTGTAACCTCGCCTCCTCCCTCCAAGTTTCATGCTGGTTGCTACACCCACTTTCTCCAAGCATGATAGTAAATCTTCCCCAAACACAGAATGGTAACGTAGTTCAAGATACGATGGATGAGTTAGAGCCCAACTTTGCACTGAGCTTTGTGCAGAAGACAGAGGGGATCTAGAAAAGGTCTTTGATTATGTAGAAGTCATTGCAGGATAAGGGCCATGTTTGAGGTTAGGTTTTGTTTCATTTCTGTCTCTTCCTTTAAAAAAGAAGGGGCAACTTTTTTCCTCTGACTCATTTGAAATCAAGGAGGATGCAAGGTAGAAACGGGCCTGGGATTTTGTTGTTTAAAGCATGTAAGGGATCGTATCCATGCTCTATAAAAGAATTCCAAGAGGGAATATCAGCTTATTATTTTGTGACAATCAGGGATTTACCTATGTAACCAGAAGTGAGCTAGGACCACCAAAAGTGAGTTTATAATTCAAAATGCAAAAAATAAAAACCAAACCACAAGTCCACAGTCCTGCAAATACTTATGCAACTGTTAAACTTTTTCCATGTGAATCGTCCCACTGGAAGTCATTTTGCTGTATTACCTGAGCAAAGCTAAGCATCTGTGTAAGCATTTGTAGGATCAGTATCTAAATTACGCCTGTGACAGATTATGTGGACACATGGAATATTCAAAAACTATTGCATCAACTTTATAAATGTTATATCTATGGGCTTGCTAGAGACTATATTCCTAGCTCCCTGGAGAACTATAGAGTTTCCTGCAGAAACTAAAATCATTAGAAATTAATTAATGCAAATCCCTAATGCAGGTAACAACTCAGTGGAAGTTTCACCTCGTAGGGGTACTAGCTTAAACTGGTTTTGTCTTGTTAAAGAGGCCTGACAAACAAGAGAACTCTTAACTGTATAAAGTAACCACCCTGACACAGTGAGAGAGGTCACACACTTGATCCAAGAACTGACACGAAACTTTGACCAAGAGTCCCTTCAGAAAGGGCTTGAAGTACCATGGAATCTACCAAGGTCTCCATGTGGAAGATGGATGACACCCGCTAAGTTGTATGCTTGCATATAAGCTGTTGGGATGGTTTCAATCTTAAAGCCTCACTGTATTTTTTTTGTATAATGTATACCCAGCTGAGCATGCTGCCAGAACTAAAAATAATAATAATCAAAATAACAACCTGTGCCAACACAGTATAGCTTTGTCTCCTTCTAGTGGCAGGATTGGGTATAGATGTTTGAATCTGCTAATTAACCTGTTTCTTTAACTAAAGCAGAAGAGGCTTATGCTTTGGGATCCAGAGGTCCTGGTCTCAATCCCTTCACATGAACCATTCAGGGATGCTGTTAAATATGTATACAATGACCTGGTTACTATGGCTAAGTACTTTTGATTGAATCATACAGGCAATAAGAGGAGGCAATAGAGTTTTGCTGTGTGTCACCCTGCTATATCCTATATCCAATCCCCTTTAAAAGCAGCAGATAAAATATAAGAATGTAAGAACGGCCATACGGGGTCAGAGCAACGGTCCATCTAGCCTATTATTGTGTCTTCCAGCAGTGGCCAATGCCAGGTACTTCAGAGGGAATGAACAGAACAGGTAATCAAGTAATCCATCCCCTGTTGCCAGTTTATGGCGAACAGATATAAAACATTATTAGAAATAATACATAAACATGTCAGCTTTAAAAAAACAACAACAAAAAACAAGCTACTGTCTTAGAAATTGCTGTCCTTAAATTTCTGTCCTTGAGCAGATTTTAGTACAACTTGAATCAAATGTCATTTTAACTTGAATCCTAGTCAACAAATCTCCAGTGAAATTGTATTAATTTTCAATTAAACTTCAAGTAAACCAATTAGCATTTTCATTTTTCAAGAGCAACAAAGGCAGAATCTGTAATGAATCTATCCAGTCATTTGCAGAGGAATAAATATGGTCTGGACAGATTTCTACAGTCAATCTTTCTGTGTAACTTCATCAAGTATATTACCCTTATCTTCTCCCTTGTTTCAGGCACTATGTTGGCTTTCTTGTGGTGTCTGCAATCTCTTCTCCTTCCTCCCTCCCTCTTAGTAGGCTCATGATCCTCCCTCTTTTTTTCAACCCAGTCTCCTCTTGTCATTATGTACTTCGTGGCTCCATCATGCTAAGGAGCGTACACACAGTGAGAGACAATCCCTGCCCCAAAGAGCTCTATACCCTAAATAGGCCTGGCAGTTGGAAGGAGATAATGATATTCCCATTTTACAGATGGAAAGATTAAATGACTTGTGTAAGGTTACCAAGGAAGAGTTGGTGTTTGAACCCAGCTCTCCTGAGTTTCAGTGCAGTGGTTTAACCACAAGGCTATCCTTTCTTACTACGCTAATCTCTATGAATGAAGATCAGATTGATTGAAACACTTTAAGGCAGCAATCTAAGCACCTATATGGCCCCCATTAGCATAGTAGCATCATGCTTCACAAGCTTTAATGTATTTATCTTCCCACCAGCTCTGTGAAGCAGAGCAGTGCTATTATCCCCATTTTACAGATGAGGAACTGAGGTACAGAGAAAATAAGTGACCTGCCCAATGCCTCACAGCAAGTCTATGATGGCACAGGGGATTTGAACCTAAATATCCCAAGTCCTAGGCTAGTGCTCCAAGCACACAGTTACAGCTTAAAAAATGTATATATCTACATATACATGCACAGTATAAAAATATTGTGTGTGTAAATATATATTTGGAGGTGTTACTCTTCATAATCCTACATTACCATGGAGGAATGAACACAGCAAAGGTCAGCATCAAGGTTAAGCGCTAATATGGAACTGCTTATTTAGAGATTATGTGTCCATTCAGAAAGCACCTGATTCTATTAGGCTTCTGGCAGACCTGTGGTGAAGCAAGCAGGTGAAGTGTTTGTTATATTTCTGAACTGGCAAAGCTCCTGAATCATACTCTCGCTCCTGTAGCATGGAACAGTCAACTAAACACAATTCCATCAATATATGTGTGAAGAAGTAGTGCTATCCAGGGTCTCCTTAGCATAAACCTAAGTGTGTGTTCTTATTGACAACCTGCAGAATTTACAGCAGCAGCTTATTGTTCTCTTACTTTGTAGTAATCAGATTTTAAGTAACTCATGGTTGCTTCTGTGGTCATTTTAACAATGCTTTTGCAAAACGCAGGGTTGAACTCAGTTGTAGAGATGGACCTGAGTTGCCAAGTTCAGAACTGGATCCCTATCCCAATTTCCCAAACCAAGATCCCAGGATTCTCTTTAGTTAGAAAACTAAATCTCTTTTATATAAAACATGGTATTCCTTAGGAAGGGGGGGGAGACCATTGGTTTCGGTTGCATGGAGAAAAGGGTTTGTGAACTCAGACTAGTTGTAAGCATTCCAAAACTAATCTGCAAAACTTTGAGCTCCATGCAGTTCTTCCAGCTGAATGCTGTGGTTTAGCTTTCATAACAAGGTGAGACATCTGTATTTCAGTGCGAAGTCCATTTACATTTTAGAGTTCAGCCAAACCTGCAAATTGAAACAAAACACAAGGGACTAAATTTAAAAAAAACATGACTAATGATTTGGGGAACTTCGGACATCTTAATGCGGGTCTGATATTCAAAAAGTGATGAGCAATAACTTCTGAAAATTGGGTCTCAAGTAGGACCCCAAAATTGTGAATCACTTCAGAAAATGTTGAGCAGAGAGTACTGCCATCAGAAAACAGTTCACACAACGCCCCCGTCAGCTAACATGGTCTTGCAGCACCAGTAGATCAGTGGTTCTCAACCAGGGTATGTAGAGGTCTTCCAGGAGGTACATCAACTCATCTAGAGATTTTGCCTAGTTTTACAACAGGCTACATAAAAAGCACTAAAAGGCGGTATAAACTAAAATTTCATACAGACAATAACTTGTTTATACTGCTCTATATTCTGAAATGTAAGTACAATATTTATATTCCAATTGATATACTATTATATGGTAAAAATGAGAAAGTAAGCAATGTTTCGGTAATAATATGGTGTGACACTTGTATTTTTATATCTGATCTTGTAAGCAAGTAGTTTTTAAGTGAGGTGAAACTTGGGGGTACGTTAAACAAATCAGACTTCTGAAAGGGGTACAATCATCTGGAAGGATTGAGGACCACTGCAGTAGATAACTTAATCTGCCTCTTTCATCTAATTTCTCTGATTGTTGGAACTAAATATATCTGTTCAACTGGGAGAAATGTGAATATACAAGACAGGCTATTAATAACACCCAGCAGTTGCTGAGACAGAATGATTGTTCATTGGCAGGATTGCTTCAAAGCAGCATCTGATATTTAGGAACAACCTAGACAATGGGTGAATTAGGAATCCTGACTGTTTCCCAAAGTGTTGATTTTGAAAGCAGAAGGGTGGGGGAAGGAGGAGGAATCCCCATTGCGTGTGTATTTTGCTCAGAACCTGTGGTTCTTCACTGCATTCTCTGTCTGCATGTTTTGTTGGGAGGTTGCTGGGACTGGGAGGGTTTTTTTGGGGGGGGGGTGGGGGAAAAGAGGACTCTTTTTGTTTAACTCCACTGGGAACAGGTTGTGCTCATTATTTCCCACATGAGCTGTTGGAGGTGACACTTAGCCATACGTATATGGATTTCATTCCCATGATGGGTGGTAGGCATACAAAGGGTAAGGAAGAGATTAAGGTGGAGACTAGGAAGCCAGGCATGCTGCAGGTGAAACTGATTACAGCTCCTACAAAAGCAGCTTTCTCAGAAGACAGCAGGGGGCTGGAGAGAAGTACTTCCTGAGATTGAGGAAACAGGGACTCTGCTAGCCAACTGGAGCACTAAGAAGAGGTCCACCTGGTTCATGTTTCGACAGGTTAGAGAGACTGATTAAAACAACCTGGTCTGTGGACTTTAAGTTGGGTTGGTGTGAACTTGTTTGTAATAAGTTTTGTTTGCCTAGACTGATGCAAATGCCGCATACCTTTCCGCCCTGTAAGAATAATAGCTGGAGTATGGAACTTCCAGCTCCTGTCTCTTGTTTCCTTTTTTCAGGCCTTTCAGGGACAGTTGGTTGCAGCATTTGAACAGAGGAGAAAAACAAACATTACCTCCTGGGAAACCCGAGTTAGCAAGCAATTTGTATTGCTGTCTACAAGCATAATATGTAAATAAAAAGGAGTAGAAATGATGGCAAGTATCGGAGGGGTAGCCGTGTTAGTCTGGATCTGTAAAAAGCAACGAAGAGTCCTGTGGCACCTTTAAGACTAACAGATGTATTGGAGCATAAGCTTTCGTGGGTGAATGCCCACTTCGTCAGACTCATGTAATGGAAATTTCCAGAGGCAGGTACCAAGGAGTAGAAATGATGGGTGAGTCTGAAACCCTGGCGTTAAGGGGAGTTTGGGTTCTATGTGCAAAGCAAAACAAAACAAAACATGGATTTGTCCCAGGAGCTTTTCCTAGCTGTGTGAAATGTTGACGCCCATTGACTTACAATGGGATTTAGGATCATAAATCACCCAAGCACCTTTGAAAATTGTACTCCCAATCTACACTAGCGAGAGAACTAAATTATAAACAAGTTTGCCAAGTATGTGGAGACTATGGAAAAATCCTACATTTATTTTAAGCTCAGTGGGCCAGATTCTCAGCTAATGTAAATCAGTGTAGCTGAAATTAATGGAACTACAGTGATTTAAATTACCTGAGGATCAGGTCTATTTCCATTACAGTCGATACATGCAGACCTAGCAATTTGAAGTGACATCTGTCTTGCAGGAAAAAAAAAATGTAGAACTTACCTTGAAAGGGCAGAGGTATATGTGCTTTTTGTTTTATTTTTTATACACAGCTTCAATACTGTATACAAAGAGAAGTGTGGGATATAAAGAGAAAACCTATCCTGCAGCTGCACCATCTTTATGAATATAGTGTGGGGGTAAAGGCACCATCTGCACTAAATCCAAGAGGTTATCTGCATCCCTGCCCAGCAGTCATGATGGTTGAAAAGCATAACAAAGAATAACAAAAATCCTTTGATTTGAACCCTCATGATCCTCATGTCAAAAGGAGATGATGAAATGTAACTCAGCATGTGGCAGTAACACATGCACTCTTCTGTTCCAGGGATGAGACTGATCACTAATGAGCTGATAATTGCTATGTTATTTCAGATGCTAGTAGTAAAAGCCTGTTTACCGGGCACCTATGCCCCAGAGCACTCATCCAAGCAACCTATTGAGTAAACAACCTGCTAACTAGGGAGATGTTGTAGGCAGATATTTTATTATTTTAGATATACATGATAATATATAGAATAGAGGATGGTGTCGGTCTCTTTCTGATGACTCCATGCCCAAGTAATAATTCAATCTTTAACAACCCGCTTCGGAATCACTTCAGGTTCAGTCTGATATGATCAGAACTCTGCAATTAAATTATAGTTTTCTAGACATTATTTCTTCTCTCCAATTGTCTGATAAGACCGCAGTTAGACAATCCTGAGCTGATGTTCTGGTTTTATGGAACCCTAAGCCTGATTTCCTCTCCTTTACTCCAGCAGAATTCCACTGCACTCACTGTGGAGTTGCTCCTGATTTACACTGCTGTAAACAAGTATTAGCCTCCATCTTTTATTTATTTATAGTAAAAACAAGAGCTGTCAGATTTCCTAATGCTGCAAGGTATAGAGGGGGCTTTGATTTGGCAGCAATCCTGTGCCACTTCTTAGTTGTGTCTTTTTTTTTCAGGGGGGGCACTTTTTTTTTTGGTATACTATGTGGTAAACTTTAAAAAAGTTGATGAGTTGTGGGGGTTTTTTAAGACATGCATCTCTTAAGAATCTAACTAGTTAATTTCTGCCTGAGACGATTTAAGGTGTCATTTTATTCCCATAATTTCTCTAGGGATCAGTCTGTTGTAGTTCCATGACCGTATTACTATAGTATCTGTGCATCTCAAAATCTTTTAATTAGAGCTGGTCAAAAACTTTCTGATGGAACACTTTTCCATCGAAAAATGTGGTTTCATCCAAATTGAAACTTTCAGTGGGAACGTGTTTATTTTGACTAAATTTTGTTACGGGCGTGGGGGAGAGGAACCTTTTGATGCTTTCGGAATGGAACATATCCATTTTGAGGTGACTTTTTTATTTGAAATGTATTTTATACAACATTATGTTATAATCAAAACAAATCTGAAATGAAAACAAAATGTTTTGGTTGACACCACCTCCAGCCTCCAATGAACTTTAAAAACAAATGTAGAAATTGTAGATTTTCCCTCAAAATGGAAGTTGTTACCTGCACGACTCCACTTTCAATGTATGTATCATCATGATATCCCTATGAGATATTATTTAATGACTTCCCTACACTGCCAGTTTGGGGCTCGATTATGTGCCTGTGCAGAGACACAAGAGCAGGTAAGAAACTATCCCACACCCCATTCAGACCCTAGTGATGCCCCTGTGGTGCTACCAGATCTTGGCTCTGGGCACAGGGGGCCCACTACACCTTTCTTCTCTCTAAGCAGGTGAGCAATGAGTGGAGAGGGAGTGTATAGAACCTAGACTCTGCCCTTCTCCACACACCAGCCAGTGAAGCTGATTAGGCATAAGGGTGAGAAGTAATTTGCCGGTGGTCTGGGTCAGTAATTGTGCAGCATAGTTTTGTCCCTGTTTTGTTCCTGGGATGGTGCTGCTGTGCACTGCCTCTTATTTTTATTTTTATTTTTTTCCCAAAGGCTAGCAGCAAAGCCACAATGTAGCCCTCACTCAAGGCATTCTATTTTGGTTGCCAACCAAGGGGGTTTGCATAGAGCTGTTTTTGGAATTTCTGTTCCATGAGAAATTTAAAGGTTTTAACTTTTTGTCCTGACTCAGGATGAATTTTTCTTCCAAAACCTCAGTTTTCAGTTGGACAGAAATTCTTCTTTTCCAGCCAACTCTAGTTTTGCAAAACCTAATCTGATTAGAAATGTTTTCATGACTTTTCAGAATGTGCATACTTTACACTAATGATACGCAGATGGAACATTGACGGAATGCTAATATCTGGGGTCCTAATTCTTGGCTGGACCCTATCTAGAAATTTTCACCAATGCAAAGTGAATGCAGAACACTACCATTCTGATCTGGTAATGTTTTACACCCATTTTACACAGCTATAATAATTTCACAAGGTACATGGCAATGGAAAATCAGGCCTTGAGGTATTTGCGGCTTATGTTTTTAAGTAGTTACCTATGTTATAAATGCTATACAATATAGCATTTACAACACAGAGTGATGTGTGTACATTCTAAATTGATGGCCTTGTGCAGACTAGTAACACTGCCGGGAACTCTGGTGTTTGGAACTATTATTAATAATAACTGGAGTCAGTTTGTGATCCCCTGATGAAAGCTGCTATATAATTATAAATCTGAATTAATTATTTTACACTTGAGTTAATTGAGGTACAGAGAGGTTAAGTGAATTGCCCCAGGTGTCACACCGAGTCATTGGCAGAGCTGAAAATAAAACACAAGAGTCTTGACCCCCACTGTCCTTTTCTAACCACTTTTAAAGCAAGAATAATCCCTCTTTTTAAATAAGGGTTGCCTCACTTGCCTGCTCTAAAATTCAGCCTATCCAAAATGCCCAGGCAACAACGGAAGAACATCTGGTCTCAGGAATACCAGCACTCTGTTCTGATCAGTGCTTTCTCTTTTTATCACCCAGGATGAAAAATAAAAACCAGTGGGGGTATGCAATGCAGTGAAATGATCAAGCAGGCTAAGGAGAGCTCCAGTTGCCATTTGTGTATATAAGGTAATACACACACTCTCTCTCTCCTATAAATCAATCTAATTTATATAACTGAGAATACAAATTAGTGAGAACAACCAAATGACAAACGATTGTAATTACACAAAATCAACTGGTAAACTAATTGAAGTGACAATCTATCAAGAAAATTTATATGTTTAAACACCGTGCTACATATAGTAATGAATGGGTTATGCTGGTGAAAACTGTCTTTAGCTTATGGTGAGAAACAAGTGGGACTGCACTCGCAGAGGTGTATTTTTCAAATCTGACTTTGAAAGCGCTTAAAAGGAATCTTTCTTTTGGTACACAGTTGAAGTGAGCGGGCGTCATTCCATTGATTCCAATGGGCACTGGTTCAGTTCATAGAAGCAGTGAATAAGATGAATTTGTTTTCTTGCTGTCCACTAAGGAGAAACTTGTGCCATGAGGTTTGCAGATTCTATGAACATTGAATTTGTGGACCAGAGTGATTTAGATGAAGTGTCATCCAAGAGAGTCACTTTCAATCGTATTCATTTGTTTATTACTTGGTTATTTATCTACTTTAAAAAAGGTTGAGCTGACTCAGTGGGCATTAAAACATATGGGTCCTGGGACTTTAGAAATTATAGACCTGATACGTGAGCTAATAGATTCTTCCCTCTTTCTTGTTGAATTTAGAGCTGGTCAATGTTTTTCAATTTATACAATTTGGAAAAAAGTGCCATATAGTCAAATTTTGACCATAATAGAGGGAAATATGTTTTGAGAAGCCTTTTTTGTGAATGTTGGTGGGAAGGAGGGGTTGGATCGTCTCTGTTAACAAAAATTAGTAATATATCTGCACACATTGAGTCTGTAAACTTTTGGTTTGCCTTCACATTGAATTAAGTTTGATGGTTCAAATGACTTAATTATTTATTTAGCTTTATAGAAATGCTAGGGAAATGAAAATGGCACCTCTTCACACTCTGTACAAGTTCTTCAGTACCATTAATATATAACCCACTGCCAGTAAGCCAGGCAACATAAAAACTCCAAATACTCCTCCAGCAATTTCCCGCCCTTACAATTCTGGTTACCAGTTTCCCTGGGTCATACAAACTTAAGGATCCTTCCTTCCACCCTAGCATTCAGCAGTTCAGTACTCTTCAAGTAGTCCCATTAAAATGAGGGAGAGTACTCACTGAGCAAAGCACTACTGAAAGTAACTAACAGTGGAAGAAGCTAGCCCTTATTTAGCAAGAAACCTGTTACTTTGCTGTGGAAAGTCCTGTGGAAATGCTGGAAGAAATATTTCCTCCTGCAAAGTTAATACAAGCTGTAATACTAATGATGCTCCATGTTAACACTCTATGCCATCAGTTGTTGGTAAAACAAGAGCTGAAAAGAAAAATGCATCTGGGGACTTGTTCAGACTCCCATTAGCCACAATTCTTGTTATCTTTATAATACACACCAAGACAGTATCAAAGACAATGCCAAGGCACAATTCACCCTGGTAAGGCATTAACACACACATTTTTGAAAAAAACAACAACAACCAAATACACAAGAAAGAGAAGAGATTACAAACTTCAAAGAATTGCCTTTAAGCAAGTAATATGTATGCAGTAGCTGTTGGAAAGCGAAATGCTTCCAGTACTGACGCATGAACAATATTCACTTAAGCTAACAGCCGCTAAATGCAACTGTAGTGAAGAGCAATTCTCATAAGAACGGCCATACTGGGTCAGACCAATGGTCCATCTAGTCCAGTAGCCTGTCTTCAGACAGTGGCCAGTGCCAGATGCTTCAGAGGGAGGGAACAGAACAGATTAGTTATTGAGTGATCCATCCCCTGTCTTCCCATCCCAGCATCTGGCGGTCAAAGTTTTAAGGACACTCGTGGGTTTCCATTCCAGACCATCTTCACTACTAGCCATTGAGTAGTAACAGCTAATTTATACCCCCTTTATTTTGTATATGTAGTGGGGATTATGTTTTCCACTGTGCATCACACTTGATGTATACTTTCCACTGTGCATTAAAGGCCACGCCTGTGAATTTGACTGCTGGCAATTGACTTGGGAGCTTTCTGTAATAGGAGGCCTGGTGCAAAGTGCCCCTTTGGTACCCCTCCCCTTCTGCATAATCCTGCAATGTTTAGTAGTCCGATTGGCACTCTTTGGGGGGGTCACAAAAGCCACAGTGGGTGCTATTGTCATGGGGTGTTGAACAGGCCTGTGATTGAAGTGGAGAATGCGCCAAAGGTAATTTTATTGATATGGCATCATGCTGCCAAAATTAATACTTTAAATGTCTATGGTTAGTGGTACAATGAATGGAACTGGAGAAAGAGGGACCTAATTTGATGCAAGTGCTCAGGAATGCAAGCTGCAACCAGGCTGCTACCGACAAACACAGGCCTCTAAGAGTGTATCCATGGCCTCTTTGCATGCTCAGTAAAGGTCAGAACTCTACCATCTGTGTCACTTATTGCTAATGAAACAACTAGGACCAGTTTGGTTCTATAGCGTATCAATGCTGTATAACTGTTGTTGTGGAAAAAGTCACCCACGCATTGATTTTAGTTCACAGACTCAAGCCTGAGGCCTGTTTATTGCAATACATACCAACGCGTTGGGGTAGCAGTCCTAAAACTACTACCCCTAGCACAGCATGCAGGCTGCTTTTATTCCTTCAAACTGCAAGCATAGTACAAATTATACATCATTTGCGTGAAATAAGAGTTGGGGTCTATCCCTTTTTCCCGATACCTCCCCTATCAATTTACGAGAATTGGGTGCATATTGAGTGGAGGGCTTCTTGGTGGTTTCCGATATGGGCAGTGCTTGGCATCAGTAGGAGTGTTTTTCTCGGCAGGGTGCATGTTGTTTTTCCGGGGTTTTACCATTATAGGGCATAAGGGTTCATTACAGGACGCCAAAGAAGGTATCTAATTGGCTAGTTTTGCATTTAGCTGGAATTACAGGAGAAGTTGCATTTAGTCAGTTTGCATTCAGCTAAAGTTACCTATTGCTTCACACAAGCGGTTATTATATTTCATCAGCCATGAACATATTTTATTAGAGCTGCTGCTGGGGCTTTTTATTCTTTCCCTCCTTGCCCCACCCCCCTTCTCTGGTCATGACCCTTGACCGAGTTTGGCAGGAGGCTGTGTTACTTAGCCTAGTTCAGGCTTGTGGCCTGCAAGGCGGGCCTATATGACGAGTCTTCGCCGATGTTCTGATCGGTGCAAGGAAGGCCAGCCAGGCCTATTCCCCCACACTGTCCATTTCTGATTTGGAGGTAGACAGTCAAATTGGATGCATTTTATATCTCTGTAGAGATCCAGCACAAGCCCTATTTTGAGGACTTAAGTGGGCTTGAAGTAATACATGGACCTTGAGCTGGCTTTCTGTACAGAGGTGAATTTCACCCATTGAGGGACTTTACCTTCATCTCCAAAGTCTCACCATTTTTATCCCTGACTTTTTATTGCCCGTGTCTGATGGGATGGGCTAGCTCACTAGTACTTTCTGGTTTTGGGGAGGACAGATTAACTGTGCAAATGTTTGGGGGAAGGATCTGCAAAAGTTAAAAATCTGTGACGCACACACATGGGATTTCCAAAAGCACTCGGCCTGACTGCCTTAGTGGGAGCAGTATTAGACCTATGCCAAACACTCGTGAAAATCATTTTACTAGTTTGTTTTCCTACCTCTGGGTCAAATTCTGCCAACCTTTCTCAGTCTCTTATTCTGGAAAGAGTTCCATTTAACATCAACAGTAGAATCTGTCTGACGTTTTTTATGCAGTGTTTCATTCTGAAACATTTGCATCATAATTCTATTGTTTTTTCATTTGGCCTTGTATTCAGTACATGTACAGTTGTCATGGAAATGAATTGCACATCCTTTGAAAGATGCTCAGTCACCCTTTTTTACTTTCTCTCTCTCCTTCATAATAAGAGTCATGGCTGGAAACTTTTGGTGGCTTGTTTGTTTGTTTTAAATCCTTTTTTGTATATATCTGCAGAGAGAAATACACAGCATGTAGCCATTCAGCAACGGCTAAATCTTACTTCAGTAAGAATTATACAAACACATTTAACTTGTTTACTGAACAAACATATCTTCACAAAGCTTTGAGTTATACTGTTGACTTCCGGTAGTATATAGAGTGGCAATGAGCAAGTGGATAAAAAATGGAGGCGGGATAATAAAAGAGGAGGAATAATAAAAATGTCATATTTTTCTGAAGAACAAAGCTGTCTTACATTCAGCCACACTGCCCTTCCTCCCTGGTAATATATTTTTAGAATGACTTGAGAATCCCTTAGCGTTTCAGATGTTTTGAGGGACTTCTGCAGTTGTGCTCTCTCTGACATGATTAAATAAAATATCTTGGTAATGTCCTCCATTACTGTAGTATCTCAGCCTCACAACCCTTTGTGTATTTACCCTCCCACAGCACCCCTGTGAGATAGCACTGCCCTACCATCCCCATTTTACAGATGGGGAACTGAGAGGCTGCATGACTTCCCCTTGATCACATAGAGAGTCTGTGGTGGACCAGGGAATTGTACCTGGGTTTCCCGAGTCCCAGATAGGTGTCCTAACCTCCAGGCTGTACTTCCTTTTGCTGGTTTAAATCTAACCAAAGCCTATTACTTGAGCTTGGTAAATAAATTACAGCAAGTAATTGCTTCAGAGTGAAATTCATCCTCATGTAGAGGGACAGCATAATGCCTCTGCTCCGTTGAAGTCCCGCTGATTCTGAGAAGGTCAATAGATGAGGGCTGTTTTGAACATTGATGGGGAGAAGGTGAATTACAAAGTCTAAGGGCCCTCACAGAATATGCCCTGCCGGCACCCTCCCACTATGGTTTCAAGGAGACCCTGGCACAAAAAACTCCACTGACCAGAGGAGTGGGGGAAGTTGAGTATCCAGGGACAAGGAGGGGAAAAGTACTGCAAGAGTGATACATGGAACAATGAAACAAGAATTCAATGTCCCATCCACACAAAGGACTTGTACAGAGTGATGTAATGACTTAGTTAGGTGTGCCATTTTTAGGCCCAGATACAATGATTGTTTCATTCACATACAAAGAAGGTATGCAGTATTGCATGCTGTTACCTGAAAACATTTTTCCAACTCACAACTAATTTTGAAACTGTTATCTGATCTCTGTGAACAATCAGAAAGACTTGGGCATCCTTCTCAGCGAACCAAGCAGGACTTTTACATTCAGATTAGAGAAAACAAGGAGCAATTTGCTTACCGAATGCATGTTCTCCTAAGATGGAAGGAAACTGAAAGTCTACATTTCCATTAGTTTGGTTTTTCTAAGGGTGTCTCTACACTGCAGCAGGAGGTAAAATTTCCAGCTTGGATAGATAGATGTACATGTGCTAGCTCTGATCGAGCTCTGTAGCAACACAGCCTTGCTGCTTGAGTACAATTTTATCCAAGATGTACTCAGGCATCTAGCCTCTGCTGTTGCCCAGGCATCTGTAGCCACACGGCTGTTTGTAGCACACTAGCTTGACCAAGCTAGTGCATGTATGTATATCCCAATTGGAAATTACACCTCCCAGCTGCAGTGTACATGTACCCTAAATGTCCTTCCTAAAATTAATCAACTCAGTGGAAGGATACGGAATTCAAAAGGAAAGTGTTAAATACAAAGAAAATTATTCTTATTCTAGATCTCCCTTTTGGAAAAAATTGTTCATGCTCTTTTAGTATCACTGTGCTTCTGAAGGAACATCCTCGCAGTGGCCTTAGTCTCTCTTTTTTTTAATATAGAATTTTGTTTGCTTGTCAATTAATTTTAAGAAGAAATATCCTATTCCTACATTTTGTGGGACTGAAAAATATCTGAATTAAGAGGCTGTGTTATAAGACCCTTTGGGGAAAATGTCATTTAGTTACTGATGGTGAAATATATCCTTGTGCAAAGCGCCAACGCAAGTCCCAGGGACCACTTAAACCCTTATTTTGAAGGCTTACCTGGGACTGAAGTCTTTTTGCTAGCCCTTTCAACTAGGGTGAACTTCATTGTTTCCATGACATTGACTGTCTTCTAGCTTAGCAACTAAGGAAGATATGATCAAATTTGATTGAGACAATAAAAAGTTTAAAGTAAAGTCCTGCACAACTTGGTGATTTCATTTGACCTGAGGTTTGTGAGATTTTTTTTTTTCCTCCCTGAGCTTAACCTGGCTTTGTGTAGAAAACAGGTTTCTCTCATGGCTTCCAAGCATACCCATAATCTAGCCTAACATTGATTTAAAACTGACCAAAGTTCACTTGGAATTTAGCCTCAGTGAACTGTTGAGCAAAAATGATCCAAGCCTTCATTTTGCAGGATATTCCAAATGTCCTCTTCAAAGCCTACTCCATGCAAGGGATTTGATTCCCCCCGCCACCAGAAAAGGTGAAGTGTCAGTCCTGCACAACGCATACGTGGTGGTAACTTTTCCTTCCCATTTTTAGTCTACCTCTTGTTTTTAGATTGTAAGCTCCATGGGTCAGGGATTGGTCCTTACCACAGTATCTAGCACAATGGGACTTGGATCTCAGCTGGGACCTCTCAAAGCTAACAATAAGCAGTAATAATAAATGCTATGCAATTGATTGGATGGCAACTGTTTTATATGCTGATAAAATCATGGATAGCTCGTGGTTAGTTGTCATTATAGTCTGAACTTGTGATGTATTGACCTCAAAACAAGAAAGCTACAGCAACTTCTGAAGTCTTTGAAGTAATATACTGCACTGAGACCCAGGAATAACTTTTTCCCCAGTTCAGCAAATGCTTGTAGGTTTTGATAGATATTCTAAATTATTTTTCAAAAATGAATTATGAGTTCTGAAAGGAACAGAGTGTATGCCTCTTTAGAGACTCCACTGAGTATTCCCATAGCAGGAAGGTTACAAGAGCCAAAAAAAACCCCAACCCCTTATTGCTTATACCAGCAATACTGTAAGGCACTAAGACAAATAATCATGCTATTGTTTTATGTATGGTGAGTGTGTATGTGCATGTTAGGAGAGTTGGTTCAAAGTCTTCATCAAAGCTTTTTTTATGGAAAACTAATTTTTTCAATTAAATGGAAACTGTCTCAGAAAATGCCCACTTGCATCAAAATGTTTTGGGTTTTCATTGCAAACCCCCCCCCCCCCCCCCCCAAAAAAAAAAACCAAAGAACATACTTTTGTTTCATATGAGATGTAACAGAGGGGAAAGAGTTTCCAAAATATGTTAAGATGTGTATATATGTTAGGCAGTGTGGACTGGTGGATAGAGCAGTGGCCTCAGACCTGGGAAAAGTGGGTTCTATTCCTAGATCTGCCACTGGCCTTCTCTATGGCCTGGAGCAAGTCAGTTCCCCTCTCTGTGCCTCAGTTTCCCCATCTATAAAATGGGGATAATGAGATATTGATCTCTTGTAAAACACTTTGAGGTCCACTGATGAAAAGTGTCAAATAAAAGCTAGATATTATTATTACATATATTAATAGATTAATACAATCAATATTTATATTTATATCAATTTTAAATTACACACACCAGACAAGAAAATGCTGTATGAATGTTTATAGTTTACAGATGGGATTTTCCAAAGCATTCTAAGAGAGATAAGTGCCTAACTCCCATTTTAATTTCAATGGGATTTCTGTGGCTCGCTCGTTAGCCTGAGGGTCACTGTTCTGAGCATTGCCTGCATCAGTTGCATGATATCCCACAATGTGTTTCAGTGGCAGATCAGGGAAGATTGCTCCCTGTTTGACAGTGTTGGTTGCATGCAGTCTCATGTGTAGTAGGTAATGATGTTGTTTTCCTGTCACTTGCTCTTGATGATTTAGACTGTTAGAAGTCATTCCATGTGCTCTGGGGCTTTTTTTTTTTGTTAAACTCTTGAATCAATCTGACATGCAGAAAAAGAAACTTCAGTGAGAAGATGGAACAAAAGAATGGGCTGGTAGTGTCACTTAATTCTCTAGCAGCAGAGATAAAAGGATGCTTGCTGTCATCTTGTATTTTACTTACTGACCCAGACAGCACTTACCCCAGCTCCAAAACAATTCATAGATTTTGTTAGCCATACTTCATTTTTTAATGTGTACGAACCTCAGCAGCAAAACATTCGGTCAGTGTGGAGGTGGAGGAGACATGAACCTACAAGGATGCGGAGGGATGATAACACTGCACTGGTGTATATAGCGCTTTAGGTTCTCAAAGCTCTTCACATGCTATCTAAGGTATTTACACCCCACCCCCCCTTACTGCTGTATTTGAGCACCTTACATTCTCCAGTGTATCTATCCTCAGAACACCCCTTTGAGGTAGGGCACTGTCCTACTGAGCACTCCATAAAAATCAGGCCCCGTTTTTATGTTGGACACCTTAAAAAAAAAAAATATGGAGGCTTCCAAAATCTACTTCTGAAAATCTTGGCCCATGACTGCTTTCCCAAGACAGGCCTACTTAATTGAAAACCTATGCTGCCAATTTCATTGCAAACTTACGCAGGTCTTTGGTACTGGTGTTTGTGTAGTGGTGTGTGTGTGTGTTTTGCATTTCCAGATTCAGAGTTCACTGCTGGCACAAACTGCACTGTGGTCATGCCTGCCAAGGGTTTAATAAAACTAGACCATTAAAGAAATCAGACATAATTAATGCTCTTATTGGATTTGACATCTGGGCACAGTTTAGAGAGGGAATGCAATCACAGAATGGAATGATATTAGATAAAATGAGAATTCACATTTCTTTTTGCAACCTTTAAAGCCAGGACTTTAAAGTGCACAAATCTTGGATGTGTTGTGGTCAGCCCAATAAATTAACAGATCAGAACTCTTGCTATCATCTGTTCTCTTGCTACCCCCTTTCCCGCTCAAAGTTAATGTTTTAATAACATTGGGATAATCTGCTTTAGTTCAGAAATAATCTGATTGAACCAAGTATTAGCATAGGGAGAGTGGCATTCTGTGTTTGTTTGAGTCACCTTTGCATGCTCTGCATGTTTCTCTTCTTAGCTACTTTAGCACATTTTTCATTTTTTCCGAGTAATTCTTTATTATATTGTGTATTCCCATCAGCCTGCTTATATATAATGAGAGAGAGAGAGAGATAAATGTTACCAGTGTGAGGTTCTGAATGCCAAGCTTAGCTGGGCTGTCTCTTGCCCTGCAGAAGGTGGCTTCTTATCAGTGGGTGAAATTCTGTCTTGTACTAGGTCAGGCTAGGTTATCATAACTTTTCCTTCTGGCCTTACAATTTATGGCTATGGTTTTCAAACATGACTAGTGATTTTCAGGTACCCGACTTGAGACACCACAGATTGGTCTAACTTTCAAAACATTCTGAGCATCCGCTCCTCTGAAGATCAGATCCCTTTTTAAGGTGTCTCCCAGTCTGGGCTCTGTGATGGGCCACACTGGCCAGTAAGGGGACCCTGGGGAGGCTGTGCATAAAGCAGCCAATAGGAGAGGGGCTGCGAGGAGCAGCCAATCAGGGCGGGGCAGGCCCATATAAGAAGAGCTTCATGGCAGAGCAAAGGCAGTTGCTCTCTGGAGCTTGAGGAGGGAGTACTGGCAGCCTTGTAGGCGAAAGAATGCTAGCACCCTGAATAGAGCAGCGCTGGGCAGGATCAGGGGGGTGAGAATGAGCTCTTGGCTGGCTGCTAACACTGGCATGGTGAGGCCCTGAGGTAAAGGATGAAGAAGATGCTATGGCGGGGAAGTGGCCCAGGGAAAGGTACTGAGAAATTGGAGGGGACGCAGCATGTTGCTACGATCTACAGGGTCCCTGGGCTGGGACAAGGAGTAGTGGGCAGGCCTGGGGGCCCCCCACCACCCCACTCGACACTGAGGAAGTGGCTGGACCATCGGACTGTGGCACTGTCCCCAGAAGGGGGAGCACGGACTGTGACACAGCCAGGGGGCTGTATCCTGAAGAGGACACTGTGGTCCTTGGAATGACACAAGTCCAGAAGCAGAAGTGACAGCTGCAAAACATCACCAGAAGAAGGTGCACTGGCTAGCAGAGCTAATCCCCAGGATAGTCAGCAGGAGGAGCTAGTGTGGTGAGTCACACCCCATCACAGGCACCAAAACTAACTAGTCCTTATTGAGAATCTAGCCTTATGCATCTGAGAACATGGCTGTGTCTTCCTTTCCCTTGTCTACCCAGTGCAACAACTGGGTAGAATCTGGTCCTATATAAATAAAATGATAGCAGTTAAATTGGAAATGCTTAACCCTGTTGCATTACTCCAAATGAGATTGTATACAACCAAAGCTTCTTTAAGACAATGTCCTATGCTGATTTTAAATCAATTAGCAAAGATTGATACAACTCAAATGAAAGTAGGTCAAAGCAGTTTAGGAATACAGTTCTAACACTAAAAGATGCTTTTTTTTTTTTCCCCAGGGGGATTTATTATACATTCTTGCCACTTACTAAATTGCTCGTCAGCCTAGATCATTTCGGCACTTTGCACAGTTCCACAGAGGTGTACTTTTCTGGAAATTAGAAAGCACAGTGTGTGACAGTAAGCAGCAATTAAAACCTGGGACGGCAGAAGGATAAAGGTAAAAGCTACCTCCGTGAATCAAGGGAAATGAATGAAGCAAGTATATGTGTTGTGTAGGGTTATACATTGTATTAAGTTCCAAGCACCTATTGGGTCAGACCATAGCATGTGGCATAATGGCTATGCAAGTGTTCCATTTGGTTTTTAAATAAACTTTTTTTTTAAAGGCCCTTCACAGTTCAGGAAACAATTACCTCCCAAGGAGAAAATAGAAGGAATAGATGAAAGGTAGCTGAGGACAGACTGCATACATAATTCAATTCCAGTAAATCCAATACATACAACATTTGACAAGAGTAATTAAACATCCTTTGAGATGTTTTATCTGTTGCGGAATATAATATACTGAAAATGTGATAACCTAAAAATGGCCTGACTTCTAAATAGCATTATATCTTATTTGGCTCACACGATGGGTAATTTGCCATATGTTCCAAATATAAAAGCAAAACAATTTCACTGTATCATTTTGAAAAAGCTTTGGCACCTAATTTTCAGAGGCAATAAGTAGGACTAGTTGCAAATTTTCCATCAAAATAGTTTTTCAATGGGAAAATGGGATTTTTGACTAAATAGACATGTTTTTTGAAGAAGAAAAAAATCTGAAAATTTTCACCTTTTTTTGGGTCAAAGTAAATATCCCAAAATTAAGACATTTTTGATTCTCAGATGAAAACCAAAATATTGCAGCTGAAAACTGAAGTCTTTCTATTTGGATCTGCCACTGAAGTTTCCTCAGCATTCTATTCTCGGAGTGGCTACCCCAGCTAGCCTACATCTCCCATGATGCATCATGGTCAGGGACTCCCATGATGCAACACCTGCCCACACCAAAACAGAAGCATGGGAGCAGAGGCACACAAACTGCAACTCCAATGGGCACTGTGCTGTTTCCAAAATGTATAATTATTTTTGCAAGAACCCACCCTCTTCTTTTGTCTAGCTCTAGTGCTGAAGTCCTTTGGCGTCCAGTGGAGTTGTTGGTGTTTATTGTTAAGACCTAGACTTAGGAAGCCACTCGCAGGGTGTAGCCAAAACAACTTTATTGAAACTACTAACTTGTGAGCATGACTATGTATTCTGAGCTGCCAGCAGATGGTGCTCTTTAGCAGATACCCATCTGTGCATCTTCTGGTTTTGTATAGTGCTCAGATACCAGAGTGGTGGGGAACAATTGAATGAAGACTTCTGTATAGGTCCAAAAGGATGTTGCAGGCAGCAATAATATTAAAACATAGTTTTTATATAGCATTTTTCATCAGTGGATCGCAGTGCTTTACAAAGGAGGTCAGCATCATTATTGCTGTCTTATGTAGGGGAAACTAAGGCACAAAGAAGGGAAGTGAGTTGACCATGATCACACAGCAGCCAGATCAGTGGAAGAGCCAGGAATAGAAACCAGGTCTCAAGCGTGCCCATGTGTCCTGCTCTGTCCGCTATGCAACACTTCCTCCCAAACACCATCTGCATTAAGGAAGAGGTGGTTAATCGTGTACACTAGAAGAAAGCATTTTCCATGCTATGTCCAGACCCCCATCCAGATTTACATCGGTTAGGAACATTCAGCAGGGGCGGCTCCAGGCACCAGCGCAGCAAGGGGCGGCAAGCCGTGGGGGGCGGTGTGCCGGTCGCCATGAGGGCGGCAGTCAGCAGCCTTCAGCGGCATGTCTGCGGGAGGTCTGCCAGTCCCGTGGCTTTGGCAGTAGTTTGGCGGCGGGTACGCCGAAGGTGCGGGACCAGCAGATCACCCGCAGAAACGCCGCCGAATCCACGTGACCAGGCATGCCGTCGAAGGCTGCCTGATTGCCGTGCTTGGGGCAGCAAAAAACATTGAGCCGTCCCTAACATTCAGAACTCTAGACAGTTTCCCCAGCACCCGTGGCTGGAGTCCTTTATGGGCTGAATACCATGCTCACTGAAGTCAATAGGAAAAAATAAATCCTCCTAGAGGCAAATAAACCTCTGCTATGGGGAGGGGCCAGAACTTTGAATATGAAGCAGGGGCACAAGGACTAGCAATAGGGTCAATAAGTCAGGTTCTGAACTCAATACCTGAGACTAGAGTATATTTATCTCTAAACACTTGGGAGTAACCGTCCTTCGTCCTTCTGTGATGCACAGAGTAACGAAACCGAACAAAATTAATGAATTGTTTTACCCAGATGTCTGGAGGCAGCACCTTAACTGAAGCTGCACTGATGATAAGCTTGGAGGCATCTTTTGGGATCTGGTGCTGGGGAGAACACACACAGCTTCTAAGTTTTGGGTACTTGATATGCTCCTCCTTGCCTCTCTCTATTCTGGAAGCGGCCATTTACAACTGTCTTTTTTTAGCCACAGGAAATCCCTTCCCTTGAACCAGAGAGGGAGATGAAATGCTCTCCCTCTAAAGGCAACATCTGTGCTTCTCTGTGAATCAGCCAGAAGGGGTGCTGTATATGCTAATCAGCTTGACTACAGTATTGTTCAGGAATGATGATTATTTCCAGGTGGGAACAGGCACGGTTTGACACCTATGGAGGCAAGACAGATGGCATAATATATTACATATATTCACAAAGCTGGGCAGCTACAAGTTTAAATATTTATATTTATATTTATCTATATATTATTTCTCTTTGTTTTTGTTTAGCCACTTGCCTCTGGGTTTTTTAGATTAAAAGTGAAAAATCACGCAGCACAGTACAAACTTAAATTCATTAGCATGTGTTTACGGTGCAAGAGCTTGGAAATCATTACTCTGCTTTTAATAATTGGAAAAAAGATATTGTGTATTGAAATAATTGCATTAAACAGCCCAACTGGAAAATAAAATTCACACTTCTATCCTCTACATCTTACACAGTGAGCCCCGTTCTTATTCCTGTCTATTACCTGTTTTGTTGTTAATTTACGAGTTGCAGTGTGCTAATGCCTACACGGCCCAATCAAGATCAGGGACTCACAGTGCAGGTCACTCTCTATAAACACTGCAAAACACAGCCCCTGTCTAGAAAAGCTTTCAATCTAACTAGCCAACACAGACAAGGGAAATACTGTTTTTAGGTCCATGAAGCACACAGAGAAAGGGCCTGATTTTTCACAAGTGCTGAGCATCCTCACTTCCAGCTGAAGTCAATGGTAGCTATCACGCCTCTGAAAGTGGGCCCTTGTATGAATCTTGTCCAAGCCCACACATGCCATCACTGGCAGAGCCATGAACTGAACCCGAATCCTGTGTCAGTGCCTCAATCACAAGGCCCCCCTTCCTCTCCAGTTCACCCCCCTGATGTTAGTGTGGTCTACCCACTTACCTTCAGCTCAGGCCTGCTACTTTTCAAGGTACTTTAAAATATTCACCTCATGTCAATATATTGCCAGTTCTGCTCCTATGTATCCTCTTCAACACGTGTCTGGAAAAGTGAGTAAAGAAATGTTTTGAGGCTGCACTGAATATTTGTGACAGGTTCAGCAGGTGGGGGGTTGGCATTTTGGGGATCACCCAGGCCAGTAAAGGGTTCTGTCCCTGCCGTGCCCTGTAACTCTGGGGGGCCTTTGGACTGTGCAGCGATGGCTCATAAGTACATAACGGCCATACTGGGTCAGACCAAAGGTTCATCTAGCCCAATATCCTGTCTTCCGACAGTGGCAGTACCAGGTGCCCCAGAGGGAATGAACAGAACAGGTAATCACCAAGTGATCCATCACCTGTCACCTATTCCCAGCTTCTGGCAAACAGAGGCTAGGGACACCATCCCTGCCCATCGTGGCTAATAGCCATTGATGGACCTATCTTCCATGAGCTTCTCAAGTTCTTTTTTGAACCCTGTTATAGTCTTGACCTTCACAACATCCTCTGGCAAAGAGTTCCACAGGTTGACTGCTGACAACAGCCAGCCCACTACCATAAGTCTCACCTTGGCTCTCACCAGCCCAGTTACGGCTTGGAGGGTAACACCAACAGCCCATCTATTCCCGAGTCTCCCCAAATATGTCCTTTCCGAATTCTTAATTGCCAGACACTTGAACTTTCCCCCCTCTGGTTAATCATCACTGAAGATGTGAAACCAGCCCCCTAGACACCAGCTGACTTTAGCATGCATACTCCACACCTGTTTGAGCACCAGAGACCTGCTTTGTTTGGCAATAAATAAATATATTTAATACAAACACCACAGATTTGAAGTTGAAATAGTAAAAGAGCCTGAACATATACAAGTTACGCAAAAGATAAATGGCAACACACAACCTCAGGCTTCGCTATTGCATATCAGATAATATCTGTTTTCTAATACGTGTTATCTATTGCCATAAAATAGTTTCTCAGTGTATCCCCTAGCTATAGAAGGGATCCAGGTTCATGGACAGCCTCTTGCCTTGAGACTGTCCCTCAAGTTCTAGATAATTTCACTCCCAAGCCTGCTTTTCCTTTTCTCTCAGTCCATGCTGATGGATGCTTGTCGAGAGAGAGGAAATTTCCCTGGGATGTCTTTATGTCTTTCCACTAGTTGTAATGGTCCATCATTGTCTTTTTCTGGGCTGCCCAAGGGATAGGAACTTGAAGCCAGTTTTGTGTAAATACCTGGTTTGGGAGGGGCTTCTTCCTGCTTGACTACTTGCCATCCTGTGGTGAGGTGTAGTTAAAGTTGTAGTATAGATTAAGAATACAGTTTTCTGTATACACAAATACATAGACTTACCATCACAGTCTTTATACAGCTCTCATAATGACCACCAAGTTCAGAAGGTTAGAAGCTTGCATAAAATACCTTACTTGATATACTTTTACAGTACAATAATGCAATATGCAGTCAGTTGGTTTAATCTTCTCTTCTCCCCTTGGAGTGCTTGGAGCCTGATCGTCATGAGGGGGTGGGAATCCTTTTGCTTCTATCCCCTGTGGTGTTAGGTGGTGTTTCACTATAATTATTGTGCATTTATATATACACCTCTACCCCGATATAACACAGTCCTTGGGAGCCAAAAAATCTTACCGCATTATAGGTGAAAACACGTTATATCGAACTTGCTTTGATCCGCCGGAGTGCTCAGCCTCTCCCCCCCGGCGCACTGCTTTACTGTGTTATATCAGAATTAGTGTTATATCGGGTCACATTATATGCGGGTAGAGGTGTACTCTGCTTTCCTAAATAGTTCCCTGCCATTTAAGGAGTAGATATGTTGGAACAACATCACGTCTATTATGTGTTTATTTTCAGAGCCAAATATTGTTTGTCTTACTGTTGGATGAAATTCGCCCCTGTTTCGAGGGCCTACATATAACCTATGCACCATTTAATACTAATTGTGTTCTAAGCGGTGCATAGATCTCAGCTCCTCTTCTGCACAGGAGTGAATTTCTCTAGAGGAGAAGAGAAGAAAGATGATCCAGTGCTTAAGGTGTTCATCTGGGATTCCAGGCACCCATGCTCAGTTCCTTGCAGCACCACAGACCTTTTGTAGGACTTAAGGGCCTATGATATACAGGAGGTCAGACTAAATGATCTAGTGGTCCCTTCTGGTTTTGAACTCGGCATCTATGGTACATAGGGCCATATAAATAACCAAAGGTAAGTCTTATACTGTAGATACAGTAGTCCCATTATTTTAGGGTACACAGTAAGGGGTGAAGGGTAAATCCTCATCTGGTTAAACTCCATTGAACTCAACAGATGTCAATTTACACCAGATGGGGATCTGACCCTATTCAATGGTGAAATTCAGACAAAAGAAATACTGTATTTTTCACTATATAGATCAAAACCTGTGTGGTGGTGAAATATTAGCTGGGAGCATGAAATATTGAGTTTAATAATCTTATATGATCTGGATCATCATAAAACAGCCCTGCTGTGTTATGTAAAATAGATATTCGGTAACTGTCATAAATTAGTTGATGGGGTTTTTCATTCAGTTTCGACATGCAGAAAAGAATTAATTGGTTCCTTGAGTCTTAAAATCTGATCAATAATTTAGCTAGCTTGTCTCTTCAATTTTAAAATGGCGTTGCCAGCATTTTTAAATTAAATGTTATTGATTTACATAGTAAATACAACTACAGAATCTAATCATTCAAACCCCATTAAGGTCTATTTAAGCTCTGTTTTGAATGTGTGCTATGTTGTGTTACAGAGAATGAAAGAAAAATGGATTATTGATGTAGTTGTGCATTCATATGTACTACCAAAAATAAACTAGTAATAAAAATGGTCTTGTGCTTTGATACTGAATAGTACTGTGGGACAAAATAGCTACTATGAGGTTGTACGGTAAAGTTGCATTGCACTTTATCAAGGACTTATTAGCAAAATTAAACTTGTTCCTATTGTTAGAGATGGACAAAGGCTTGTTGAATGTTGGGAATGGATGATACGTGGAAAGGCAGTGTTGCTTAGCGCAGTGGTTCTCAACCAGGGGTACGTGTACCCCTGGGGATACACAGAGGACTTCCAGGGGGTACATCAGCTCATCTAGATATTTGCCTGGTTTTACAACAGTGTACATAAAAAGCACGAGTGAAGTCACTACAAACTAAAATTTCATACAGAAAAGGACTTGTTTATATTGCTCTATGTACTATATACTGAAATGTAAGTACAATATTTATATTCCAATTGATTTATTTTATAATTATGTGGTAAAAATGAGAAAGTCAGCCATTTTTCAGTAATAAGGTGCTATGACACTTTCGTAGTTTTATGTCTGATTTTGTAAGCAAGTAGTTTTTAAGTGAGGTGTAACTGGGGGGGTACGCAAGACAAATCAGACTCCTGAAAAGGGAACAGTAGTCTGGAAAGGCTGAGAGCCACTGGCCCTAGTGCATACAACACTGGGGCTCAGGAGATATCGGTCCTATTCCCATCTCTACCACTCCCCTGCTGGGTGAGCTTGGGAAAGTCACTTCACCTCCCTGTGCATTAGTTTCCCCATCTGTAAAATGGGGATAATGATACTCTCCTCCTTTATAAAGTGCTTTGAGATTTGCTGAGGAAAGGCACTGTGTAACATATAGGTGGCATTACTGTTGACTGAGCCAAGTGAGGCCCTACATTTAATTTAATAGCATTTCTGCTTGTCTGTAACGAGATAACTTTTGTACACAGCATCCACTCAGTTCTCAGATTTCTGCCTTAGAGGCGGATTAAGTTAAAGGGAACTAAAGCCTGGTTTCTTCTGAATGGAAGCTTCCATGTGGGAGGCTTAATGTGTTTTAATTTACGGTTTGTCTACACTTAAAATGCTAGAGCTGCGCTGCTACAGCATTTCAGTGTAGATGCTACCTACACCAGTGGGAAGGGTTTTTCCATTGGTGTAGGTTAGGGTGACCAGATGCCCCGTTTTGAAAGGGACAGTCCTGTTTTTTGGGACTTTTTCTTATATAGGCGCCTATTATCCCCTCACCCCCGTCCTGTTTTTTCACAGTTGCTATCTGGTCACTCTAGTGTAGGTAATCCATGTCCCCGAGAGGCAGTAGCTAGATAGACGGACTTCAACTGTGTCTGCATGGATTTTTCACATCCCCAACAGACATAGTTGAAACAATCTATTTTTCTAGTGTAGACCAGGCCTTATTTCCATTCAGTTCACACCTTTTGTTGATTCACCTTAACTTTCCTGAGTGTCTGTATGTAATCAAGCCCTGAATGGAGAAGCTAGTTCATTTCCAGACTTATAGTGTTGAACAGTTGCTAGGTTTCAGCACACCTCAGAGGCAGCTTTGTTTCAGTGCTGGGTGAGTGATCCTGGAATATAATTGATGTAACAGCTAAATATTTTAAAACATGTTGGAATCCATAAGAACATAAGAATTGCCATACTGGGTCAGACCAAAGATCCATCTAACCCAATATCCTGTCTTCTGACCAGTGGCCAATGCCAGGTGCCCCAGAGGGAATGAACAGAACTGATAATCATCAAGTGATCCATTCCCTGTCTCTCATTCCCAGCTTCTGTCAAACAGAGACTAGGGACACCCTCCCTGCCCATCCTGGCTAATAGCCATTGATGGACTTATCCTCCATGAATTTATCTAGGTCTTTTTTGAACCCATCCAGTAGGATAAATGGTGCTGAATAGATGGAAGATGCTCTTTTGGTGCCTAATTCTGTGCCATTGAAGCCAGTTTTGCTATTGATTTCAGTGGGAACCAACACGTTTATCATTTAAAACAGTGACCCTAGACTGCAATTTGGGAAAGTAACCTCATTCATGAAGGGCACTTGAGCCCATGGATAAAGTTTTCCTGAGTTGAGGCCCTAGGCATGCAAGTCTCAATTTCCCATTAAACTCCCCACTCAAAACCAGCCAGTCTCTCTCTGTTTAACCATTTCTGAAATGTTAATGAAGCAGGTTTTGTGTTACAAAAGTACTTTTGGGATTTTAGACTTGGCAGCTGGGTTTATGTCCTTTAACTCAACACAGAACTCCTTTTAAATCTCCCTTTAAAATCTAACTTGAGATAGAGAAAGGGAGATAACTAATAGTCTACCCAAACACAAAGAAAAAGTGCAAATGGTTTGGCATATGTGGCATGATAATGTGACCTTTCTTTTTCTCTAACTAATGAAAGAAAAATGGATTATTGATGTAGTTGTCTATTATGCATTCATATGTACTACCAAAAATAAACTAGTAATAAAAATGGTCTTGTGCTTTGATACTGAATAGTACTGTGGGACAAAATAGCTACTATGAGGTTGTACGGGTAAAGTTGCATTGCACTTTATCAAGGACTTATTAGCAAAATTAAACTTGTTCCTATTGTTAGAGATGGACAAAGACTCAGAGTTAGGGCATGTTGAATGTTGGGAATGGATGATACGTGGAAAGTCAGTGTTGCCAATAATGTGGAAGGTGGCTTGGTAATGATATCTTTCAGATAATTTATGTTTAGCCCAGTTATAATAATTGCATAATAATATTTACAGGTAATTCACAACAGTGCTAATTAAAATATGCCTCTGAAATCTTTTAATTTTTGTATCAGTCCTAATCTGCGTAAACTGTCTATCCTGTGTTCATTACTATGGTATCAAAGCCCTTAGCATCTGATTGATTGTTTATTTGTACTGTATTGCCTGAAGTCCCCAGCTGAAATCAGTGAGCCATTATACTATGCCCTGTACAACTCTCTGAGTATATGGTGACAGACAGTTCATCAACTGAAGACCATGTGATCCAAAGGACAACGCAGGCAAAGGAAGGGTTATTTCTACTTTATAGATGGGAATTGAACTAGGGAGAGATTAAGTGACTTGCCTACAGTCATACAGAGTGTCTGTGGCAGAAACAGGAACTGAATCCAGATCTCTTCTGTCCCCGCTGAGTACCTTAACCATAAGATCATATCCCACCCCTTTGATATGCGGTTAATTTCACCCCAGAATATGATGGTCTCACTGAAGTCAATGATAGAACTCCAAAGACTTTAAAAAAGCCAAGTTTTCACCCATTATGCTGACCACCCCGCCGGACTCAGCTTAGGGTGCTCAGTATCTCTTAGGATCAGGGGCTTAGCACTATCAAAATACCATTCCCAGTGTTTAGAATCTCTGCATAACAGATATTCTGGCTCTTCCCTGGTATCAGGTTATGTAGGAGCAGCTAACCTTATTTTGATCTATTTCATGTCTGTAATAAAAATAAATGCTGACATTGCAGATGGTCAGTGCAGCAAGTTTTGCCCTGCTTTCTAAAAGCCATCCATGCCTTTTCTGTGTCGGAGAGCACTAATCATGTGAGCCTGTTTATTTTAGTAAAATCACTTGCTTAATAGCTGTAATTAAATATTTCATTATGAACCCTCACACTTGCAAAGCACCCCAGTGACACACCAGTCAGTCTTGTGTCCTGCTTGGATGCACTCAGTGAAAGAACACAGGTTTCATTTGAAAGTGCAGAAACATATTTTTTTCTGTGTAGCAGAAAGATACAGAAAATCCCTACTTTTTAATATCTGGGAGCCCCACAGTTTTCAATTACTGTCAGATCTGCTCCACACTATCATATCAGGACACAGTTCCTAATTTAGCCTTCACAGAGTCTCACCTGGGAGCCTGCTTTTTGTAACCTAGCAGTGCATTCAGCCATGGGATCATAGCTTCCCCATGAGTTGAAGGGAAAATTCAGGCATAAACTGAACAGCAGGATAGCCAGTATTGCAAGCTTTCTTCTTGGTTTCTGATTTCAACGCCTAATCACGTGAAAAGCAATAACAGATCCAATAGTTATGCCGAGTATAACAGTGGAACATACATCAGGGTTTTCCTTTGTTTCAAATGCCAATATGCATTTAGATTTTGTGATGTAACCTTTGATTTTATTTCCACCATGCAGGTGTAAATGTGGAATGACTCCATTCAACTTGTGCTGCATTTACAGCAGGGCAGATGAGGTTCGAATCTGGCCCATAGCTTCCTAATATGGGGGAAACAAAGCTCTGTGTATTTTTAATACATACCAGAAGTGAGAATATTCAAGTTTTCTAAGTTTTACGCGTTCGAGTTTTTAAAGAGAATACACACACATTATGTTCTAACTGGATACATTACCCTTCTTTCATTCCTGTGCTAAATTGTGGCGCAACATTGAACACAGTCAGGTTTCAGTCCAGAACTGATGGCCATTTAGTTGAACTATGATAGCGGGTCAGATCATGGTCCATCTTTCCCAGTACCCTGTCTCTGACAGTGGAACATACCAGAGCTTCAGGGAAAGTATACAGAACAGGGCAATTATAGAGCAATTCCTGTCTTCCCCTCCTGGATTCTGGAAGTCTGAGGTTTAGGGTTGTCCCTAGGGAGGTGTGGGACAACCCTCTCCTATATCCCCCATCCCAGGCCCCACCTTGCCTTTTCCCGGCCCTTTTTATATAGGGCAGATGCTCATTACTTGGTACTTACTAAGGTTAAATTTCATCTGTCATTTTGTTGCCCAGTCATCTAGTTTTGTGAAAGCCCCCTGTAATTCCTTGTGGTCAGCTTTGGCATTCACTTTGCCACCTCGCTGTTCACCCCCTTTTCCAGATCATTAATGAATGTTAAACAGCACAGGTCCCAGTTCAGATCCTTGGGGATCTGCTGCTCACCTCTCTCCATTGTGAAAATGGAACATTTATTCCTACCCTTTGTTTTCTAACTTTTAACCAGTTACTGATCCGTGAGAGGACCCTTCTCTCTTATCCCATGGTTACTTAGTTTACCTAAGAGCTTGTGGTGAGGGACTTTGTCAAAGGCTTTCTGAAAATCCATTGACTGGATCACATTTGTCCACATACTTGTTCATTCCCTCAAACAAAGAGGCATGGTTTCTCTTTCCAAAATCTATATTGATCTTTCCCTCACACTTCATTATCAGACACTTAGATAAACGGGCTGTTTCTACCAATTTGCCTGGTACTGAAGTTAGGCTTACCGGCCTGTAATTGCCAGTATCGCCTCTGGAACCCTTTCTAAAAATCCATGTTATATTAGCTACCTTCCAGTCATCTGATGCAGAGACTGATTTCACTGGTCTACAATTTTTGAGAAGTCATCTGCTTCAGAGATAAAATGTGCTATTTATTATATATTTTGATGTGCTGAATTCAAATATGACAATTAAAACAACTGGCTACAGTTTCTAAGATATTTAAGTGTTTACATTTTATGTCTATGTATATTGTGTAGATAGTAGAGTTTTAATCATAAATTGTAAACCTAGGTCTTTTCATGTGTTTATGGTTGCTTTACATTATAATATTTCACCTGTCCTGTTTATGAAACACTTTAAAAATCAGCAAAAGGGTTATATAAATAAAATTGGTTATGAAACAAAAGGCAAAAAACTATTATGTACATAGTTTAGTCCTATTCGGTGTCTACTTGGTGCTTCTTGGCTTGTCTCTTGTATTCATTAAATGGAGCATCTCTTGTCACTGTCTAGCAATAGTCTGCAAGCCTTGATGGGCTCCATTTGCCCCGATAGCGTTTCTCCATTGATGCAATGTCCTGCTGAAATCGCTCGCCGTGCTCGTCGCTCACTGCTCCGCAGTTCGGTGGAAAAAAATCTAGATGAGAGTTCAAAAAATGTATCTTTAGTGACATGTTGCAACCAAGGCTTTTGTATGCCTTGAGGAGGTTTTCCAGCAACAACCTGGAGTTGTCTGCCTTGTTGTTTCTGAGAAAATTTATTGCCACTAACTGGAAGGCTTTCCATGCCGTCTTTTCCTTGCCACACAGTGCATGGTCAAATGCATCATCTCGAAGAAGTTCACGAATCTGAGGACCAACAAAGACACCTTCCTTTATCTTAGCTTCACTTAACCTTGGAAATTTTCCACGGAGGTACTTGAAAGCTGCTTGTGTTTTGTCAATGGCCTTGACAAAGTTCTTCATCAGACCCAGCTTGACGTGTAAGGGTGGTAACAAAATCTTCCTTGATTCAACAAGTGGTGGATGCTGAACACTTTTCCTCCCAGGCTCCAATGCCTGTCGGAATGGCCAATCTTTCTTGACGTAGTGGGAATCTCTTGCATGACTATCCCATTTGCAGGGAAAACAGCAGTACTTTGTGTATCCAATCTGCAGACCAAGCAAGAGAGCAACAACCTTCAAATCGCCACAAAGCTGCCACTGATGTTGGTCATAGTTTATGCACCTCATGTTGTCATAGGTTTCCTTCATATGGAGTCCATGACCAACTGGAATTGATGGCAAAACATTGCCATTATGCAGTAAAACAGCTTTAAGACTCATCTTCGATGAATCAATGAACAGTCTCCACTCATCTGGATCGTGAACGATGTTGAGGGCTGCCATCACACCATCGATGTTGTTGCAGGCTACAAGATCACCTTCCATGAAGGAGAATGGGACAAGATCCTTTTGACGGTCATGGAACATGGAAACCCTAACATCACCTGCCAGAAGATTCCACTACTGTAGTCTGGAGCCCAACAGCTCTGCCTTAATCTTGGGTAGTTCCAAATCCCTGACACGGCCATTCAGTTCACCTTGTGTTATGAGGTGTGGTTCAGAGGAGGAGGATGGGAGAAAATGTGGGTCCTGTGACATTGATGGTTCAGGACCAGAAGTTTCATCCTCTTCCTCTTCCTTGTCTGACTCAAGTGAGAATGATTCTGGTGCATCAGGAACCGGCAGTCCTTCTCCGTGGGGTACTGGGCGTATAGCTGATGGAATGTTTGGATAATGCACAGTCCACTTTTTCTTCTTTGACACACCTTTCCCAACTGGAGGCACCATGCAGAAGTAACAATTGCTGGTATGATCTGTTGGCTCTCTCCAAATCATTGGCACTGCAAAAGGCATAGATTTCCTTTTCCTGTTCAACCACTGGCGAAGATTTGTTGCACAGGTGTTGCAGCATATGTCTGGGGCCCACCTCTTGTCCTGATCTCCAATTTTGCAGCCAAAATAAAGGTGATAGGCTTTCTTAACCATAGTGGTTATACTGCGCTTTTGTGATGCAAAAGTCACTTCACCACAAACATAGAAGAAGTTATCTGCACTGTTCACATAAGTACGAGGCATCTCTGCTCACTTTGGCTAAACAGAAATGTGTCCCTTTGCAAAATCAAACCCTGACAAATAAGAGAGCACGACACTGTGTGATTTCTAGAGCTGATACAGGGCAATTTGTTCAGCAGAGTGATGTAAGCTTCGTTATGATTGCCTCATCCATGACTTCTAGGAATAACATGATGCAATTCATATCGTGTATGACGCAATACCAGCTTCAGATTGCATCATTCATTGTTTTGCCTGAAAAGCAAGTACTGTCCAAACCCAGTCATAGATTTATTCATAGATCCAGTCAAAGATGTATTTTAGTCATTTCTGGTTTAAATTGAGATCCCTTCCCTTTATAACTCACTTATCCTCCACCATTCCCAAGTCAAGGGTCGTATATACTGACCCAATAGCATATCTTGAAAACTAGAGCCAATCAACAATTTGAAGCATCACTTTCGTTCTCAGTGACCCAGAATTAGTAAAATTTGACTACATTTATTTCAGAAGCATTTTGGCTGTAAAGCAGTGTTTTCAGTGATAAGCTACATATTACTACAGTTAGTAGTTCTGCAATCTATACGAATTCTTTCAGAACTCGTGGGTGAACACCATCTGGTCCTGGTGACTTATTACTGTTTAGTTTAACAATTTGTTGTAAAACCTCTTCTCCTGACACATCAATTTAGAAAAATGCTTCAGATTTGTCACCCAAAAAGAATAGCTGTGATGTGGATATTTTCCTCACATCCTCTGCAATGAAAACCGAAGCAAAGAATTTATTTAACTTATCTGCAATGGCTTAGGCTAGGTCTACCCTGTGGGGGAGGAGGGGGGAGAATATCGATCTAAGATACGCAACTTCAGCTACGCGAACAGCGTAGCTAAAGTCGGCGTATCTTAGGTCAATTTACCTGAAAATTTCAGTTTTTGATTTTTTTTTCCCCAGAAAGCATGTATTTTCCTTGAAAAAATTCAATATTGCATTGGAAAACTAAAAACCAAAAATTTGACACTTTCAGGGCTTTTCAGTTTTTTGACAAAACCCGTTTTCCAATGAGCTCTAATTCTTAGATTCATTTCATTATAATTTCCTGTAGCAGAGATTACTAAATGTGAGTACAGAATCTATTTGTGGAGTACTATACTACTCAACATGTGCGAAGGTGGCAGTATCTGGTTCTTTTGTTGTAAATCACTGATTAGAAATTATAAGCTCTTCTGGGCAGGGACTTGTTCTTTATTTAGATCCAATTTCCCTTGTACTGCTTTGGCAATGTAAAGTGACTTAAGTGTCCCATGTGTTAGGCAAAGCCTACACTGGGGTGGGGTGAGGGGGAATTGACCTAAAATATGCAATTTCAGCTACGCGAATAGCGTAGCTGAAGTCGGCGTATCTTAGGTCAATTTACCTGGCCATGAGGACGGCGGCGAGTTGACCGCTGCCGCTCCCCCGTCGACTCCGCTTCCGCCTCTCGCCGCGGTGGAGTTCTGGAGTCGACGGCAAAGCGATCGGGGATCGATTTATCGCGTCTACACTAGAAGTGATAAATCGATCCCCTATAGATCGATCACTACCCGCCGATCTGGCGGGTAGTGTAGACGTATCCTTAGTGTAAGTAGGTGACAGTACTTAGCACAGCCTGATCCAAACCCCGCTGAAGTCTATGGGAAACTTTCTATTGACTTCAGGTGTGTCTGATAAAAATTTGGACTGTGAACAATTAATTTAAATGAATTTGGTATGTAAAAGCCATACACACGATCAACTCAAGGCAATCACTTTTTTGCATGCTGTACGTAGTTCTGAAGTCAAGTGGGTGGAAACATGAATGTTTTATAAAACAGGTCTGCTTGTACCGCAGTCCCCTTCTGACCACTGGCAGATGCTGCGATAGGCAGCTCTGTTGGCAGCAGACCGATGCTTCATTTCTAGGAACAGCACAGAGTCTTCCTGAATTAAGTGAAACTACAACTGAGGCATAAAGGTAACAGGGCTGAGTGGCAGAGATGTGCTCACTGCAGTCTGAGGGTGAAATCCTGGCATGGCCGTGAGTATAATATGCTGGCCAAGTGTGTCATGTTGTTCTCTAGTGACTGCGTTACACAGAGGTTAAGAGCCGGTTACTGCAACAATTTAACAGATTCGATGCTGAAGGTAGGGAGGGTGCTATCCCAGTTGATAACCCGTGCTGATGGGGGTGCTCTCAGCACATGTGGCTGGAAGGGACACGAAAACCTCCTACTGGTGAATAACCCAGCTGTACACTAGACTGGGAGATCATTATGTGGTAGACCCAATGCAAAAGATGTGCAGAGGGTTTCTGCAGTTATTCAATGATCAGTAGCCACAGAAAGAATGAGGAGTACTTGTGGCACCTTAGAGACTAACAAATTTATTTGGGCATAAGCTTTCGTGGGCTGAAAAACAACTTCATCGGATGTATCCAGTGGAAAATACAGTAGAAAGGTGTGTGTGTGTGTGTGTGTGTGTCACACACACACACACACACACACACACACACACACACACACACACAACATGAAAAAATGGGTGTTGCCATACCAACTATAACGAGACTAATCAATTAAGGTGGGCTATTATCAGCAGGAGAAAAGTAGCCACAGAGTTGCTGCTCATGCAGGGCAGGGCTTTCCGAAAAATAACCATCTGCAATCAGCAGCCAAACACGGCTGCTGACACCTTCTACAACAGGCCTGACTGCATCCTCTTCTGCACTGGGTCTGGGACGGTGGTTGAAGCACTTGGTCTCTAATTACTGCCCCAGTGCTTGGGTGTAGCAGAAAGGGGTTAGAAGTGCTCTGGCAATGCCCCAGTAGTATATGGCTCCTTGGAGACTTATCAGTTGTGGTAGGTTAGACCTGCTCTGATCTATGGTTGGACTGGTGCAGGTCGGTCCAGAGAACCAAGCTCCCTGATGGCTCCTCCTCACTCTTCTACACTGAATAGATCGCAGTGCAAAAGAGAATTTGTGTCATGATCTCTTTTACCATCCCCAAAATCTCTCTCTAACATCACAGAATTATCCCAAGGAGAAAAACACATTTTGAAATGTTTTTTCCATGGTTCCTGGTCTTTTTAAATATCTCCCCTTTATAATATCATATTATAATAATTACTTTAAAGAATAATAATACAAATCTATGACTCCAGGAACAAAATCAAGCATTTTTGTATCCTCTTATGCCTCGACTAAGCCCTCCAGTCCCATATCCTTCCATCCTGCATTTATCTCAGAGTCATCTAAGCACCTAACAAAATTACATAAATCCATATGAATGGTTGTAAACCCATAAATTCTAATTCTACAACTAGAGGGGAATTAGGAAAATATCCGTCAGCCTGTTCTGTAGCTCCGGGCTTGAACATCAGCTTTATTTTTTCAATGAAATGGAACTTTTAATAACTGATCTATTGCTCTCTCTCCACGTGTTACAATATCAGGAGTAAATGCAATTGTATTTGCAAGATAGAAAGACTTAAAGTCACTTAAAAATGACAAGCAGTTTATTGGAAATGGACATCACTGCTTTAATATGAAAAATGTTCATAGGCTATAAAGAAGTAATTCCAGTTCAGATACAATCTTTGAAGGGCCTATTAGTTTTTTGATTGCTAGGCCTATAGTAGGATTACACTGCAAAGCAAAGAGATTGTATTTGTCAAAAATGACAGAGTTTTTCTAAGAAATCTATACTTCAGGAGCTATAGTTTACTTGACCTAGTTTTTATTTATTGAGAGAAATCAGTTTATTAAACATTTAGAGAAATTCTCAGAATACAAGAAAAGGTTCAGAAGGACAGGCGAATAGGCCAAACTCAAATGTAACGGAAATAACATCTTATGCACAAAAAGCCATATTAAAACATATTGTTTGTTTGTGCCCAGCTTATCAAGACATCCCAATTGTTGTGAATTGCTTACCTGTCCTCTTCGTTATTTATCCACTCCCCCAGTTTTTGTCAACTGCAAACTTTATCAGTAATGATTTTGTTTTCTTCAGGTCATTGATAAAAATGTTAAATAGCAGAGAGCTATGAACTGATTGATCCCGGCTGGGCCCCACTAGAGAAACACCCATTTGATTCCTCTTTTACAATTATATTTGACACCTATCAGTTAGCCAACTTTTAATTCATTTAATGTGTGCCCTGGTAATTTTATATCATTCAAGCTTTTAATCAAAACGTTGTGTGATACTAAGCCAAACACCGCAAAGAAATCTTAGTATATTACACCAAACAAGCCTGTAATCTCACCAAAAATTATATCAAGTTAGTGTGACCCAGTGTGCCTAGGGCAGCCCACATTGGAAATGCCAAGGTCCGGGCAGGCTGCAAAAGGGAGAGCAGATGCTCCCGAGACTAGTGAGTAACACTGAAGTTAAACTCCCCAACCAGTCACAAACTGTGCTTCTGATCCCCAACACTGATTATCAAGAAGCAAAAAAGAAATCACGCAGCTCCCTTTATTGCATTCCATTTCTCTGGCTCCCAGTCAGCACACAGGTCCAGTACAGTGAGAAGTTATTTACAAATCTCTGCTCACATATACAAAATGTTCTTCTGACCCCAAAGGGTTAGCCACATTACTAGGGCAGTATAGGTTTGGATCTTACCCAAAATGCCACGCTGCCAGCCAATCCTTTAGTGTTTAAAACTAAAGGTTTATTATTAAGAAAAAAGAACAAGAAGAGAGATGTTAAATGGTAAGACAGTCACACACATGCAAAGATTCAAGTTCCTAGCAGTATGGTTGAGTTTGTTGGCTTCAAAGTCCCTCTGGAACACATCCACAGCTTGGATGGGTCATTCAGTCCTTTGTTCAGAGCTTTGTGGAAAAATTACTCCAGAGGTAAGAAGCAGGACTGAAGACAAAATGGAGAAGATGCAGCTGCCTTTTATAGTCTTTTTGCCATGTGGCTCCTGCTGCCTTTGTCCTAAACACAAGCTGGCCAGCACATGGCTTGAAAGCCTTAGAGTTCTGTCCATAGGCATGCCCCTGCATGCTTTGCTGAATCAGTGTGTATCCCTTGTCTTCTCTTAATGGGTCAATTGTATAGCTGATGGCCCTTAATGAGACATCATACAGGCTAGGCAGTGCTGATGCCAAACTGTCTGGGGATCTCACCCAGAAGCATAGCACACGTTTTGTAATACAGACATCCATAGATATCTATAACCCACAAGAGAAAGGTGATACAAACACATCAATGAAATGATCATATCTGGTAAATTATAACATTTTTGCAGATATCTTACATGGCATATCTTGCACAATTCATTGCAATTTTACAATATAATATCTTCTGGAGTCCCCCAGGTTCCATGCACTGTCACAGTTAGTTTGACAGGATCTTTTTTTTTTTTAAACCCATGTTGACTGGCATATTACCTTCCTTGCATTCTTTATTGACTAAGTCCTGTATCAGTCACTCCTGTATCAGCTGCTCCAGTATCTTGGTTAGGATCAATGTCAGGCTGACAGGCCTATAGTTACCCAAATCATCCTATTTATCCTTTTTTTAAATATTGGCACATTATTAGCTTTCTTCCAGTCTTCTGCAACTTCCCCAGTATTCCAAGACCCATTGAAAATCAACTTTAATGCTCCAGTGAGCGCCTCGCTCCACGCTTCTAAAACTCTTGGATGCAAGTTATCTGGGCCTGCTGATTTAAAAAGTCTAACCTTTAGTAGCTGCTGCTTAACATCCTCCTGAGACACTAGTGGAATGGAGAGTGTCATCAAATATAATTGTATTATCTCTCTCCCCCCAATATAGAATGGAAATATTTACTGAACACTTTTCTGCATTATTATTAATTCCATCATTTCCGTCTACTAATGGACCAATACAGTTGTTAGGATTCTTTTTATTCCCAGTATACTTTAAACCTCCTTATTGTCCTTAACTCTGCTTCTCATGGATTTCTCTTTGTGTCCCTCCATTTCCCTTATCAGTTTTGTACAGTTCCTAGCCTCTGATTTATATTAGTTACTATCAACTTCCGCTTTTTTACATTTGCAATATATGATTTTATATTACATAGCTGCCTTAACTTCCCCTCTAAACTAGGTCGTTTTTTTTTTTAAACCAATATGGCATTCTTCCTCAATTGTGGCTTTTTGGACATCCATTAAAGTGTTCTTAAACAACTACCAGTCACATTTTCCCAATTAATTACTCCTGTCAGCTGATCTGGCTCATCATTGTTTTCAGCCTTGTAAAACTGGCCCTTTTAAAGTAAGTACCAAGTATATATGCTTGGACTTTATTCTGTCTGCACGTTATAAGCAAGATCAAGTCATCAGGGCCAGATTTACACCTTATGCGCCCCTGGGCACAGCATCTTCAGCGATCCTGCTCTCTAGCTGTTACACACAGTTTGAGAGGTAAAGCAAGCACCCTACGCACATGCCTACTGTGCCTAATTGGAAATCCAGCCCCACAAGTCATGATAATTTATACCTAAGCATCTCTTAACTTATAGTTCTGTGATCTGGCACGGCCAAAGGGCTAATGTAGAATTCCCCTCTGTTTAGGGTGACCAGACAGCAGGTGTGAAAAATTGGGACGAGGGTAATAGGTGCCTACATAAGACAAAGCCCCAAATATTGGGACTGTCCCTATAAAATCAGGATATCTGGTCACCTACCCATGTTGGGTGTGTGACATTTTGGGGATCACCCATACCAGTAAGGGGTTCTGTCACCACCGGCCTTGTAACATTGGGTGCCTTAATTATGTGTTGCTATGGCTCAGAGCCCTGTCACCAGTAAACAGCCCACAAGCAGAAAGGTCTCACCCTGATTTCCACCAGCCTAGTTATTCCTTGCAGGGTGACTCTCAACAGCCCTCCTGGTCCCAAGTCCCCTCACCCCAAGTCCATCTTCTGTTCCTCACTAACAGACACTCGGACTTTTCCACTCTGGTTCATCACCCCCAAAGGTATGAAAACAGCCCCCAGTTATCAGTTTGCTTTGGGACATAAGCTCCACACACTTTGCACACCAGAGACCTGCTTGGGGTAAAAATAAACAAAAAGTTTGTTTAATAGAAAAAAAATCACAGATTCAAAGATGAAATAATAAGGGAAAGCAAACACAAGTTACACAGAAAATAAACATAAAGCTGCAGCTTCAGGCTTTACTCTTTTTTACATTCAATTTCCTTTTCCAATGTAAGTTGCCTCTTGCCTTTGAATAGTTTCCCAGAATACCCTCTGTCATAGAAGTTATCCAGTGTTTCACTGGATAACCTCTTCCCACTTAGAGGCTGCCCTAATACCTTTGGATACCTTTCACTTCAAACCCCTATCCTTTTATCAGCTGTTTGGTTTGTTTGGTTTCTTTCTTTCTTTCTTTCTCAGATTATGGTAATTCATGGTTATTCAGAGCAGAGGGGAAATTCCTTCTCTATTTGATACCCTGGATGTCTCAGTATCTTTCCATTAACTGTAATGGTCCATCATTTGTCTCTTTCCTGGGCTATACTATAGATTACTTGTGTCTGGTTTTGTGTTAACACCAGGCTTGGGAGGAGCCCTTTCTTGCTGTGTGTTATATTTGAAATTGTAGTACAGGTCATGAGCGCAGCATTCTATATGCATAGATTCATTGCCACCATCTGTATACATATTTCATAATGGTGATCAGGTTCAGAATATTAGAAGCTGTCATAAAAGAGCTTACTTGATGTATTTTATACACTAATGTTGTATACAACCGGTTGATTCAATTGCTTACTCTGTGTGGCGTTCAGACTCTCTGTTCCACCCTCCCCCTTTGTGGTGTCTGGACACTCATTGTCCCAGGCTGCAATACTTATTGAGTTGGGAAATTGTCATCTATAATATTTAGAATCGTTTTTCTACCATCACTGAAATGCGGTCATGTCTGGGATGAAATGTAGCCCGTCTTTTAGGGGCCCTATCTTGATAGGAACTGAGCACTCTCCTTTTTTATTGATGTCAGGTGGCTCTCAGAACTTTGCAGTAGAATCAGGGGCTCTAGAAAGAGTGTGCAGCCATTCAGGAAAGAAAATGAAAAATAATGCATCCAATTGAAACTGCAGGGGAGTTTGGGTAAGAAGAGTGCAGTGAGGGCAAATATGAATAAACACTAGAAAAATGAAACCCACGATAGTTTGAAAGTGTTTGTTGCATGAATGAAAAATCAAAGCAGACAGGACATTTTTGGATATCTGTGCATCACAATACACTAGGAGTTTGTGTTCTGGCTCATGGTGGGTCAGATTCACCCCTATGGAGAAGGCCAACCCAAGATCTATAAAGTCCCACTTAAACCCTTAAGACCCTGTTCTGTCTCTTTTCACAGGGGTGAATCTGACCCTAAAATGAGCAGCAAATGATAGCTGTTTACAGTGTTATCTCATCTTGGGAGGAGGGGGGGAAGCTGTGCTGAATTAGCTTCAAAGGGAAATAAATGCAAATAATTGTGGGATGAAAGCTCCCAACAGCTGCAGTTTCACCTAGATGCCCTTGTCTGTTACAATGTGTACAAACACACCATCCTCTCAGCAGGGATTGCTGCAAAGGAAGTAATGGGAAAATTTGTTTTTAAAGGAAGTTTTATATGTATATGTGCTTGTTCCTTTGAGAACAATGATGATCACTTATGTAATGAGACATGTTTACCCAAAGGCATAATAAATCTTGATTACAAATGTCAAACAACAATTATGTAGAAGCCTCTGAAGAACAGCATTTGAGAAGCACCCCAGATTCCAAACGTTGGCAATGGTAATACAAAAATGTCTTAAAATGGAGGAGAGAAAATACAGGGCACCCGGAGGCCCCAATCCTGCAAACAGAGTAGTTCCATGGAGTGCAATGCGTGAACTAAAACCCCTGCAGAGGTCCAGCAAAAAGTCTACGTACCATTTAATTCAGACTTAAGCTGGGGTGGTGTGGAAACACCATGCTGACTTTCTCCAAACTCCACCCAGTGGGCCAGAATCTGTCTCTTAGTATTGGTGTGGTCACTGACAAGGTTTGTATCTGGGCTGAAATCTAGCTTCCAAAATATCAGAGATTCTTCTCCAGTGCTCCTGGCTGATTCATCTTACTGGATGGTCCGAAACCAAGTACAGGTCTGTCGCATCTTACGCGCATTTAACATGCGCGATTTCAGCTTTACGCGATCAGCCAAAAAACCCCAACAATTTTAATACTGTAGTTGTAGTGCAGGCAATTCTGCCCACCATTCAACTCAATGTAATTTTGACTATACGAGGTTTTCGCTTTATGCGCTAACTGCGGAACGGAACCCCTGCATAAGATGAGACTCGCCTATATCCAAAGTTGGCCAGGATTTGGAAGAGCTAGATTAGCTGTTCTAGTTTGGAATCATAGGAAGGATGTGTGATGTTGTGCAGTCTATATGGTTTTATAAAAACATGATAATAAGTGAATATAATGTAACTGGGATAGTTTTAGAAAAATATGGTAATAAGCGAATATAACGTAACTGGGATATGCTTCATGCAAAAGGTCTCTTGTAAGGTATCATTACAAAGCTTATAATCTACTGAGTATGATCATCTGATTTGTATAAATGTACCACTCTTGCATCTAAAACTAGAAATATAAAATGTAACTCTAAGGGCCTATTGTAATTATGTAAAGTGTGGGCCATTAATGATGGTTGGGAATCTTGATGACTCCCATTAACAAGGACCATTATCCGCAGATGGCTGTGTTTACCTGTGAGTCTTCCTGTATATGTGTGTGCTGGCAAGTGGGCAATGAAGTCTTGCAGTGACATATGATCATGTCACCTGAACTGGAATCCATCTTTAACCTGGTGCTTTTCCAGTGGGGGGAGGTGGAAACCCAGAGGGACAAAGGGTTCCCGCCTTATGCAAAAGATATATAAAGGGGTGGAACAGAACAAAGGAGAGAGAGGAGCCATCATGAAGAATCCCCTAGCTACCACCTGAGCTGGAACAAGAGCTGTACCAGGGGAAAAAATTGTGCTCAGGCCTGGAAGGTGTCCAGTCTGAGAAAAACTTACTGAAGCATCTCTGAGAGTGAGATGATCTGTATTTAGTTTGATTAGACATAGATTTGCGCATTTTATTTTATTTTACTTGGTGACTTACTTTGTTCTGTTACTACTTGGAACCACTTAAATCCTACTTTCTGTATTTAATAAAATCACTTTTTATATAGTAATTTACTCAGAGTATGTATTAATACCTGGGGGAGCAAACAACTGTGCATATCTCTCTATCAGTGTTATAGAGGGCGAACAATTTATGAGTTTGCCCTGCATAAGCTTTATGCAGGGTAAAATGGATTTATTTGGGTTTAGACCCCATTGGGAGTTGGGCATCTGAGTGCTGAAGACAAGCACACTTCTGTGAGCTGTTTTCAGGTAAACTTGCAGCTTTGGGGCAAGTGATTCAGACCCTGGGTCTGCGTTGGAGCAGACGGGAGTGTCTGGCTCAGCAAGACAGGGTACTGGAGTCCTGAGCTGGCAGGGAAAACAGGAGCAGGGGTAGTCTTGGTACGTCAGGTGGCAGCTTCCAAGGGGGTTTCTGTGATCCAACCCGTCACAGGATGGTCTGATGCTTATGGCTCTGGATGGGGACAGCATCGATTCCTGACTCCATCCAGATGGTGTTGAGAGACCTGAAGCTCCCTTTGATTTCAGTTGCAGTTTTGGGGTCTCATCACTTCTGGAATTTGGGCCCAGAGCTTTGCTCTGCCTCATTTGACACCGAACAAAATCCCTGTCTGCAACTCTATGGCCAGGGTTATGAAGCAGGTCAGTCTAGATGATTATAATGGTTCCTTCTGGCCTTAAAAATCCATGAATCTATAAGCTTCCTGAGGCATTCTGAGGCTTAATCAATTATCAGTGTTGTTGCTGTTTGTTTGTATTATTGTGGTGCCTAGGAACAGCAGTTATGAACCACGACCTAAACATACAAGGCACTGTGCAAAGACAAAACAAAAAGATGGTAGCTCTTCCAAAGAGTTCACAATCTAAGGGTATATCTGCACTTCACTCGGAGCATGATTGCAGCATAGTAGACATACATGGGACGGCTTTACTTGTACTAACAGAGCTAAAAATAGCCCTGTAGATATGGTGGCAGGGGCTGCAAAAGCATACTAGGGGCACCGTGTACCATTTGTACTGCTAGCCCAAACTGAAGCCTGTGCGGCCACATCTACATGGCTGTTTTTAGCCATTCAAGCATGGGTATGTCTACCTTAGCTGCAATCATACCTCAGACTGCAGTGCCGATGTACCCTCAGTATAAGATAATAGGCAACAGGTACATACAGCCTGGGGAGCGCAAAGAGAAAATACTGATCAGCCTGACAAGCAGCAGCGTAAAGCACTTTGACATTCTTGTAATAAACCAACTACGTAACTGCAAAGTGTTATTAGGACTGGTAACTTATTTTTGATTTTACAGTCTTTCCCTTTCCTAGATTAATAGATTTTTAAGGCCAGAGGGGACGGTTATTGTCACCTGGTCCTACTCTGACCTCCTGCGAAACACAAGCTGTGGATTTCACCCTGTGATTTCTGCATCCAGGACCTAGAACAAGCCTTCCAATCTTGATTTAGAGACTACAAGTGATGAAGAATCCATCACATCCCACGGCAAGTTCTTTCACTGTCTAATTACCCTCACAGCTAAAGATGTGCTCTGCATTTCCAGTTAGCATTTGTCAAGCTTCTAAGTTGCTACTATGAATCATTGGACATTGTTATGCCCGTGCTAAATTCAAGAGGCCTTTTATTGTATATAGTCTCCGTATGTATGTCCTCATAGGCTGCAGTCAAGTTACATGTTCATCTTCTCTTTGATAAACAAAGCACATTAATCTCCTTAAATCTGCCATTTAAATCCAGTCCTCCACTCATTCTGGTCACTCTTCTGTGAATCCTATCGAGTTTCATTCTCTCTCTGTATATATTAGAGCTAGGAGGCAACTGGATTTTCTATTTCATAGGAAGTTCTGTGTGTTTAAAAAAAAAAATTCTGCTCTGAAATATGTGACAATTACCCATTAAACAATTCAAAAAATAGTTTCAGGTTGATCAAAACATTTCATTCCAGTAAAATTCAACAGAGACAATATTTCCGTGAAATGTTTGGCTTTCAATGAATCAGCAGTTCTTCTATGTATATAATGATATAAGGACATAGTTAAAGCTGATATAGTCTAAGCGAGACAAGATGGCTGAGGTAATATCTTTTGTTGGACCCAGTTCTGTTGGCGAAAGACCAGATTTAGATCTACATAGAGCTCTTCATGTCTGTAAAGGTCAGAAGAAAGGCTCCATTACTCAAAAGCTGGTCTATTTCACCAATGGAAGTGGGTCCAGTAAAAGATATTACCTCACCCACCTTGTCTCTCTAATATTCAGGGACCAACACACTTACAACACTGCAAACATAGAATCTAAGCATCAGATACAGAATTATTAATTGTATTGACATTATCCCTGAATAATTATGATGTCCTTCATTCACCACTCGCCAGATAGTTGTTTGTTTACCTCACATGGGTTGTTTCATTTTTTACAGAAAAGCAAACTTTTCTTATTTCTTGATGAATGAAACCAAAAATTGCATTAATATCAGTGCCAGATAACTCAAGGCCTGGAGAACTGTTTAGATGAAGGCTGTGTCCCGTTTGTCGGAGTTTTGCCTCTGTAGACGACAAGGTCATTAAACTACATTGAATTACTTCTCTTTTTGGCTCAATATAGAGTGGAAGATGCTATGAACTGCCCCCCTCTCCACCCGACAGACGGCAAAAATAGAATCAGACCTGCTTATCCCTAGGGGGAAAATGTGTTTATTAAGCATAGATTAAAGATATGGGATTGGTCGATTTTTATCTTTTTTTCACTGACAAGATCCAATTTAGCTGATAGAGAATACAGCTTCCATAGAGTTCTGAAAGTTATTCATTCCCCCCACCACTTATGTAACTAATATTAAACTTGCAAAGCATGTCTCTGGATATGTTTCTTTTCAAATCATGTATTTAATGTCACTTATGTAAACTTCAGGCACATTTGAATGTGTCAGTTTAATTTTACTCCAGTTCCTAAAAGGCTGAAATTTTCGAAGCGCTAGGTACCCAACTACCATAGAATTTCAATGAGATCTGGGTTCCTTTGAAAATGCAGGCCTAGAGTTTTCAATTTTCCTAGAGTTGGCTGATAACTTGAGCTGGTATCAGAAGGAACATGTGGTGGGGCGTATAGGCCCCACACTAGTAAGGAAGGGGTTAATAAAGACTTGTGATTAGGGCACTGCCTAGGCTCAAGTCCCTACTCCAAATATGGCACAGCAGGGATTTGAACTTGGGTGTCCCACCTCCCAGGTAAATGCCCGAACTGCTGGGCTGTTGAGGGTAGATCTGCTTCTCATTTTGGTTAGAAATTCCATCCTGACCTGAGAGATGCTTCCCAGTGAATTTTTTTGCATTGAAACTCACACATTCCTGCTAAACATGTTAGTTTCAATTAAGTTTTCAATGAATTCTAGACCTCATTCGAGCTAGTGGAGATCAAGAATTGATTTTGCTTGTTGCATAGAGTTAGTCGAGTCCTATTTTATTTCCTTCCACTCTTTTACTGGAATTGGAAATTTTCCTATAAAGGAGGTGTGACCTGAGGGTGGTCCTCACTGAAAATGCCAAGGTCAGATCAGGCTGTAAAAAAGAGAAGGTTGATGTCCACTGTACAGCTCATGTCCTTTGATTGGGCATCAAGCAGGCCTAGTGCTGATGCCAATCTGTCTGGGGGTGACACCCAGAAACACAGCATAAGTTTGGAAATACAGATATACCATACATATCTATAACTCATAATGCAAAGGTGATACAACCACATAAACAAGATAATCATATCTGGCAAATCATAACATTTCTACAGATATCTTACATGGCAGATCTGGTCAGATTCCTTGCAATTTTATAATATTGGTATCAACAATACATTAGTGTCTCCCAGAATCCATATAGCAGCATAGGAGGTATAGATTCTAGGACTGGAAGGGACCTCGAGAGGTCATCGAGTCCAGTCCCCTTCCCGCTTGGCAGGACCAAATAGACCATCCCTGATAGACATTTATCTAACCTACTCTTAAATATCTCCAGAGATGGAGATTCCACAACCTCCCTAGGCAATTTATTCCAGTGTTTAACCACCCTGACAGTTAGGATCTTTTTCCTAATGTCCAACCTAGACCTCCCTTGCTGCAGTTTAAGCCCATTGCTTCTTGTTCTATCCTTAGAGGCTAAGGTGAACAAGTTTTCTCCCTCCTCCTTATGACCCCCTTTTAAATACCTGAAAACTGCTATCGTCCCCTCTCAGTCTTCTCTTTTCCAAACTAAACAAACCCAATTCTTTCAGCCTTCCTTCATAGGTCATGTTCTCAAGACCTTTAATCATGCTTGTTGCTCTTCTCTGGACCCTTTCCAATTTCTCCACATCTTTTTTGAAATGCGGTGCCCAGAACTGGACACAATACTCCAGCTGAGGCCTAACCAGAGCAGAGTAGAGCGGAAGAATGACTTCTCGTGTCTTGCTCACAACACACCTGTTAATACATCCCAGAATCATGTTTGCTTTTTTTGCAACAGCATCACACTGTTGACTCATATTTAGCTTGTGGTCCACTATAACCCCTATATCCCCTTCTGCCGTACTCCTTCCTAGACAGTCTCTTCCCATTCTGTATGTGTGAAACTGATTGTTCCTTCCTAAGTGGAGCACTTTGCATTTGTCTTTGTTAAACTTCATCCTGTTTAACTCAGACCATTTCTTCAATTTGTCCAGATCATTTTGAATTATGACCCAGTCCTCCAAAGTAGTTGCAATCCCTCCCAGTTTGGTATCATCCGCAAACTTAATAAGCGTACTTTCTATGCCAATATCTAAGTCGTTAATGAAGATATTGAACAGAGCCGGTCCCAAAACAGACCCCTGCGGAATCCCACTCGTTATGCCTTTCCAGCAGGATTGGGAACCATTAATAACAACTCTCTAAGTACGGTTATCCAGCCAGTTATGCACCCACCTTATAGTAGCCCCATCTAAATTGTATTTGCCTAGTTTATCGATAAGAATATCATGCAAGACCATATCAAATGCCTTACTAAAATCTCGGTATACCATATCCACAGCTTCTCCCTTATCCACAAGACTCGTTATCCTATCAAAGAAAGCTATCAGATTGGTTTGATATGATTTGTTCTTTACAAATCCATGCTGGCTGTTCCCTATCACCTTACCACCTTCCAAGTGTTTGCAGATGATTTCCTTAATTACTTGCTCCATTATCTTCCCTGGCACAGAAGTTAAACTAACTGGTCTGTAGTTTCCTGGGTTGTTTTTATTTCCCTTTTTATAGATGGGCACTATATTTGCCCTTTTCCAGTCTTCTGGAATCTCTTCTGTCTCCCATGATTTTCCAAAGATAATAGCTAGAGGCTCAGATACCTCCTCTATTAGCTCCTTGAGTATTCTAGGGTACATTTCATCAGGCCCTGGTGACTTGCAGGCATCTAACTTTTCTAAGTGATTTTTAACTTGTTCTTTTTTTATTTTATCTGCTAAACCTACCCCCTTCCCATTAGTATTCACTATGTTAGGCATTCCTTCAGACTCCTCGGTGAAGACCGAAACAAAGAAGTCATTAAGCATCTCTGCCATTTCCAAGTTTCCTGTTACTGTTTCTCCCTCTTCACTAAGCAGTGGGCCTACCCTGTCTTTGGTCTTCCTCTTGCTTCTAATGTATTGATAAAAAGTCTTCTTGTTTCCCTTTATTCCTGTAGCTAGTTTGAGCTCATTTTGTGCTTTTGCCTTTCTAATCTTGCCCCTGCATTCCTGTGTTGTTTGCCTATATTCATCCTTTGTAATCTGTCCTAGTTTCCATTTTTATATGACTCCTTTTTATTTTTTAGATCATGCAAGATCTCGTGGTTAAGCCAAAGTGGTCTTTTGCCACATTTTCTATCTTTCCTAACCAGCGGAATAGTTTGCTTTTGGGCCCTTAATAGTGTCCCTTTGAAAAACTGCCAACTCCCCTCAGCTGTTTTTCCCCTCAGTCTTGATTCCCATGGGACCTTACCTATCAGCTCTCTGAGCTTACCAAAATCTGCCTTCCTGAAATCCATTGTCTCTATTTTGCTGTTCTCCCTTCTACCCTTCCTTAGAATTGCAAACTCTGATTTCATGATCACTTTCACCCAAGCTGCCTTCTACTTTCAAATTCTCAACAAGTTCCTCCCTATTTGTTAAAATCAAGTCTAGAACAGCTTCCCCCCAGTAGCTTTTTCAACCTTCTGAAATAAAAAGTTGTCTGCAATACAGTCCAAGAATTTGTTGGATAGTCTGTGCCCCGCTGTGTTATTTTCCCAACATATATCCGGATAGTTGAAGTCCCCCATCACCACCAAATCTTGGGCTTTGGATGATTTTGTTAGTTGTTTAAAAAAAGCCTCTTCCACCTGGTTAGGTGGCCTGTAGTAGACTCCTAGCATGACATCACCCTTGTTTTTTTACCCCTTTTAGCCTAACCCAGAGACTCTCAACACTTCCATCTCCTATGTCCATGTCTACCTCAGTCCAAGTGTGTACATTTTTAATATATAAGGCAACACCTCCTCCCTTTTTCCCATCTATCCTTCCTGAGCAAGCTGTACCCATCCACACCAACATTCCAATCATGTGTATTATCCCACCAAGTTTCAGTGATGCCAACAATGTCATAGCTGTATTTATTTATTAGCACTTCCAGTTCTTCCTGCTAATTACCCATACTTCTTGCATTTGTATATAGGCATCTAAGATACTGGTTTGATCTTTCCTCCCAGTTTTGTCCTGACCCTCCTTTCTCTCTGCCAATATAGCCCACACTCCCTCTCGTTTCCGACCCATCTCCCAGGTCTCAATGTTCCCCACTTACCTGTGGGCTTTGCTCACCTGTCCCCCTCAAACCTAGTTTAAAGCCCTCCTCACTAGGTTAGCCAGTCTGTGTCCAAATAGGGCCTTTCCCCTCCTCGAAAGGTGAATGCCATCTCTGCCTAGCAGTCCTTCCTCGAATAGCATCCCGTGATCTAGGAAGCCAAAGCCCTCCTGGCGACACCATCTTCGCAGCCAGGCATTCACCTCCATGATGCATCTGTCTCTGCCCAGGCCCCTACCTTTGACAGGAAGAATCGAAGAGAATACCACCTGCACTCCAAACTCCTTCACCCATACTCCCAAAGCCCTGTAGTCACTCTTGATCCGCTAAGTGTCACACCGCGCAGTATCATTTGTGCCCACATGGATGAGTAGCATGGGGTAGTAGTCAGAGGGCTGGATAATCCTCAACAATGCCTCCATAACATTTCGGATACGGGCTCCCGGCAGGCAGCATACCTCCCGAGATGAAATGTTAGGGCAACAGATGGGCGCCTCCGTCCCCCTCAGCAGAGAGTCTCTGACCACCACTACCCTACGTTTCCTATTTGCAGTGGTGGCAGCAGACCTCCCAGTCTTAGGGGTATGAGGCTTCTCCTCCTTTACTGTAGGGGGTGATTCCTTCTTTCCTGTATCAAGAAGAGCATAAGGGTTACCTATTACCATGGCGGGAGGGTTCGGAGCAGGGGTGGAGCACTGCCTGCTGCCAGAAGTAACCAGCTGCCAGTGTCCACCTTGAGCCATCTCCTCCTCCACCAGTGGTATATCAGCAGTCTTGTGTACTGGGACAGCTACCTCAGCTGTCTCCACATGGACACTGTCCAGGAATTGCTCATGGATTCAGATGCTCCTCAACCTAGCCACCTCCTCCTGTAGCTCTCCCACCTGCTGCCTGAGAGATTCCACCAGCAGGCGCCTTTCACATTGGATGGTGCACCCAGCCTGGATATCAGTAAGTGGAAATTGCAAGTTACAGTCTCTGCAAAACCACACCAGGATCTGGGCAGAAGCATCCATGCTCAGGCGCTCTGTCTGGCTGCAAGTGCAGGTGGAGGAGACAGAAGCAGTGCTGGCACAAAGTGTTGCGGGTCTTCCTAACCATCGTAAGCCTCCCGCTGTTAAACTCCCGTCTGCAGCCCCCTGTCCGCTGAAAGGGTTGTTTAAGCAAGAAGTTTAGGTTTTAAGGGGAATAAAGGGAAAACAGATAGAACCGGCAAGGGACCCTGGCCCCCTTCCCAACTCCCTTGCGAAACTCCCTGTTAGCAGCCCCTGGTGGCAAAAGCTCCCTGGTCGCTTGTGCACTGCTTTATAAAGCCCTGGCCTGTATGAATGCCCCGCCCACTGATTAAGGCTCAGCCACTTACCAGAGGCTTCTAGCTTTCAAACCTTCCTTTGAAGCTCACAGCTTCCAACTGCCAGCCACAACACACGGTCCTACAAACAAACAGACTGACGAACACAAGCTCAGCACACAGCAAGTAACCCCCAAAGATAGTTCAAAAAACAAAACATGTTAATGTGCCAGTTACCAATGAAACAAAGTGAGATCAATTTCAGATGAAAGCTTCGTCTATTTGAAAGGAAAAGGCTAAATACCTCCAAGAGGATATGTGCTTGATAAAAATATTTGTTTAATTTGTTGTTCACCTCATACGAATAATGACTTGCCTCCCCTTTCTCCACCCACCTATTCGTATTATCCAAAGCACTGTCATCCACTGCAGTCAGATGTGCTCAAGGATAGGGGAGAGGAGCCAATTTTAATTTTCTGTAGATTATTCAGATGACTGCATCTGTTGTTTATACTATTTGATACCCAGTCTGCTACAAATCAACAATAATTTGGGCTAGATGTTTGCTAGTTCAAATGACAGCAGATGCCTTGACATGAGAAAAATTGGAGCATGCATGTTGAATTTTGTTTGGTGTGGTTTTGCTGTGGCTGTATCTTCTAATGTAATGCTGAGCTACGTGACACGCTCTGCTGTTCTGACCGTGATTTTCATCATACTACAGCATGAATGTTAAATAATAGTACATTCCTTCAAGGTGCCGTGTGCCCCATCTCCTATTGACTTCAAAGGAAGTGCAGTACTCAGCATTCTGAAGTATTGATCCTTGCCTCCTAGAATGATAGTACCTGAGTTTCAGTTACTTTGTTATTGCACTAGGGGTAGGAATGGTAGGAAGGGGTGGAAGTCAGTGGGACTCAAAGGTAAGTACATGTGCGCCTTTTTGCAGGGTTGAAGTCTTAGACTGTAAAGACTCTCTGGGGCAGGGGCTGTCTCTTTCTATGAGCCAAAGCACAGGGAAGCCCCAGATCTTGGCTGGAGCCTGCATGTGAAGCTGTAATAGAAATCCCCACCACCATGCTAAGGATTTGCTGCATGTATCAATGCAATGCCACGTGTTCTTTTATTACACAGAATGTAAAGAAAACAGGAGTGTTCTGAACTTTGAGAATTAGGGCCCTTTGAACCAATTTGATTGATTGGGCCTCCTCTCAACAACTGCATCATTATATTCTGCATATGGCATGCAAAGCATTCCATGTGTTTTCCCCAATTGGGTGGCTATTGTCAGTATCTCACAAGAGCCTCCAGCTCCCTGGACTCATCTTTGCCATATCTTCCTCGCCATTTGTCAGTATCTTTGCAACACTTTACAATTTCCTGAGCTTCCCCCTTTCATTGCAGCCTCTTGCACTCTGTACAGGGCAATCACCGGGATCTTTCCGAGGTCTGACTCATTCTGTAATCAGGACTGGCTAGCTCCAGCCCCTAAGGATATTTCTACATTGGGGGGAAGAGGGGAGAAACCCACAGCTGGCCCTGAACAGCTGATTTGGGCTGCAGGGCTGAAAAATTGCTGTGTAAATGTTCAGGCTCGGGCTGGAGGCCGAGGTCTGGGACCCTGTGAAGGTGGAGGCACGAGAGCTAGTGCTCAACCATGAATCTGAATATCTGCACACCAATTTTTAGCCCCGCAGCCTGAGCTCTGTGAGCCCCAGTCACCTGACCCACGCCAGTCATGCTGCAAGGCTTTTATCCCCGTGTAGATGTACCCTAAGGGGGTGAGCCACACTGCTACAATAAATCCAAACAGTTCATGAGACTACTTAGCAAGACACGCAGAACCGTTTTCACAGCTCATTCACATAATGTCATTCCGACAGTAGTTGCAGGTGATTAATAAATTTGCTGAGCCAGAAAAAATATATCTCTGAATGGAGTGGAAAAGCCAGCAACGTTTGGCATACATCTAAACATCTTTAAATCAACAGCCATGTTTTAGGACATGCCTGGAGGTATCACTGTGATCAGCAAGGGCTGTTTGCCAAGATTAATCTTCCACCAGTCATAAATGGCAGAGATGTGCATGGGATGTCCATGGAAAAGTTAAATGCTTGAAACTCCTTTTATTACTTTGAAAGGATTTAGTACTGGACTGACAAATTTGCAGGCTGAAGAGCCCTGTTTATCTGCAAAGTAAAATATAGCCTGGGTAACATAAATGCACCACTCCGCTTCAGAAATATATACCCCAACCCTGAATTTGGATGCACCGCCTCTAGATCTGACAAGGTCACTCCCTGTCCATGGACTTTGACCACTTTGTTGAAATTGGCAATTAGTGCCAATTACTACTCATCCACTTTTGCTATATACCGAAATCAAGTTTCTGTATTTTGATTATTATTACTTCTTATACATCATTTTGTGCACACCTGGTCCTCCACTAACAAAGTAAGACAAGTTCCCTGCTCTGAAGAGCTTGCAGTCCAGTACGCAATGGAGTACATCAGAAAAAGTGGGTTTATTTGTTGATGATCTTGGGCTTGGTTACCACTGTGGTAGTCCAGTTTTATGTCAGTGTAATGCCATAAAAATTAACAGAATGACACCAGCATATATCTGGAGTAATGCAATAATGAATCAGGCCCCATAACTTGTATATGTGGATATGCATATTCTAATGTTGGAAAATGTATGATGGATTTTTGGGTCCAGAGTAGGGCGGGTACCTCTGAGGGGATGAACTGAAGAGGAAGAACAAACCAGATGGCCAGATTGTATTTTACTGGGTTGCTTTGGAGAAGGATGTTGACTGGATATGTTAGGGTGACGACTGGAGAAACTGGTTCTGTCAAGTATAGAAGAGAAAAAATACTGTGTCAAGAGATGGCTTAAAAAAAAAAAAACCACAAGAGAAGGAAAACCGAACTAGAAAATAAATGTTTTAACTTAGATAAGCTTTTTAGCTTGTAGTCCATTAATCATTATACATCTCTGTCACAAAGTTTGGAACTCAAGATTTGGAAGTGCTGAGCACCCAAACTCCCCTGAAGTCAATGGGAAACATATGTGCTCAGCAACCTTGGAAAACCAGGTCCTTTATAAAGGTAGTAGTGTCCTCTAGTGGTTAAGGAAAGAGACCAGGAGTCAGGACTCTTGGGTTCCATTCCTGAGTCTGCCACTGACTCGCTGTGTGACACTAACACTGAGACGCTAAACATCCCAATGCTCTAGGGAGGAGATTAGGCAGCTTTGGCCCAATTGACTGCTCAGTAAAAAAGCAAAATGCTAAATCTGGAAAATGTGTGCAGGCAGTAGAACTCCTTTGTACGAGAGCTTTTGAAGCAACCTAAATCCATTTTTCAAAACAAAGGGAGGACGTATCTTGTGCATTTGTATTTAAATGGAACCCAAACAGTCATGGACTTGGCAGTTTTGTATCCCATGAAGTTCCAGTTCCAGGCCCCAGGTAAGAAATGTGTTTTTGTTAGATCTGGTTGGCTATTGTGTGCGCGCACACGTGCATGTAGACGGACAAATATATTCACCAGTAAGTAGCTCAAATTCAATTTGTTGCTATTTGGGGATGGTATAAGTCATCATTAGTGACCACTTGCAGTGCCAGCAGTCTGCGGATGACACCCAACTCTGCATCTGCTTTACATCAGCTATAGTCAGCAGCATCTCCCGGCTTTCTCAATACCTAGCTGAGATCAGCTCCTGGATGAAATGCGGCTTGATCAAGCTCAACCCAGGCAAGACTAGGGTGCTGCAGGTGGGAAGAGGGGAAACCATGTGAAGAGCTCATTCCTTCTTTTCAGATTAAATGAGCCTGCAGGGCTGGGGTCCCCATGGTCTCCTCATTCCTGTTGGATGCCAGGATAGCATAAAAACTTCCACTTCTATCTATGGCAAGCTAGTTTTATGCCCTGTCCTATTGCACACAGATCAGGCCACCCCGATCCTTTCCTTTGTAACTGGCTAAAAAGGAGAAGGTGACAAGGGAAAAAGTTGGGAACATTGACCTTTTCTAAAGCGTTCATGAACACAGCTCTGCTAAAAATTGAATTCTGAAAAAATTTCAACCAGCTCAATTTGTGTCCTAGAATCATAGAATATCAGGGTTGGAAGGGACCTCGGGAGGTCATCTAGTCCAACCCCCTGCTCAAAGCAGGACCAATCCCCAACTAAATCGTTTTTCTTTTCTGGGTGTCTGGCTGGTGAGTCTTGCCCACATTTAGCTGATCACCATATTTGGGGTCGGGAAGGAATTTTCCTCCAGGGCAGATTGGCAGAGGCCCTGGGGTTTTTTTGCCTTCCTCTGCAGCGTGGGGCAAGGGTCACTTGCTGGAGGATTCTCTGCACCTTGAAGTCTTTAAACCATAATTTGAGGACTTCAGTAGCTCAGACCTAGGTTAGGGGTTTGATACAGGAGTGGGTGGGTGGCCTGCATTGTGCAAGAGGTCAGACTAGACTATCATAATGGTTCCTTCTGACTTTAAAGTCTATGATTCTATGATTCTGACCAGGGCTTCATCAAGCCTGACCTTAAAAACCTCTAAGGAAGGAGATTCTACCACCTCTCTAGGTAATCCATTCAAGTGCTTCACTACCCTCCCAGTGAAAAAGTTTTTCCTAATATCCAACCTAAACCTCCCGCACTGCAACTTGAGTTCATTATTCCTTGTTCTGTCATCTGGTATCACTGAGAACAATCTAAATCCATCCTCTTTGGAACACCCTTTCAGGTAGTTGAAAGCAGCTGTCAAATCACCCCTCATTCTTCTCTTCTGCAGACTAAACAATCCCAGTCCCTCAGCCTCTCCTCATAAGTCATGTGCTCCAGGCCCCTAATCATTTTTGTTGCCCTCCACTGGACTCTTTCCAATTTTTCCACATCCTTCTTATAGTGTAGGGCCCAAAACTGGACACAGTACTCCAGATGAGGCCTCACCAATGTCGAATAGAGGGGAATGATCACGTCCCTCGATCTGCTAGCAATGCCCCTACTTTATACAGCCCAAAATGCCGTTAGCCTTCTGGCAACAAGGGCACACTGTTGACTTATATCTAGCTTCTTGTCCACTGAAACCCCTAGGTCCTTTTCTGCAAAACTGCTGCCTAACCATTCGGTCCCTAGTCTGTAGCAGTGCATGGGATTCTTCTGTCCTAAGTGCAGGACTCTGCACTTGTCCTTGTTGAACCTCATCAGATTCCTTTTGGCCCAATCCTCTAATTTGTCTAGGCTTGTCCTCCAGGCTCGATTCACTGCAGTCATTTGCATCTGAAGGTAAAGCTCCAGGCCCTAAAAAAGCTTCAGCTAGTACAAAATGGAGCAGCCCATCTACTAAGCAATGCAGGTTGCCTGGAGCACATCACCCATGTGCTCTTCTTTCTGCCCTACATGCTTCTTGACTTTACCTACATAGGGTAGTGTTATGACCCCCGTTACCATAGTATTTGAGTGCCTTGAACTCTTCAATGAATTTATCCTCGCTTCTGTGAGGTAGGCAAGTGCTATTATCCCCTTTTTCAGATGGGGAGCTGAGGCACAGAGACACTAAGGTATATCTATACTACCTGCAAGATCAGCGGGCAGCGATTGCTCCAGCGGGGGTCAATTTATCGCGTCTAGTCTAGACGTAATAAATCGACCCCTGAGCACTCTCCCGTCAACTCCTGTACTCCACTGCCGTGAGAGGTGCAGGCAGAATTGATGGGGGACTGGCAGCAGTCAACTCACCACAGTGAAGACACCACGGTAAGTCGATCTAAGTACATCGACTTCATTTACGTTATTCACACAGCTGAAGTTGTGTAACTTAAATCGATCCCCCCCACTAGTGTAGACCAGGCCTAAGTGACTTGCCCATACTCAGAAGGAATAACACAATCGAGAAAGCAATTGAACACAGGTCTCCCAAGTCCTAGGCTAATCTAGGATCCTCCTTCTCCAAAAAGTCCAGCTGTAGATCTCTTGATAGAGCCAATCCCATGGTGGGTTTGGACTTTCTATGGGAGGAATCGTGTGTCCTTTACAGACTATGACTTCCAATCACAGTTATGTTCGGCTGGAACAATGACCCTATTAATGAAGAGAGGGAAGATAGTGAGTGCTCACTACAGAGCTTCTACAGAAGTTGCATGTAGATTATAGATGTGATGAGGTCTCTATCTCCAAGCATTAGGGCTGTGGGAAACCTAAAGTTTTTCCCTTCGTTGCTAATTCTCATGCAACTCCATTTCATGTGACCCCATTTCACCTTGTGCACCTGCCAAATGCTTGAGGCGACACACTGTGGCAGAGCCAGGGTGAGAACACAGGACTTCTGTAACCCTGTCCTATCGTCACACCTCTTCTCTCTCCTCCCGCTGGGTGGAATGATCTCTTAAATCAGACACAGATTCTGCCTTCAGAAAGAGACCTAGCATTTGTAATTCTGTGTTATCAGTGAGAAAATGCTGAGCTGAAAAAGCCCTCTGAGCCAGGTTTTCTTACCGAAGTGGCTTGAAGGCTGTTTGTCACAGGGGGCACAGTCTGGGTGCTTTGGGGCTGCTTTGAGTGAAGCCAGTCAGGACTTGGGGGTAGAGTGATTCCCCTCTCTGGACACCCTTACACTATGGCAAGAAGCTGCTTTGGCTTCGGTGCTTCCTGGGTCTGACCTCATAGTATTCAGCCCCCTGTTCACCCCATGAGCGCCTCGCAGCAAGCCCACCTGGATGGGACACCTGGGGAAGCCTCACATGCCCCCAAAGGGCCATGCAACCCAACTTCGCAGTCAGCAGTGACTCTCAGCCAGAGTTGTAAAACAGAAGGATTTATTAGTTGACAGGAACACAGTGTAGAACAGAGATTGCTAGCACAGATATCAGGAACTTTCAGCAAAGTTCAGCTTGAGGGGAATCCAGGGCCTGGTGCCCTGGACTCCCACTTCCAAGTCCCAAACCAGGAGAGTGACCAGTTTCCACCAGCCCAGCATCCAACCTCCTCTAGCCCCTCCTTTGTCCCTTTCCCAGGCAAAAGATTACCTGATCTCTTTGCTCCAATGCATTGCAGAGGATGGGGGGCTGGCCGGCAATAGGTTGCTAGGTCACAGTGTGTCGTCCAGTCTCTGTGCTGACGTACTCACACCTGCCCTTTAGGGGGTCTCTGAAATGATTACACACTCTTATCCCACCACCCAGATACTTAAGTAATACATAGGGGAAACTGAGGCACACATAGGTTCAGAGACAACATTAAGAACATTCGCACTTTGTCACACCATTCTCCGAGTTGCAAAGAAGTCTGTGGAACAGGGCAGTGTTTGGACCCACAGTGCAGGCAGAACAATGCAAGCAACATAAAATGGCAGTCGATTACCAAGCACTTAACATTCTGCTCATCACGCGGCTTGTGCGCTGTGTTAGATCTACCATTATAATTCTGTGTTAATTACACAGTGTTGATTATATAACTGCTTAGCAGTTCCTCCTTTTTTAATGAGCACAGCTGTTTTCTGTCCAGCTTCAACAGGGAAAATTTCCTATCTCTAATTTAAAAGTAATACACTCAAAAGAAAACTCCAGAGGGCTCTTGGGCTCCTGCTGTTTAATATGCTTTAACGTTTGTGGTGCTTACAGACCTCTTCCAGCTATAAGAGAACTTAAGGCTACCTTCCCTCCCAACCCCCTTCCTCCCCCCTCCCCCGTTAGATGGATCTTTATGACTAATGAAGTTTTAATGGAGTTACAAACCTAATAAAAGCCTCACCTCAGTGTATAGAAAACAGTGTTATTTAGATACATTGTTTTAAACTGTCTCATGTAATTGTGCTAGTTTGGATTTGTGCACTGTACTCACTACTTATTGGCCAAGGTGCTTTCTATTAAGAAAGCCAACAGGCAGCTTTCCCATCAGATGAGCATGGTACAAATGGCTATTTATTTACATTACAGTAACAGCTAGAAGTCCTGACATAAAGATCCCACTGTACAAATACCTAGCAAGTAGAACTGATTGAAATTTTTTTGATGGAACAGTTTTCCCTGGGAAAACGCAGTTTTGTTGAAATCGACATGTTGCTGGGAAACATGTTGATTTTGACAGTTTTCAATGGAAAAGTATGAAAATGAATTGTTTCTTGACTTTCACTTTGATAATGTCAACATTTCTGTTTTCATGAGGCAAAATATTGCTTTAACTTCATCATTTTATTTTGTTTCTACTTTTTAATTTGTGTTAATATTAAAATATTATAGTTAATATTTTATATTGTAGTGTAAGGATTCGACATGATCAGAAACATAATTTTATCCCACTGAAATGAAATGTCTTGATGTTTCCGAATAAATATTTTTTGGAATTTCTGTTCCACAATAAATTTTGACTTTTCATTCTGATTGGGAAGAAAAAACACATTTTGAAATGTCAGACTTTCCTGCGAGATGGAAATTCCATTTTCCAGCCAGCTCTGATAGCAAATGACAATCCCTGTCCCAGAGAACTTACAATGTAAATACACAATATGTACAAAAGGTGAGAGAAGTGCTGTTATCCCCATCTTACAGATAGGAAACTGAGGTACAGAGAGTGTCATTTGCAGAAGGTTATACACAGGTAGTTCAGTGCCTTAACTACAAGATCATCCAGATCTGTCCTAGAAATGAAGGATCCCAAGCCCCAGAAAGATCAGGGCTGTTAGGATCCACTGATTTAATTTCCAAGTATGATATGAAGCAAATATTTACAAATAGCTTATAAAGGGATAATAAATTCTTAATAATGTTTGAATACATGGTTAAGCAACTGTCAGTGTCCCACAGGTCAATAGGTTTCTTATAATCACATGTAATGACTTCTACTGATGTGCTGTTAACTTTCTATAACACACACTACTCCCATATGTCATATCTTTTAATAATTTTTAATCCTCTATAAATATACCCTTAGTTTAAACTATGACTAATTCACCCATTATTAGAGGCAAATGCCTCATCCATACAGCTATACTGAGGCCAGGTCTATACTAGAGAGTTAGGTCAACATAAGCTGCCTTACATTGATCTAACTCTGTAACTGTCTACGCTACAGCAGTACTCCCCCCGAAGTAAGTTCCAATGTTCCCTTGAGCTTTTTCCATCCATGTGCGGAATGAATTTTGTTATGTGCACCAATATCAAGGTAATGTGAGGATGTGCACCATCAGTAGAAACAAAAAACCTAGATATGATGTATATATATTTTAAAATAATGTACCATAGGGATAATTACTCCATCTCAGGACAGGTTAGGCATTTTAGAACTCACTACTCAAAGAATTAAATTTAAGCATAAGAGAGAAATAAAATTATGAAATGCATAGACCAAAATAAAATACCAGCACTTTGAAAGAATAAAATTACAGAGAATATGTGTGTGTTTTCAGGAAGTACCAAGAAGTAACAACAACAATAACACAAGTATGTGTTTGGAGGTGAGTGTGAAAGAGACAGGCACAGAGACTGTGTGTGTGTGCTGGGGAAGTGTGTGAGAGACCGTGCACTGTTTCTTTAAGCACAGCAGCACTCACCAGTCTAACTCCCAAGCCCTGTCTCCCTTCCCTTCCCCTGCTCTGCGGAGATGGGGTATGTGGGTGGGGGAGTAGGCGGGGGGGAGGGGGACAACCTGACATCAGCACCACCACTCTTCCCAGCTCTGTACAGCAAGCAGGAGGGTTCCGGGAGCAGGTGGCCACGGGCTCTAAGGCAGAGGGCAGGAGCAGTGGGGAGAGGGGCACCTGAACACAAGCCGCTGGATGTGTGCGGCACTTGATTGACTCTTGCAGAGCCGTGCAGCTTAGAGGGAACACTGCCCAGTACACCAACCTAATAACTCCAACTGCACCTCCACGAGAGGCGTAGCGCTTACATCGATGTAGTTAGGGTGACACAGTGTCTGTATAGTAGATCCCCACTTCCAGGCACTATCAGTCTGGTGGGTTGTCAGCACCTGGCAGCAGGATTCCCAGCTCAGCGCCCCACACTGCCCACCTTTAGTTGGTGCAAGCGCTCCTGGTAAGGACATGCACCACCAGCAGAAGGATGGTAGTGTGGACATGAAAAACTGCAGTAATTACTGTGATGGCTGGGCCTAAAATTGTCAACTTTGTCGTGTAGACAAGGCCTGAGGCTGACATAGCTAGAAGTCACTCTACAGTTTGCATAGCCTAAATAGCACACTGGTAGATTTGATTCTCTAAATAAAAACTGTCCTTTTGTTTTTCGCAATATGTTTCCTTGTAAATAGACATCAATGTGTTTCCCTCCAGGTGCTCTTCACAGATGCACCTTGGGTTTACGTTATGATTATGTTCTGTTCCTTCTTTGTATTAATAATTGTACTCAGTAAAATGTCTCCTGATCAGTAGAGCAATTTATTTCCTTGATTTTTTTCCCCTGTAGTGCTAGTAAGAATCAAAGTAAATCCTTCTGGTGCCGTATGCTTCATGCTGACACAGCATGCCTTCCAACTCCTTTTCCCTTCCTCCATTATTCCAGCCTCATGGTGCTACAGTATAGCAAATATATTTGATTTATTAAAATAAAAATTCAGGGGCAGCTAAACCCTGGAGTTCAGAGCTCTGCCTCCAGCACTTAGAGCTGAGGACAACCAGAGCTTTGGCAGTTACTTCCCTGCTATGCTAGGGAACTTTCCTAACATGTCCAGACAGGGGCAGTGGTAATCATGTATTTTATACTGTACTTTGGGCTTCCAGTATCAGTTGAGGCAGGTGAAGTGAGATTAGAGTAAAGCAGATTGGTGGGCAAAAATAATATAAAATAAAATGAAAAAGGGAGGGAATCCAGTGTTGTGACGTCTGCTGAGAAACAATATTACTGTTAAATGTGATAGAAATTCAATGCCCTCAGCGGAGAAGATGCTGATAGGGCTTGGGAAGGGCTACAATAAATGTATTTCTGTGCTTGACTTTGCAAAAAAGTATTGACAGAGTCTTGCTGGGTAAAGCCTCGTCTTTGTGGCAGCACCAAGAGGTCTCTTCCATTTTTCTATCTTACGAAGCTTTGGAATATCATTTGCTATCTGGGCTAGATCTTCAGATGGCTTAAATCAGCATGGCTCCATTGACTTGAATGGAATTACACCAGTTATACCAGCTGAGGTTCTGGGCATGTGGAGGGGTATATTGAAAACAGTATATTAGAGAGATGGTGTGATATATGACTGATTTTATGCCTGGTGGATTATTTTTTTTAATAGCATAAAATCTTTGGTGTAAATTCTGCTGATTTCACTGAAGTTACTAATGGTTTGAATTTTGGAAGGATTTTTTTTTTTGTTTATGTGTAAAAAGTAAAAACATGAACCAGACACATCTAGATTCCAGCTACTTAGCTCTTTGAAATCATGTATGTATGACTGAACTAAGCCAGACAAAAGAGGCTCAAGAATACACCATAGTGATACCTGAGAACTCTTTTTCCCAGAGGGAAACCAATCTAGTATAATTGGGAAAGAGTCTTTAGTTGTAAAGTGGCAGATAGCAGGTTCCTGCCTTCTTCTATGGGTGCATAAGTGTTAGGGTCTGGATTCTGAGTCACTGAAGACTTGCAGGGACCCAAGCTGTTGCATGTATGGTTTGTGCTATGTGCTTTAATGCCCTGAATGGTCTTGGATTCAGCTATATGAGATATTGATGAGATCCATTTGCCCTCTGCACCCTTGCAGCCTTTGCAAGAGTTGTGGAACTTCTTCTCTTGGTGCATGTCTACACTACAAATTTAACTAAAGTAATTAAATCACTTCTGCATGCCCATACTACACTCCTTGTGTCAGCGGTGCATGTCCTTACCAGGAGGGCTAGTACGGACTGTACTGTCAGTGGGGAGCAGTTGATGTAAACACCGCAGTGTCTATCCTGACACGGTGTCAATCTGACTACATCCACTTTGACTGTACGCCTTTCGTGGAGATGGAGTTATTAAGTCGGCATAGAGGGGCAGTTATGTCGGTGGGACCGAAATTTTAGCGTGGACACTCATGTAATTAGGTCGACGTAATCTGCCTTGCATCAACCTAACTCTGTAGTGTAGACCCGGCATTAGGGTTCTCTGAAACCAGTAACTGAGCTTGAGAGAGGACCTTTGGTTTGCCTTTGAAATTCTCTTCCCCTGCTAGAGCTGGGATTTAGTGACCATTAGGGTGTCAGATTCTGCCCTCATTTATACCCTGGGCTATCCTATTGTTCTTAGTAGGAATATCCCAATGTGTAAAGAAAGGCAATGTTTGAACACAACTGGGTCAATCAGGTGTTTGTGTGACAGTGATAATGGAAGATGGGCAAATCTAGTGTGTCCGCTTTACTATGCAGCTAAGTATTTATACTATGCTCATTCTAGTATCTAGTTAGCACTCCCCTCCACCTCACTGCATTAAATTCGTATTGTTCATTGAATTATTGCTGTAAAACATCTGTTTTTTAAAACAGTGAGAAACCCATAAGCCATGGCAGATAACACTATAAAAGAATCAAGAACAGCTACAGAAGAAGGGTTAGAAGTTGCCTTTTATCACAGCCCCCAGTATAGACGGGCACTGCCACATCCCTAGAATATCAGATATTGAGGTACTTCTGGGGACAGCATGGGCCTGCCCCAGCTGATGTGACCTCAAACATATGGTGCATGTAAGCTCATGCCGCAAAGAGGAAGCCATTTTTCCAAGTGCATTCCTCCGCCCCACAGTGATGTCACCTTGCACTGGCAGGGGCAGGGTGTGGCGGCGTGCTCTGAAAAATGTCATCCTCTGTGTGTTCTCTGACTCCATGTGAAAATACCAGACAAACCACATCCAGTTCCAAATCACTACCAGACAATTTTTTTTAGAAAACCAGGACTGTCCGGCCTAAAACCAGACAAATGGCCTCTCTACCTAAGCAATGACCAGGAATCCCCCTGGGAGGCATTGTGCTTCCAAGAGAACCCCTCTGAATCACACCCCTTTGGGCTTTGGATGTTCTTCTAAAAAATATGCTCTAGTTCAAACAGGAATTACTTTAGGGAAGATCTATGGCCTGTATTATACAGGCGATCAGGCTAGATGATCACAGGGATCTCTTTTGGTACCTCTCTTGCTTAATCCTTGATCCGAGGTCGGGGTAGTAATTTGCTGCTGGCCTGTGTCAGGAAGTGTGAAACTGAGACTCTGTTGCATACCTTGCCCCTCCCCAGCCACCACCTGTGGGCAGATGGTAAGTGGCTGAAAATTGCTGCTTACTCCTAGGTGCCCAGACTCAAGGTCTGGGTAGCCCATGCAGAAATCCTTATTCCTTCAGGTGACGGCACAGTCCAAATCACAACCTTGCTCTAAATATATAAAAGCAAGTAAAGTTGGCCATAAGCTGAAACAAAGAGTTACCCCTTTTCCTAACACATTAATGTGTCTAACCTATTAGAAGTCAACACAGGTAATTATCCTGTTGCTCTAATTATCTCTATTAGGTGCACCACACGTAAAGCAGACCTCTAATTTCTTTGAAGAGGAAGCACATACCTCAATGCCTGCATGCCTGTTAGCCCATTGCAATGCAAATATTATCAGAGGAAAAGAGTGCCTTACAATGCAGGCTGACTCCTGGCATAGAACAAAGAGGCTGTTTTTTTAATTAATTATTTACACAATTAATGAAAAGGAAACACTGGACTTCTTTGAGAGGATTAATGGTTCATTAGCCTAAGTCGTAATCACCTGCTAATACTATGAAAAAGTATGGTGGAGTGATGAATTATACTTGTTTAGCTAACAACAGGGAGGGTAGGATTGTATTTCTCCACGGAGCATGTACTGAGTAGGACAGCAGGGCTGTTGTTGTAAGAGTGGTCTGGAAGGAAAGAGAGACACAAGACCTGAGTCTGCTCTCACTTACTCTCAGGGCTTGTCTACACTTGAAATGCTACAGTCGTGCAGCTGCAGCAGCGCTTCAGTGTAGACACTGTCGGCATAGGTAATCTACCTACTACCTTCCTGAGAGGCAGCAGCTAGGTTGACGGAAGAATTCTTCCGTTGGTCTAGTACTGTCTACATTAGGGGTGAGGTCGGCTTAACTGCGTTGCTCAGGGGTGTGGATTTTTCTCATTCCCGAGCAACGTAGCTGGGTCGACCTACATTTTTAGCGTAGTGCAGCCTTCAGGCTATGTCTACACTAGGGAGACTATACCAGCATAGCTATGTTGGCACAGTTATGCCAGCATAACCCTGTAGTGTAGATGCAGTCTACACAGATGGAAGAGGCTTTTTTCATTGGTTGCAGGAACACCATCTCCTGGAACAATGGTAGCTCTGTTGATGGAAGCATTCTTCCATCACCGTAGCTGCATCTACACTGAGTCTACACGGCATCAGCATGTTGATCAGGGGTATGGTGTTTCACACCATTGACCGATGTAGCTATGTCAACTTAACTTTTTTGTGTAGACCAGCTAAGGATTCTCTACATGGGGTCATTCACAAAAATTAATCTGAATCGATTTTTGAAGTGGATTTAAACTGCGTTAAAACTTTGTGTGGACACTCTCATTCAGCAGTAAAGTGGCCTTAATTCAGCTTAGTTTAATTCACTTTGGAAGTGGATTAAACCCACTTTAATTCCTAATGAGTGTCCACATGGGGGTTTAACTAATCCACTTTAAATTCACATTTAGGTAATTCGGATTGATTTTTCTGAAGTTTCCCGTGTAGGTGAGCCCTTGGAGCAGGTTGAAAACAAGGGGGAAAAGTTGCAAACATTTAGTCAGTTTTTCCTTATTTTTTTAATTGAAAATTTGAAGTACAATTTTGACCAGCTCTGTCTACAGTGATGTGAGTGTGACTTCAGTGGCATTACTTCTGATTTATGCTGATGTGAGTGAGACAGAAATCGAACTGTAGTGAAGGCGCTGGATTTAAGAGACCCATGTTCAATACTAGCACTCCTCACAGATTTCCTGTGGGATGCTTGAGAAGTTGTTTAATCTCTCTGTGTGCCAGCATGTTCTTTATTCTGTGTGTTGTGTGTTTAGAGGAAGGTTGGGTCCAGGGCTAGGGCATTAGGCTAGGACCTGGGAGACCTAGGTTCAATTCTTGCTTCCACCAGACTTCCTGGGTGACTTTAGGCAAGTCACTTACTCTCTCGGTGCCTCAGTTCTCCAGCTTTAAAATGAGCGTAACAGCACTGCCCTACCTTACAAGGATGTGGTAAGGATACAATCAAAAGATTGTGAGACACTCCTATAGCTCCATTATCATAGTATGTAAGTACCTTAGATGGACAGATAGCTGTTTAAGGCAGTGATTGTCTGTTCAGTGCCAATTATGATGGACACAGTAGATATTACCATAATAGAAATAATGATAAATAAGATCACAGGACCAAGCCCCATATTGAATGAAAAAGGGTAAGATTGGAAGGTGGTGATGCTCACTTCACAAACACCCAAAAGTTTTGGGCTGTTTGGATTGGATTTTGATTTGAGGCCCATTTCTACTCAGCAAGTAGAAGAAAATACCAAGACTTGCTCAGAGACATTACGCCGAAGAAAAAAGCAACAAAAAAGCAGTTATAGCCGAACAGATCAGTTTACGCTGCTTGAGGCATTCTATGCTGTTAGAGGATGTGGTTTCCTTTTATACTGCAGAGTTTGTGTGTGAGATTGGGGTAGGGAATTAATGTAATATTTATAACTGCCCCACCAAAACAATGCAAACATAAGAATTCCCTCTCCAATATGTGTTCTAACAAAGAAGTCAACAAACAAAAAAGAAATCTAACACTTCTTCAGAAATTGCCTGTATAGATAGAAAAACAAAAGCATTCCATATGGTGCTTTCCTTATTATTTCTATTTTATTATATCTATTTAATGAACTGGCAAATAAATTACAAAAAGCTTTTTATAAGCCAGTTTGTTATTAATTTTGTATTTCCTGCAACAGCTTGTTAAATTAATCAAAGAAATGAAAATGTCTGCTAATTTAATTACATGATTACCTCTGCTCTAGCATTTGTTTTTGGGATGTGTAATAGCTAACGGTTGGTTTATTCATTTTTTTTTAAAGTAAATGCAAACTATTTTTCATTGTAGCTTTTGAGTTATTTTTCCTTTTATTTGAACGTTTGCTGGAGAATATTAAAAACAAAGAAATAAACCTATTCCGGCCACCATCTCTTTATCTTCCGATTACATATTTGTGGTAGTGTCTATGTGCTTTCTAGACACTTAAGAGCAATAGTCCCTGTTCTGAGGATCTCCTAGTCTGACAGAGGTTAGTGGGAGGGTATAAGAATCAATAGGACTAGACAGTGGGTCTGAGAGACTCCAGCTGACTGAAGCGTCCATGTTGTCAGCCATGGCAGAGCTGCGATTCATGCACTGTAAGCCCTATAGGACTAAGCAGCACAGGAAATGCTGCTCAGGGAAGACCTGATTGGCAGTACCCCCATGATCTCTGATTGGTCCAGGCACACTATTTAAGCATGGAGGGAGTTCCAGGCAGCTGCCATGCGCTCATTCCCTTTTTCAAATTCAGCTCTGTTCTCCAGCTCTGATTCTTGGCTTGACCTCGGGCTCTGACTTCAGGTCCCACTCCTGGTTTCTGACTCTGGCTTGGTTCCCAGCTCTGACTCCTGCTCCAGCCTTCAGGGTCATGCCCTACTTCTGCTCCGACCACCAGGCCTGACTTCAGGTCCTACCCACTAGGTCAGACCACCCACATCTTGGTCATGACAAGGGAAACAACATTAGGCATCTTATATAGATGGAATATACAAATTAACAAGATGCATTATAGATCGTGTAATGCCCTAAGATGGGTTATTGACAGTGGGGATTGAACTTGGAACCTCTGATTGATTATAAAATCATCAGACTTGTTTCATGTACTGCTTGCTGGATAATAAGATGAAAGGACTCCATGTTTCCAAAACTAAACTGGAGCTTTATTAAGAAAGTGATTTACAGAGATGCTGCAACTGCAACTGGCATTCAAGCCATGAGCGCACAGGCTGACTTTCTGGTGCTCTTCCAAACGCTTCACTCTTGCAACCTCTGCTCTTCTTTCCAAGTTCCATGCAGGTTGCAACCTGAATTTACTGGCTGAACTAAATGTTCAATGAGCTCATTCACCTTTATCTTTGGCCAAGCCATCACTAGAGGGGGACTGAGCACCACATTGACTGGGTTACAGTGCACTGAGTGGATGTGGGGTTATAGTAGCAAGTCAGAAGTAGGTCTTTAAGAGGGTCTTAAGTATGGGATTTTAATGGGATGGTTGCAGCAGTTCATCCAGCTACAAGAAGCTGCAGGTTCAGGGCACACATTTGCATATATCCAGGGCCAACTCTGGCTCCCACTGAAGTCATTGAGAGTCATCCTGTTTACTTCAGTGAGAGCAGGAGCTGGCAATCAGGTCCTGATCCTGCAATCATATCCACAAGACTGGATTCTTTAGCCCTACATGACGATTGGTCACCACGAGGCCTACTCAAAAGTTAAATCCCTCTTAAGGACTTCTTTGAAAGCTTAAGTGGAACTTAAGTAATACATGGGTGATGCCATGGTCCTCTGCTTGGAGGTGAAATTTATCCCAAATGAGGAGGGCTGACACAAGCTGTCAGTGCTGTGGTGGGTGGTGCTTTGGATGAGGAAGACACATAGGCAGAGATGACTATGCCATGGAAGCTCTGTGTCCCCTGTTTGCTGAGAAGGAAAGCTAGGGTTGCCAACAAAACTGAACACCCCTGCCCCGCCCCTGCCCTGCCCCTTATCTTAAGCCCCTCCCTCTACTCACTCCATCCCCCCTCCCTCTGTCACTCGCTCTCCCCGCCCTCACTCGCTTGATCATTTTCACCAGGCTGGTTCAGGGGGTTGGGGTGAGGGCTCCAGCTGGGGGTGCGGGCTCCAGGTGGGGCCAGAAAAGAGGGGTTCAGAGTTCAGGAGGGGACTCCGGGCTGAGGCAGTAGGTTGGGATGCAGGAAGGGGTGAGGCCTCCATCTGGGAGTGCAGGCTCTGGGGTGGGTCCAGAAATGTGGGGTTCGAGGTACAGGAGGGATCTCCGGGCTAGGGCGGGGGGATGAGGGCTTTGGCTGGGAGTGCAGGCTCTGGTGTGGGGCTAGGGATGAGGGATTTGGGGTGCAGGAGGGTGTTCCGGGATGGGATTGAGGGGTTTGTAGGGCAGGGGTTGGAGTGTGGGAGGGGGTCAGGGGTGCAGGCTCTGGGCGGCACTTACTTCAAGTAGCTCCCAGAAGCAGCGGCATTTCCTCCCTACCATTCTTATGCAGAGGAATGGTCAGGAGGCTCTGTGCGCTGCCCATCCAGAGGCGCCACCCCTGCAGCTCCCAATGGCTGTGGTTCCTGGCCAATGGGAGATGCAGAGCCAGCTCTTGGGGCAGGGGCAGCGGGCAGAGACCCCTGGCTTCCCCTACATGTAGGAGCTGGAGTGGGGGCATGCCGCTGCTTCCAGGAGCTGCGCGAAGCCACGACAGGCAGGGAGCCTGCCTTAGCCCCTCTGCGCCAACTAGACTTTTAATGACCCAGTCAGTGGTGCTGACCGGAGCCACCAGGGTCCCTTTCCAACCAGGAGTTCCAGTCGAAAACTGGACACTTGGCAACCCTAAGGAAAGCAGGTCCATTTTGGCTCTGAATATGTCTTCTTGTTGAGGGTTGAGATTTGGGACTGGAGAAGAGGCCTGGCCTACTGTATGTGGGAGAGGTGTCTTCCTTCAGCTCCCTCTAGTGTGCTCAAGTGTGCATTGCACTTAACTCACTGCTACTTGGTTTGATCAAGTCAGGAAAGAAAATCAGTGTTTGCCAAAGGGAGAAGTATGCGTAGTCAGAAAGGAGCAGGGGGAAAATTCTATATCTATGAACATTTTACACAGCACTTGTTTCAGATTGGTTTAAGGCTTTGCCAATGAAAGTAAGCTTTGATCAATTACTTTCATGCTGAAGGAACTATACACCAAAAGAGAAACTGCCTGCACTTAATCTTGGGGAGTACAGGATATATTATGATGGCTATTAATTCCATTAATTAGGAGGTAAAACATAACAAATTACTTGTAATAAGCCTTTCAGACAGGATTTTGTTTTAATGGACAGGCTCATTTATGTCTATTAATGTTTATTTTTCCCAAATCAAATTAACATTCTCCGTATGCTCTGAAATGACCTTTGTTTACTCACTGGCAGATACAGCAAGTGATTTTTTTTCAGTGCCCAACAGGAGAAGGGGGAAACTAGTTTTTTTTTTTTTAGTACATTGTAGGAATTTTGCTCCCTCCATGCATTGCTCCTCTATTCCTTTCAAATCAGAGGCATCAAAGGTAAGAAAAGAATCCTTTCTAACATGGTCATAATTTAAAAGCCAAGGGAATGAGTGAGCTTTTCCTACAAAATCATGCAAAGTTCTACATGTGAAGGAAAAGTGTAGTAAGAGTAGTAATTATTTGTTGGATGTCAGATACCTAATAGACCACATGTAGCAAAGCAAAAGGACATGAAAGGAATCCAGACTTTGATATGCAGCAAATTTTTGAGAGAGAGAGAGAAAGAAATAGGGCCTAATGCTGTAGAAACTGATACGAAAGGGCCCGATTTTGGGGGAGGAGCTGAATTGATGGTAGCAACACTGGGAAAGCTTTCAGCATTTTAACTCCCAAGAGTCTCAAATCATTTAGACTGGTTCAGAGCAGGCTGGAGAGATGAAGCAATTTGTTCGAGGTCACTCAATGAGTCAATTTCAGAGTAGTAATTTAGACAGGACTCTTTAAAAACTCAGTCCTTACTTTCTTATAAAGTCCTTCACAATGCCAGAGCCATGGAGAGTCATTACACTCACAAAACCTTGAATTGTTGCATGGTAAATTGGCCTTGAAAATTTGGTCATTTACCCTAGGATTTTCAGAGACACTCATAATTGGTATAATTCTTGTCCCATTGAAGTCCATGGAAGTTTTACCATTGGTGTCAATGGGAGGAGAGTTTGGCCACGGCAGGTACAATCTCGAGTTGAAATTCAGTTCATTTGAGAAGGCCCATGTGAAATTCTGTAATTCAGGAGAAAGTGCTTCTACTTCAACATTAATAGAAGGCAGAAAGAAACCTGACCCATTTTTCAGCTGGCTTGTCTTTGTTTCCCCCCCTCCCCCCATCAGATGAATTTAAAGCTCTTGAAAGTTACCTGGCTGACAACACAGGAAACAGTAATGGTCTCCTCCATAGATCAGGCACAGTGTGTCGTAGCCCCAGCTTCTTCACTTAATCCTGTAAGCGTGCTTCCACCTTGACCTATAGTGGCCTTTGTGCTGATTAAATCCTTGGCCTGATCTCTGCAGCCACCAACACTGCTGCCAGTTATTGCCAGTGGGCCAAGATTTTCAGTAGGGGCCAGTGATTTTGGGTGCCCACCTTGTGACTTTTTAAAGAGGCCTCATCATCACTTTCTGAAAATCTGGCCCCTTTGAGATGTCTCAAGTTGGTCACCCAGTATAGTCACCTGGCCATAATACTTGTATTAGGCACCTGTCCAGTAGAAATTGGATAATAGACCATTGTCCACCGCTCATGGGATAGTAATATTTATTTGCTCCTTTTAATATCTGCATCACTTCAAGCCAGTGACTTACAGGTTTAAATCTCCATATCTCGTTACTCAGTCCCTTGAGCTATTTGTATTTATTTATTCTTGTTCTAGAAATATTTTTTGGATGATAGGAACTAATTTAGAAACATAACAATGGCTGAAGCAGTCAAATTGGAAATTGTTTTCAGCACACACTGAGCAAAATATATGGCTGCTTCATATTCCTGGGAACTCCAGCTATTACTGACCATGTAATCAGCCTCATTAAGAGGATTTTCATGTGTAAATCTCTGCTTATCAAAACCATGCCAGAATTTATTTTTTGTAAGAGATATTTCAGTTAAAAAAAATCTTTAAACAAGAAAAAATGAAAACAGCAGGTGTTGAAACTAGTCAGGGCAACGTGTCTCCTCAGTTTGGAGTCTTTCTTTGGAAACCACCCTGAAGTCCATGCTTAAATTTTCAAAAGTGAATAGTGATCATAGTGGTGCAAGTGAATACACCTCAAAATGGTCTGATTTGCAGAGGGGTGGATGTTCAGAGTAAAATTTCAGAGAGATTGAATAGAGAGTGGGAATTTATTGAAGGTTTATTTTGCAGGTGGAAAATGCTGATTAATTGAAACAGAAACTTCTAGTGGAAATGTATTGGTGTCAACAAAAAATTCATCATGACTGTTTCTCAAGTCCAGGAGCCCCCTCCCAACATGGTGGGTTTGGCACTGATGTGGGCAGCCAAGGTTCCAGTCACTGCTCTGAATCAGGCAGAGCAGGGATCTGAAACTGGGTCTCCCAGGTGCGAGTGCCTTAATCACTGGGTTATTGGCTGTTCTGGTCTCACGCTCTCTCATTTATTTTATGAAAAGTTGTTTTGTTCTGATGCGGATCAGTAACAAATGTCAAAACCTCAATTTTTTTCATGTAAAATAATTCTACTTTTCTGGCCAGCCCTAACAGGCTTAGAAAGCCTGACCTAGGAGGAAAGGTTTAAAAAAAAAAACAACACACAGGGTGTGTTTAGTTTTGAGACCAGAAGATTGAGGGGACACTTGATAACAGTCTTCAAATATGTTTAGGGCTGTTTTAAAGAGGACGATGATCAACTGTTCTCCATGTCCACTGACGGTAGGACAAGAAGGAATGGGCTTAATCTGCAGCAAGGGAGATTTAAGTAGGGTGACCAGACAGCAAGTGTGAAAAATCAGGATAGGGGGTGGGGGGGGTAATAGGAACCTATATAAGAGAGAGAGACCCAGAAATCGGGACTGTCCCTATAAAATCGGGACATCTGGTCACCCTAGATTTAGGTTAGGTATTAGGAAAAACTTCCTAAATATAAGGGAAGTTAAGCTCTGCAATAGGCATCTAACGGGAGTCGGTGGAAGTTTTTAAGAAAAGGTTGGACAAACACCTGTCGGGGATGATCTACGTTGACTCAGTCCTGCCTCATTGCAGGCAACTGAACTTAACGACCTCTTGAGGTCCCTTCCAGCCCTATGTTTCTATGATTCTACTACTGAGATTTAAATAAGACTTCAGCTCCGAAGTGCCTAAGTCACTTTTGAAGATGGTACGTACTCCGTAGGCTCCTATGTCACTCAGTGGGTTTTCAATATTTTACCCTCCGATCTTTGAGGTCTCTACGGTTGGGCACCCAAAATCATTAGTCAATTTTGCAAATATTTTGGGCTGGAAATCTTATGTGAAAGTCAAGCCCACTAAATTCACAGCAGGGCTGGGAGTCAAACCCAGATCTTATGGCCAAGTCCTGTGGCTTAATCACAGATCATGCTTCTTCATCCTATCTCACAAATAGGTGATTGCTTGTGTCACTGCATAGCTTGTGCATAATTAGCCATTTGCATGCTCAGAATCTCCTGTTCTTTGGCACAACATATGTTGCTGAGTGATGCTGGTTTGATTTGCTATTTCTGCTCCTGTGTTAGTTTCTTCTACCAAATAAGTTCGTAGAGCTTTTCCATTTTGGTAGCCTTTCTCTGTGGTTACCTGATCAAGAATTTGGAAACCCTGAGATCAAGACCTGACCGTAAGTTTTACTGGCATCTCCCGGAGAGCGGAAAGGGAGAGAGAGAGAAAGGGAAGGTTTCTTTCTGGCAGTACTAGAAAGGTCATTCACCATGTGACACATACTGTATGCAAAACAGGCTTATCTTAAATCTCCAAACTGTGAACTATTCAATCTGGTTCCCATAACATGATGATAGTGCTGGCTCACAGTTTCTATACCCAGCCTTCTGTTATATATAGCCATGATTTAACCTTGTCTACTGTTTTTCTTGTTTATTTTTTCTCTTTTGTTTTCTTTCTTTCATTCAAGCAAGGCTCCTTTAAGTCAAAATCTTTGTTTAGGAATCTTCAGGGGTGTGTGATCAGTGGACCTTCATGTTCAGCTTTAGGCCCTGTAAGGATCCCAAACTTGTTTTTATTTGATATAATTTATAAATTAGCTACTGTAATATTTTTCTGAAGCAAAAATGTAACCCTAAAAATGTGCAGAACTATAGTGAACAGAGATGGAAACTGAGGGAAAACGTTGACATGATATTAGCTGTACATATAAGATTCATAATTCAAAGATGTTCAGGCTAGAAGTAACCATTAGATCATCTACTTTGACCTCTTGTATGACACAAGCCATAGAATTTCACCAAGTTATCCCTGTATAGAGCCCAATAACTTGTTTGACTAAAACATATCTCCCAGAAAGGCACCCAATCTGGATTTGAAGACTTCAGGGGATGGAGAATCTCCACTTCCCTTGGAAATTTGTTCCAATGGCTGATTGCTCACACTATTAAAAATGTGCCTTATATCTCATTTAAGTTTGTCTGGTTTTTGCTTCCAGCCACTGATTCTTATTCTGCCTCTCTCAGATAGATTAAAAACGCCTTTGGTACTCTGTATTTTCTCCCTGTGGAGGTACTTAGACATTGTAATCAAGTCACCTCTTGATTGTCCCTTTTGATAAGTTAAATAGATTGAGTTCCTTGAGTCTCTTGCTATAAGTCCCCCCCCCCCCAGATCTCACACATCATGGTGTGGCTCTTTTCTGTACCCTCTCTAGTTTTTCAACATCCTTTTAAAAATGTGGACACCAGAACTGGACACAGTATTCTAGTGTTGGTCTTATCAATACCATATACAAAAGTAAAATCACCTGCCTACTCCTGCGCTCTACTCCTCTGCTTATACATACCTACCTCCTTTTCCCCCTCCAATATCTTATTTTGTTTTAGAATGGTCTTTTCAAAAGCCTTTAAGGGACATGAATAGTTTGAATACCTAATCTCCTTAGACTCCTTTAAATATTCCCACCCTAAATTCCCTTTTACTCACTATGGATTTAAATATGATTTCACAGACATATAAAACAAGAGTTACTTGGATGTCAAAGGAGTTATACTCCAGTGTAAATCAGATTGGAATCAGACCCACAGCACCCTTGGTACTACTGAAGTAGTGGCAATAGACAGATCCGTGCAAACCATTAGGACTCTTTGCAGCCTGGTTGATGTGACCGAACACTACTGCTTCCGCTATCTACCACAATCTTGTAAACTGCAGGCACCTGGGAAATTTTCTTTTTTTCCCCTCAAAGAGAAAAAAAAAAAAGCGAGCAATTAAACAAATAAGATGAACATCAGCTTTGCAACTAAAATGTTTTTCAAACCTCTTCAAACATAAATCAGAACAGAAAGGCTGGGAAAACCAAGACACATGCACATACAAATAAATCCTAACTTGGAAAGCAATAAGTTAATAAAAAGGGTTTATGAAACTACTGAGTGCATTGGGTAGGGTTACCATATTTTAATTTTTAAAAAGGACACTGCGGCCCCACCCCAACTCTGCCCCTTCCCTGCCCCAACTCCGCCCCTTCCCCAAAGTCCCCGCCCCAACTCTGCCCCCTCCCCTGAACACTCCGCCCCCCTGCTCCTCCCCCTCCCCTGCTTCCCGTGAATCAAATGTTCGCGGGAAGCCTGAAACAGGGAGTCAGTAGGTAAGCTGGGGAGCACCGCCAGCCCCAGCGGCCCCGGCCCCCGGCCGAGCACCGCCGGCCTCTCCCTCCCTATTTTCCCGGACATGTCCGGCTTTTTGGGATTTCCTCCAGGACGGGGATTTGAGGCCCAAAAAGCCGGACGTATGGTAACCCTAGCATTGGGGAACACATAGTAGAGAAAAATATTATATCTGTGGAAAGTTAATTAACATTGTATTAAAAAAGAAGACTTATTGACTTGAGTGGGAATTTTGAGGGAGTATATTTATTTATTTGTCTTGCAGTAGTACCCAGAAACTCCAGTCAAAGGGCAGGACCCCATTGTGTTAGGTTCTGTACAAGCAAGGAACAAAACTATTGTAAAGGATTTCTTACAGATTAAAGCCAAATCAGGATCAGGATCATTATGATATCTAGTCTGATCTCCTGCATAACACAAGCTATAGATTTTCACCCAGGGATTCCTGAATTGACCCAATTTGTTTTTGTGTTTTGTTTTTAATACATTTGTGGCTTTGGCTTCTGTGACAATGTAGGGACTCACCACCGCGGCACCTCCTACTGGTCATCTTGGGGAATTGGTTCGATCCAGTAGAGGGCCCCCTTCTGCTGGCATTACATCTGTCGTCTCGCCTTTGGTTGGCGTGTGGACCCGCGTTGCTCCCAACGCACAGCGTCGTCTTCTGGGACACAGTCCTCCGACAAGGTCCCTTTGTCCATTCACACCCCCTTCCGGGGCAGGGGAAGGGGGCGTTGGATGACCCACAGTCCGATCCCTCCAGTCCAGGATCTGGTGTAGTTTCGGCTGGCAGCTCCCTGCGGCCTATGGCTGGGTGTACTGCCAAGGGGAACAAGTGGGGTGGGGGGACCTAGGCCCGCCTACTACTCTGAGTCCCGGTCCAGAGGCCCTCTAGCAACAGCCTCGCTGTCCTCCTCCTCCTTCCTCCTCTGTCTGTTCCTCTGGACCACTTCCCCAACGGCCCTTCTTCCCACTAGGCTCTTTCCTAAAAGGCCTGCCACCTGGCAGGCTACAGAATAGGACCTCCTCCCACTTTCCAAGGCTGGCCTGCTCTGCGCTGTCCATGGTGCTGGCCTCTCAGCTCTGGAGACAGACCTTCCCCTCTGAAGGCTTGGGACAGACTGACTGCTCTCTCCCTGTGCAGTCTTTTGTATGGCTGAGCTAGGCCCTGATTGGCCGTCCCCAATCTGTTCTCTGGTTGGCTCGCAACAAGCCCTTCTCTTATTGGCTGCCGGACTACGCAGGTGCCCGGGCCTGCCGCAGCCCACACTCTCCGGGCGTGGGGCAGCCGCCCCACCACACTTCTCTTTGTGAGTCACTTGGTCTAGAGTAGGCATTGATAGATTAATTCTTCAGTATTATGTTGCTTCTCTCTTTTAAGGAGATGAGAGACATTGTAGATTTCCTTCCGATCTGCAAGAGAGTCTGAGCCTTCTCAGTAGTATGCCTAAGGCTCTGAAACTCTGTTGCAAAAGGATCAGAAAGAGTCCTGGGCTCAGTCTCCTAGACTAGACTACCTCTTAGTTCAATGTCAGTAGCAGTGGTAGAATTAGTATTATTTGTATTTCACTAGTGCTTATAGGTCCCAACCAAAATCAGACTCCCATTGTGCCAGGTGCTGTACAGAAGTATAGTAAAAGAGTAGTCTTTTCTTGCTCTGAAGATTGTCAGTCTAAATAGACAAGATGGACTATAACATCCTCTCCCCCCTCCCCCGCTTTATAGTTGGGGAACTGAAGCACAGTGAGGTTAAGTGACTTGTCCAAGGTCACACAGGACGCTGGTGGCAGAGTCAGGAACTGAACCCCCATCTCCTGATTCCTACTCTGGTGGCTTAACTACAAGACCATCTTTTTCCTATCTGTCAGCATGTGGCCAAACCTTTCCTCAAAGAGTCAGAGTAGGATTAAGCCTGATTGTGTGCTCAAAGATATAACCAAATAAATAAACTGAAGTGTAAGAAAAATTTTTGACTTACTTCTCAGGACAGCATTCAGTATTTTCCATAATCTGTGCTTGTTATGGTTCCCTCAGACTATGGTGATAGGCACTTCAGAAATGCTGATGAGTAACAGTGGGTAGTTGGATGGATAGAGGTTTTCCTCTATCTTGTGTGAAATGCAAATAAATTAACTTGCAGAATGCAGCATCTGAAGAATGAGAAGCCTGCAAAGAGTTAATCTGTTATTAGGTATGACAAAAACCCATCTGTTTGAATCAAAACTGATGATAAGAACTACTGCTTTTAAATTAATAAATACTGTGTTATAAGAGTAATTGAAAGTTGCATAAAATATGGATTTGAGACTTTGGATATAAATAATAGAACATATAATTTTGATGAGGGCTTTAAAAGATTTCTATAAAAAGTACCACTCCTGTGATTACTGCAATATTAAAATATGTAACATTTGTCATATAATCCCATCGGATGATTGGGATTAGTTGGAATAGCATTATTTTCTAAACTGGCATGTCAAAGTTTCACCATTATTAAAAACTGGATTAGAGAGTTGTCCTTTAGAAATGGAGTTTAAATCCCTATGAAGTGCAAGATACCTTACATTTGTTTTAGTGTTGCTCACAAGTTTAGAAAGGATTGCCCTAATTTCATCAACAAAATGGATACTAATAGAAAATGAGCAAGTGGTATAGAGATAAACATAGGTTAAAGGAAGGCCACGGACAAACTATTTCTGACGATAGCTGGCGGCAGGGCTCTGACAATTGTACTGTGCAGTTTCCATTCTGACCAGTAGGGGCCCAGTTATGAGAGGCTCTGAATAGGGCTGGCCAGAAAACATTTCTGTTTCTCTAGCTGTTGAAATTTGGTTTTGTTCTGAGACCTTTCTCTCTCCTCTCTACCTCCCCTCTGTCCCCAATAGCCAGGTGCTTAGGGTATTTGCCTGGAATTTGGGAGACCCTGGTTCAAATTCCTGCTCTGAATCAGAACACAGACTTGAACCTGGGTTTCTTAAGAACATAAGAACAGCTGTATTGGGTCAGACCAAAGGTCCATCTAGCCCAGTTTCCTGTCTACCGACAGTGGCCAATGCCAGGTGCCCCAGAGGGAGTGAACCTAACAGGTAATGATCAAGTGACCTCTCTCCTGCCATCCATCTCCACCCTCTGACAAACAGAGGCTAGAGACACCATTCCTTACCCATCCTGGCTAATAGCCATTAATGGACTTAACCACCATGAATTTATCCAGTTCTCTTTTAAATGCTGTTATAGTCCTAGCCTTCACAATCTCCTCAGGCAAGGAGTTCCACAAGTTGACTCTGTGCTGTGTGAAGAAGAAGTTACTTTTATTTGTTTTAAACCTGCTGCCCATTAATTTCATTTGGTGGTCCCTACTTCTTGTATTATGGGAATAAGTAAATAACTTTTCCTTATCTACTTTCTCCACATCACTCATGATTTTATATACCTCTATCATATCCCCCCTTAGTCTCCTCTTTTCCAAGCTGAACAGTCTTAGCCTCTTTAATCTCTCTTCATATGGGACCCGTTCCAAACCTCTAATCATTTTAGTTGCCCTTTTCTGAACCTTTTCTAGTGCCAGTATATCTTTTTTGAGATGAGGAGATCACATCTGTACGCAGTATTCAAGATGTGGGCATACCATCGATTTATATAAGGGCAATAAGATATTCTCCGTCTTATTCTCTATCCCCTTTTTAATGATTCCTAACATCCTGTTTGCTTTTTTGACCACCTCTGCACACTGCGTGGACGTCTTCAGTGAACTATCCACAGTGACTCCAAGATCTTCTTCCTGTTTTGTTGTAGCTAAATTATCCCCCATCATACTCTATTTATAGTTGGGGTTATTTTTCCAATGTGCATTACTTTACATTTATCCACATTAAATTTAATTTGCCATTTTGTTGCCCAATCAGTTAGTTTTGTGAGATATTTTTTAAGTTCTTCACAGTCTGCTTTGGTTCTAACTATCTTGAGCAGTTTAGTATCATCTGCAAACTTTGCCACCACACTTTTTACCTCTTTCTCCAGATCATTTATGAATAAGTTGAATAGGATTGGTCCTAGGACAGACCCTTGGGGAACACCACTCTCCATTCTGAGAATTTACCATTTATTCCTACCCTTTGTTCCCTGTCTTTTAACCAGTTCTCAGTCCATGAAAGGACCTTCCCTTTTATCCCATGACAACTTAATTTATGTAAGAGCCTTTGGTGAGGGACCTTGTCAAAGGCTTTCTGGAAATCTAAGTACACTATGTCCACTGGATCCCCTTGTCCACATGTTTGTTGACTCCTTCAAAGAACTCTAATAGATTAGTAAGACACGATTTCCCTTTACAGAAACCATGTTGACTTTTTGCCCAACAATTTATGTTCTTCTAGGTGTCTGACAATTTTATTCTTTACTATTGTTTCAACTAATTTGCCCGGTACCGACGTTAGACTTACCGGTCCATAATTGCCGGGATCACCTCTAGAGCCCTTTTTAAATATTGGTGTTACATTAGCTATCTTCCAGTCATTGGGTACAGAAGCTGATTTAAAGGACAGGTTACAAACCTTAGTTAATAGTTCTGCAACTTCACATTTGAGTTCTTTCAGAACTCTTGGGTGAATGCCATCTGGTCCCGGTGACTTGTTAACATTAAGTTTATCAATTAATTCCAAAATCACCTCTAGTGACACTTCAATCTGTGACAGTTCCTCAGATTTGTCACCTACAAAAGCCAGCTCAGGTTTGGGAATCTCCCTAACATCCTCTGCCGTGAAGATTGAAGCAAAAAATTCATTTAGTTTCTCCTCAATGACTTTATTGTCTTTAAGTGCTCCTTTTGTATCTCGATCATCCAGGGGCCCCACTGGTTGTTTAGCAGGCTTCCTGCTTCTGATGTACTTAAAAAACATTTTGTTACTACCTTTTGAGTTTTTGGCTAGCCGTTCTTTGAACGCCTCTTGGGCTTTTCTTATTACATTTTTACACTTAATTTGGCAGTGTTTATGCTCCTTTCTATTTACCTCACTAGGATCTGACTTCCACTTTTTAAAAGATGCCTTTTTATCTCTCACTGCTTCTTTTACGTGGTAGTTAAGCCACGGTGGCTCTTTTTTAGTTCTTTTACTGTGTTTCTTAATTTGGGGTATACATTTAAGTTGGGCCTCTATTATGGTGTCTTTAAAAAGCGCCCATGCAGCTTGCAGGGATTTCACTTTAGTCACCGTACCTTTTAATTTCTGTTTAACTAACCCCCTCATTTTTGCATAGTTCCCCTCTTTGAAATTAAATACCACAGTGTTGGACTGTTGAGATGTTCTTCCCACCACAGGGATGTTAAATGTTACTATATTATCGTCACTATTTCCAAGCGGTCCTGTTATAGTTACCTCTTGGACTAGCTCCTGCGCTCCATTCAGGACTAAATCAAGAGTTGCCTCTTCCCTTGTGGGTTTCCCATACCAGCTGCTCCAAGAAGTGTATATTCCACGAGTATCCTAACCACTGGGTGATAGGTTACTCTAGAGTCGCTTTCTCTGGTTCAGACCTGAAATTTCTTCCTGGATCTGAGAAAGCTTCTAGATGAAATAGCATTTTTTGACAGATTTTTTTTAACAGCTCTACAGCTGGTTGCCCTCTGTTCACACTGGGACTGATCATAGAAGGAGTTGAGAACTTCCTGCAAAGTCTGGGATGCCCTCAGCACCCAATAAACTCAGTAGGAGTTGGGGGTGATCTGCACCTTGCTGGATCAGTCCCATTGATTATAGAAAGAGTTGAGGGCACCTGAAAGGATTGGGCCCTATAGAACTACCATGCCAGTTTCTACAAGGGCAGGGATCTTAAATCTGGAGTTTCGTGCTCTTCTCAGCAGTAATACTGCTTTTTCATTTCATCTGGATCTTCCTTTCAAGCCCTAAGCTTAGTGTCTTATGGCTCTGCTCTGTTAAACAGCTGCCCCACAAGTGGCTAATTTTGGCAGTTGGAAGTCGTGATCAGACGTAAAGAGCAGGAGGGTTGCCTTTTGCAAAAAGTGATGGCTAGGGCTGGCTAGAAATGACTTCCCCATCCTGTCAAGATTTTTGAGAAATCCCGTCTCAAATTGGGACGACAGATTGAAATCTTGATTTTTTTTTCAAATTAACAAACTGCAAAAAAACCCAGTTCAGGTCAATTGTGGTGTTAAAGAACCACAGCTATCCCCATGAAGCAACAGGAATCTGTCTGTAATCCCTCTATGGAGTTTCATTGCTTGCTAACAGATTAGGGCAGTGGGTGTGTGCTACCACTCTGTTTACAACCCTGCCCTGACTAAATTTTTGTGTAAATATTTTCAGTGGTAGAAGAGGGAAGCCCGGAAATACCAGCCACGTAAATTAACTTTGGTATAAATGTTTTCTTTTCTCATCTTTGATATGGCACGACAGTCTACCTATAACGTAATGTGCTAGCACTACATTAAACCAAGCCACTACTCTGTATTAAGCATTTCTGCTGTGTATTACATCTTGTGACATTGCATTAATAATTGGTGCTATGATTTAAGCATAGTTGCTTTTTCAATAAAACCTGTTGTAAAAACAAAAGGGATTGGAAGGGGGGAAGAAATGTCAGTTTGCAAATCTCATTAAAATAATCTTAAACTGGCTGTTTTATCCTCTCAGATCTTGGAAACTCTGAGATCATGTTGCCATGGCCTCTTTTTTATTTTGTTAGTTCTGTTTTGTCAGATCCCCTCAGTAATTTGGATACATGGGATTCTAATACATATTTCATGGCAGAGCAAGCCAGGTCCTTTTAATCTAGACTCTCCTGTGAAACCATTTGATTAGGGTCCGCTATTATTAGTGGAGCCAGACATTAGACTCTGTGATGGCTGGAGGTAGCCCAGCTTGGGCAGGTAGAGGTGGCTGACCAAAGAGGGGTTGTGATGACTTTAATACAGAATGACCCAGTTTAATTCAGAAGACTGCGGATTTGCTCATATGGCCTCTGAGGGGAGAGGAAGGGCTGGGGAGATTTGTAGACAAATTCCCTCCTCCGCCTTTTTCTCTTCTGTACTTTTTACCCAGGGTGACCTGTAAGCTGCAGGTTTAGCAGCGTGCAGTACAAGTTTATAAAATTACTGTTACCTGGTGGGTGCATTGTAATTTTAGCTTTAGAAACAATCTAATACTCTTACAGTGTGGGCTGTCTTTATTACCCGATTTTACAGTCCCTAATGAGGTCCTGATCTCTGATTGCCGTCCTTAGACACAACTACAACAGAAATAAGAATCGATTTCCTTTTCTAATAACTTTCTCCTCACATAGTAGATAGGAACCCTGCAAAATTTACATCCTAGTCTCAAGCACCGGGGTTGGTGATTTGCACAGCATGCGCCACACACGGTGACTGCCAGAAGCTGAGAGTTGACAACGGGATAGATCATTCAGTGATTGCCTAACTTCTGTTCATTCCCTCTGGGGCACCTGGCACTGGCAACTGTCCAAAGACAGGATACTGGGCTAGATGGACCATTGGTCTGACCCAATATGGCCATTCTTAATGGCAGTTTGCCTCTTCCCAGGCTAGAAAAGCTGCCAGCAGTGTACAGTATTTTCTTTGTGCATGGTAATAAGCCTTAAAATAGCTGGGGCCTGGACCTACAAACATTTACACTTACTCTGAGTGTTGGGATTACCCACATGCATAGAATTATATGTGCCTATGTGATTGAAGGGCTGGTTTTACATAGTGTAGAACAGGGGTCGGCAACGTTTGGCACGTGGCTCGCCGGGGTAAGCACCCTAGCAGGCCGGGCCAGTTTATTTACCTGCTGACGCGGCAGGTTCGGCCGATCGCGGCCCCCACTGGCCGCGGTTTGCCGTCCTGGGCCAATGGGGGCGGTGGGAAGCTGTGCCCAGCACATCCCTCGGCCGCGCCACTTCCTGCCGCCCCCATTGGCCCGGGACGGTGAACCACGGCCAGTGGGGGCCGCGATCGGCCGAACCTGCCGCGTCAGCAGGTAAATAAACTGGTCCGGCCTGCTAGGGTGCTTACCCTGGCGAGCCGCGTGCCAAACGTTGCCGACCCCTGGTGTAGAATATGGTGCTGGCTTGAAAATGTTAAGTTAAAATGATAGAGCCCATTTGCATTTGTTGGCAAACTTCAATTTCAAATGTGAACTGAGGAAGCTTTATTTTCACACTGCAAACTGCAAAATTTAGCATTTTTGGGGGGTGAAACCTTAATTTTGTAAAAAAGTGGGTGGCTTTGAAACCATAAAATGGTCCACAGTTGACTTGCAAATTTTTTTCCCTGTAAAATTTCATTGCACAACTGTAGCCTGAAGTAGGACAATGAGAAATCTAAACTGCAGGAAGACAACCAGCTGCAAACTATCGACAATGTCTATGTGGATGTAATTTTCCTGTTCAGTGCATAGGCCCTGAAAGCATTTAAACATATATTTAACTTAAGCATGTAAGCAGTCCCATCCTTATTCAGCAAGGCATATAGGAAATGGCAAAGGCTATTCTAATCTGTGCTAGCTATCAGAAGCCTAAAGAGATTTCCAGGACCTCATGTTCATGCCTCTTACCCCAGTGATGTGAGAGAGCATGGGAGTCCATGATACAGGTTTACATAATCTAAGGATCTCGTTCTTAGAGATCCTGATCTCCAGAAGCTAAATTTGCTGATTTTCAGGTAGCCTTCCACTACTGCAGTGATTCAAAATATCCAGAACATACTCTGTAGCAGGGCATTGTCTTTCTCCTTCCTGCATTCCTGTTAGCTTTTTTGGTGGATGGGGGAAGGTTAGTATTGAAGTCCATCCTGGGCCGCTATACCCTTGTGTATTTTTGTGTGTGATGCCATCCAATTTATTAAAGTTCAAGACTTTGCTTCTCACGCTGCCATTGAGTGCAATTTAAGTATAAAAGTTTATTCACCTAGCCATGGGAGCTGCATTGCTATGATATGTGTAGGAACGGCAAATAAAGTTAACAGCTTCGCCAGAGAGTGACAGCATGCTGTGTGGGGAACGGGGGGAGGGAGGGCTCAGTTTAAAGATGCAGCTCAATTAGAGAATAAGTCAGCCTGCAGTGTTTTTAATACCTAGTTCAAAGTTTGTGCAAGTTCTTCCTAGAATATGATCACAGGCTTTCAGCTCGGTTGTAACTTGTTGCAGTATTTATGGGCAGGAGCAGAGTGAACAGGATTCATGTTGTTAGCGCCTTTCTAGGCATTAGGCTTAACACAAAAACACAACCACCCTGTGCTAATTGATATTGAAATTTAATCTAACTCAATTTGTTTGGAATTTAAGATTAAATTAATTTAAATAACTTTTGACAGTACACTCTTTTGAAAGGCTTCCCCTGTTAAAATTCCCAGCAAAGTAAATCACTTCCATTGAATTATTTACGAGACAATTTCATAGGGAGAGCTTCAAAAACCCTCCAGGCAATAATAAAATGTTCTTCACTGTTATAGTCACAATTTGTTCTGGATAATTGTCTGTCTTCTCCCGTTGGGGAATAGTGTAGTTTAAATGCCAGGTAGGTGCTACTCCTTGGCAGGAGGACAAGCAGTGCCATTCTCAATGGCTAGCGTCGTGCCAGGATTTCTATTCAATCCCCCCATTTTTAGGGTGTTTACATCCTGCCATCAGGACTTGGCAGAGCAGCCCAGGAGCAAACATTGTTGCCATTTAAAAACAAACAAAACCAGCCTTTTTTAATCCATAAATGAGCAACTAACTGACCAACGAAAGACCAGATTTTCAAGAGTACAGCATCCAACCCCTCTCAGGGTAACTTGCTAAGGTGTCTAAATGAGAGAGGTCTGGTTTATAAACAAATTTGTTTATACAGCTATCAGAAAACAGAATTTTTTTCCCCATGTAAAATTGCGTTTTTTTGGGGGGGTTTTGGCGCGGGGGGGGAGGCATGAATTCTGTAGTGTCTCATGGGAGTTGTAATTTGGCTGCATTGTACTCACATTCTCTTCCATAGGCTGTGCTCCTGGATTGGATTACAGCTCCCATGATGCACCATGGTCCTCCTTTTTGGTGATGGAATGTGGTGCATCATCGCCATTGCACAAATGTGATGTATTGTGGGAGAGGAAGTCTGACTGGGGAGCCTGGCTCATAAAGCACAATGGGAACATGAACTACAACTTCCATTAGGCACTGTGATGGCATTTCAGAATCTTTTTTTGCTTTTCATGCATTCAGTTTTTTGAAGAAAAAATAGTTTTTTGTCCATGGAAAGCAGACCTTTTTTCGTTTGTGTGGGCGGGGAAAGTCAACACCTCCATTTTCCATCAAAAAATATTTTCAACCGAAAATTGTGATCAGCCTTAGTCATTTAGGGACAGATTTTCAAATGAGATCAGTTTCCATTTGGCAAGTAGATGAAATGAGTAGATTTACTCCGTGCTGATTAGGCCTCAACTGGAGTATTGTGTCCAGTTCTGGGCGCCACATTTCAGGAAAGATGTGGACAAATTGGAGAAAGTCCAGAGAAGAGCAACAAAAATGATTAAAGGTCTAGAAAACATGACCTATGAGGGAGGATTGAAAAAAATGAGTTTGTTTAGTCTGGAAAAGAGAAGACTGAGAGGGGGACATAACAGTTTTCAAGTACATAAAAGGTTGTTACAAGGTGGAGGGAGAAGAACTGTTCTTCTTAACTTCTGAGGATAGCCTTGAAGAAGCAATGGGCTTAAATTACAGCAAGGGAGGTTTCAGTTGAACATTAGGAAAAACTTTCTAACTATCAGGGTAGTTAGGCACTGGAATAAATTGCCTAGGGAGGTTGTGGAATCTCAATCATTGGAGATTTTTACGAGCAGGTTTTAGACAAATACCTGTCAGGGATGGTCTAGATAATACTTAGTCCTGCCATGAGTGCAGGGGACTGGAATAGATGAGCTCTCGAGGTCCCTTCCAATTCTATCATTCTATGATTCTCAAGGAGAACAACAGGAACTGGGAACTGCTTTCTGGGTGCCGAGATCTGGTTCTAAGGACCTGATGCAGCTCCCGCTGAAGTCAATGGAAAGACTCATATTGAGTTCAGGGGGAGCTGATCCAGACCCACAGTTAATAACCAAAATTTTGAACCATTTTACATTCTGACCTAACAACATTATCTAGTTAATGATCAGGGCTGAGGGCTTCATCCCACACTTGCATGTCCTTTTTGTAAAAAACTTCAAAAATTGATCAGGTTCCAATATTTGATGAGGAGGAAACGGGGAAAAAAAAGAGGGTAAGAAAAGAAGAGGGTGGCGAAGAGTGAATGGTGTGAGGGAGGGAGAATACTAGGGAAGGAGAGGGAAGAGAGACAGAAGACAACAATTAAGTTGTTATAAATGTATCCATAAAAGGAGAAAGGAAAATGTGTTGTGTACAAGAATTGGGTATATCCCTTTAAGTAGTTTGGCAACCTTCCAGTAGGTGGTCTTGTCCTTTATGACAGAAGCCACCAAAACCCCAGCAGAGCAACAGCTGTGTGTGTCCCTATGTGTGTATGAATGGAAGACCAGCCTCCAAAGCACTATAGAGAGGGGAGCTTGCTACTGACACCTGTTGATGATTAGGGAGAAGAGCAGCCTAGCGTGGCTTGAGAGCTCCAAATGGACAGGGGCTCCATTGGAGAGGAAGCTCTCTGTCAGAGTATATTGGTGACCAAGGGGAAATGACTGGATGGGCCCGGCCTGCTTTACATGTCAGTTATGTGACAGTTGGGGTCGTTTTGGTTAACATACAGTTAAGTTTTGAGTTTGGTGGCAATAAAAGTTCCCAGTAAGGAAAAGGAAGAACAAGATAACTGCACCAAACATGTTTGGTGTGAGGGGGTCACCCCGACCAAGACCATAGTCAGGCACATTGGCCTAAGGCAGCCTGCACAGAATTAAAAGGGCTCATACCTTCTGTGAGAAGTGTCTGTGTGGTGTTCAGGACTCTGTCCTGTTTACCACTGATACCTCTCCAAAGACTCAGCACCGGGGCAACTCTGAGGCAGTGGATTTTCAAGGTGGCAAACTGAGTGGAGGTGGTGGACAGAGCTGTGCTGAGGCAGGTGTTGGCACTGACATGACTTGGGCTGAAGCGACAGTGAGTGGGTGTGCGGGTCTTATCTAATAGATATTGTTAATTGCTGGCTTTCCCAAATTAAATGATTTCCCCTACCCCCTTACGTAATAGAATTCTCTTAATTTTAAAGCCCTGGATTCAGTACTAGTGAGTTGGCAAGTATTGCCCAGCAGTAGTGGCCAGGATGAGATGTATAGTTTTCCAGGTTGCTGGGGTGGTGCTTGAACTGGTGTTTGTTTCCAGAAGGAATGTCAAGGAGCCTGAACACCTGGGGCACATGACTTATGAGGAGAGGCTGAGGGAACTGGGCTTGTTTAGTCTGCGGAAGAGAAGAGTGAGGGGGGATTTGATAGCAGCCTTCAACTACCTGAAGGGGGGGGGGGGGTTCCAAAGAGGATGGAGCTCAACTGTTCTCAGTGGAGGCAGATGACAGAACAAGGAGTAATGGTCTCAAGTTGCAGTGGGGGAGGACTAGGTTGGATATTAGGAAAAACTTTTTCACTAGGAGGGTGTTGAAGCGCTGGAACGGGTTACCTAGAGAGGTGGTGGACTCTCCCTCCTTAGAGGTTTTTAAGGCCCAGCTTGACAAAGTCCTGGCTGGGATGATTTAGTTGGTGTTGGCCCTGCTTTGAGCAGGGGGTTGGACTAGATGACCTCCTGAAATCTCTTCCAACCCTAATCTTCTATGATTCTATGAAATTGAAGCCAGCCCTTTTTGCTGCCAACACCACCTGGCAGAAGGATTATACATAGATAAGCCTTGTTTGTTTATATATAGTTTGTAAACATGGTTATTTGGATCCCAACTGTGTCCATGTGGTTCCCTCATATTTGCAATGTTGTGTAGAGAGCAAAGACACAACAATCCACATTCAGTGGAGTTGCACCCATGTATGCTGGTCTGAATTTGGCCCCAAAGTTTCCCTTTCCTTGGATGAATTAAAAAAATATCCCAAGGTCTCAATAGGTTTTTTACCTCAGCACAAAATATAAAATGAGGTGATACCCATTCCATATATCCTGACCAAGAGGAACACTCTTTGCATTATGAGAAATTCTCTGCTTGGCTGGCTTGTGGAATTTGAGGGGCACAGGGTGAGATGCATTAAGAAAAGAAGAATTTTTTTGCAGTAGTGGAACTGTGTCAAGCATTATATTTAGCTGTCAGCAAACTGTTAAAGCTTGCTTGGATTCCAGGAAATATTCACTACAGCTTTTGCACTGATGCCTGCAGTTTGCTCTTCAGCTTCCTTTGTGTATTCTTTTGCATTTATGCAATTTACCAGAGAAATGGAAAGACTGCCTTTCACTCCAGTAACTGTAATTTAGTGCAGCCAACACTGAGAATGAAAAATGGAAGGGTAAACCTTAGGCATTGTTTTCTCTGCCAGAATCTGAATGAAATCCTTGTAGTTTGTAAAGAAATATGCCTATGGCAACCCTGTTCTGTCTATAAAATGTCCAAGGAGAAGTACTGAGAGATGCAAAAATTAAGAATGGGGAAAATGAGAGTGAAAAGTTGGTCCTGAATTCTGCAATAGTATCATATGGGTGGACTCATGCATCCATGTGGGATCCCAATGAAGTCAAAGGCTCCATATGTATGCAAGTAGATGATGTTGGGATCAGGCATGAATCTGACAACTGGATCAGTGCTTTAGTGGTGAGACATCTGGTTAGATGGTAAGCAGAGAAGTCAGAGAGGCACGGTGTGAATATAGACCTGGACATAAGCAGCATTGGTCACAATTTTCAATTTTGATTTTTAATTTAATTTTTTTCATCAAAATATTGACAAAAAGATTACATTTTGGTGCATATTTTGTAAAAAAAAATGTAATTTTTTATGATTTTTGTGAAAATTTGAGGGGAAAATCCCTTTTGTGTGTGTTTGTTTTGTTTTAAACCGGCTCTAGGCACAACATTCGTGGATTTTAATGCCACTTCTGTTTCCAGTTCCCTCTGTGGCTACAAGGCATTTAATCTCTATAAATCTGGGCAGAAAATTATATTGAATTCACAGGTGTCTTGAGCAAATTTTGGGTTATTTATTTTTCTAATATTAGTTTAGTGGTTGGAAGATGAATATACTATGCAGAAGACTGAATAGTCAGGTGAAACTTTGAAAATAATGGCTATTATTATTTTGATAGTATCCCATGAAATACTAGGTGTTTCATAAATATATATATTTTTAAATAGTGGATGACTGCAACAAGGAGCTTGAACAATGGTTTGAAGCAGAGACTTGTATTCATCCACAGTCTATTGATGATGAAAGCTTCAGGAGAAGTGTGTATATTTGAAAGAGACAAAAAAAAAAAAGTAAGTTGTGCGTGTCCAAAACTGAGATTTTGTGTGACCGTGGGCAACTTTCTTAGCATCTCTACAGTCAGGGCTGGTGTACACTAGAAATTTACGTCAGTATAGCTACATCTCTGAGGAGTGTGAAAAATCCACAACCCAAGAAACGTAGCTACACCAACCTAAACCCCAGTGTGGACAGTGCTAGGTTGATAGAAGAATTCTTCTGTAAACCTAACTACTGCCTCTCGGGAAGGTGGATTACCTAAAACAATGGGAGAATCCCTCCTGTTGGTGTAGGTAGGTCTGCTCTACCCTAGGAAATAAGTACATTGTTCAGGGGTGTGAAAAGTCAACATCCCTGAGCCACACAGTTAAACCAACCTAACCCCTGGTGTAGACAGCACTAGGTCGATAATAGAATTCTAGCTACTGCCTTTCGGGCATGTGGAATACCTAGGCTCCCGTCAGTGTAGATAGTGTCTTCTATCTACTGCACCAAATTTTTTCATCATTTTTTTTAAATAAAAAATTACTCTTTGACTAAAATGAATTTTTATTTCATGGACAATTTTCATTCTGGTTTAAAATGTTCCTTTCTTTCAATGAAAAAAGAAAACCAAGGAGCCTTTTTATTAAAAAAAAAAATCTATTAATTTTTCAATACAAACTTTTTCTTTGACATCAATGTTTTTTGAAAACTGCTTTTCCCCAGTTTTTATGTTTATTTGATTAAAGAATGTTATGGGAAATTTCAGAGAATTTTTTTTTGTACATTTCTTGCAAAAAATAGGCATTTTTCAACCAGCTCTATTGATTTTGACTTTCCCCAAACACATTTTTGTTGATGGTAAAGTAAGAAAAATGTCCTTGTCCCTTCTAAATACACAGTCTTATTACCCTGCTCTGTGCACAAGCCATTGCATGGTTTTCTGTTACTATAACAGTAAAGGTGGTTCTTCATTTGCATGAGGTTTCAGGGTTAATTTTTGCAGTAAGGCTCGTGACGTTCTTTGAAAGATTACATTGTCTTCAGTGGGCTTTAGATCCAGCCTTCTATGTGGTATTTTAATGATTTTTGCCATGATTATCTTGTAGAGGCATTGAAGAGCTATCAAAATAAACACAGTTGCACACCCTGCCTTTCGGAACTTTATCCAAAGCCCGTGGGAGTCAATGGAATTTATCAATAGATCGGTCCCATGCCTACTTCAGCATATCACTAGTAAAAATTTAAGGGAAGGGCTTTACTAACCACTTGGGTAAGAGTGAATGCGGATCCAAGAAAAGGAGCAAGTAGCCAAATAATCAAACTGTGCAATGTTATCGTTTCTCCATAAAATTTTTCACTGTCAGGAATAAATCTTAAGTTATAGAATGTCCGCATCTAACCATGATATCGAACTGGACAAATCCCTGCTGTGGAGATCAGCAACAGAATCATCACATCGGTTTGATAGAGTATGATGAATTAAGATCTGTACTAAAAGCATGATTTACAGCTAGTGGGCAGTCGGTAGCTCTCTCAAGTATCATTCGGAGGTTTCATTTCAGGGCTGTCACCATTGTCGGGTGCATCTGAATTACTATTGCAGATGACTGCCAGATAGCAGTAGCTGGTGGAGGATACAGAACCGTTTCCAAATTCCATTTTAGAGGAATGTAATTATTTTTTTTTCCATCATGAGATGTTATTTCCGGTTTATTACAAATTTATCAGCAACAAAAATGAAAAACATAACCTACCCTTCTTTAATAAAGTTATGATGAATTATATTATTTTTCTTGTTTAAAGAAGGGTGTATTTTTTATTCTTCATATGTATTTTTAAACACATGAAAAGGAATTTTGAGATACTAGCTTCAGTGACACCAGTTTAACTCAGCAGTAATTTCGCTGAAGTCAGTAGAGCTACAATCTTGATAGCAGTGTATTAGCAAGATCAGAATTACATCTACTGTATAGTATTTCAAGATTGCACTAATTTAGAGGAAGAGAGATAAATTATTTAAAATAGGGCAGGTTTAAAACCTTTTGTACTGTTAGAAGTAGAAATACCAGTTACATTTCTACAACTAGGACTGGCTGAAGATTTTCTATCAAAGAGGGGAGAGATTGTAGTGCATTATGGGAGATGTCTGGCCTATCAGCCCAACCCATAGAGGAGAGATGGGACATGGGAACCCAAACTATAACTCTCATGAAGCACCTTGGGAGAATGCCCAAATTTAAAAAAAAAGGCCATGTGTTTTTAGTTTTCTATGAAAAGTCTAAATTTATTGTGGGGAAAAATAATTTTCTGTGTAGCTCTACTATAATTCTTCTCAAAGGATCACATAACACTTTACAAATGGTACACAAGGGGATGCTCATTCGTCCACTGCTAAAATACAGTTACCTCTGGGGTGAAACACAGCAACTGTTTAGCAGCTCACAGCAAAATGATGCCCTCAGAGTATTTTTCCAGGTGGAATTACAGGGGAAATGTAGGGAGTGAGAGTAAAATTACTCAAATAAAAATATGCCTAGGTCACCAAGATTCATGCCCCTGATCAAAAGACCCTTAAAATCTATGGGAGTCCTTCCAGTGATCTCAATAGACTTTGGACCAGGCTGCAAATCTCTTACTAGAGCTAGCAAGAGAAGGGCAATTGCATTTCATCACCGGTTTTGAAATTTCTTTTTTCATTCCTCGTTGGTATTTGGTATTTTTCCCTCGATATTTGTGCCTCCCTTGGTGGTTCCCCTTCAGAAGAGCCTTCCTTTGAAACCAGTGAAAATTCAGATGAAGTGGCAGGCTCCACCCGCATAGGGGCATGGCCCCATTTGCAGCCAGGAGATACAGATGCTGCCAGATGCAGCATGCGCTAGCTAGAGACACAGCTGCTCCCTTTCAAAGGAGGAGCAGCAGTAATGGGCTCTCCACCCAATGCAGTATGACTCCCTGTCCTGGTCATCTGCCCTGGGCTGACAGAATGGCTCTTGGAAGTAATGATGTATGGTGGTTCCTACCTTTCCTATGTACCCTGCATTAGGAGACTTTGGGTCTTTGTCCCCCCCCTTCTGGCTGGTCCCTGTAAAAGGATGACAAGTCTGCTACAACTGTCACCCAGGAGATTTAGGTGAAATTTTCAAAAGCACCTAAGGGAGTTAGATGCCCAGTTGCCATTGAAAGTCAATGCCAGTGCAGCATTATTCACAATATATTCTCAAATGCTTTGACCAGTCTCTGGTCCTGATCCTACAATTGGATCCACATGGAGCCCCAGTGGCTTCACTGGTGCTCTCCTGGGGTGCACCTGTGTGGACCTGATTGGAGGCCTCATTTTAAATGCCTCTCAGCAGAAGATTTCCATTGCTTTTCATGAGAGACTGTGCAATGGTGTCTCTTTTTGGGTACATCTGTGCTCGAGCGGGAAGTGTAATTTCCAGCTTAGATAGATGTTCTGGTGTAACCTATGTCTGCATTACACATGTGCTAACTTTGATGGAGTTAGCGGGTTAAAAAAGGAAATATATCCTCGGCGGTGGATACCAAGCTGGAAATTAAACCTCCAATTTGAGCACAGACTAACCCTTTCTCATAGTCAGCCTTATTTTGACTTCTGTTAATTCCCCAGCCCTTGCTCCGGTTCCTCCTTCCAGGGCCGGCGCAACACATTAGGCGACCTAGGCAGTCGCCTAGGGCGCTACAATGTGGGGGGTTGCGACCGCGATGGTATTTCGGCGGCGGGACCTTCCGCTGCCTCTGTGGGGGGTGGCATTTCGGGGCCTAGGGCGGCAGAAAAGCTGGCGGCGCTCCTGCCTCCTTCTCAATATTAAAGTTTTTTTTTCTCTCTGTTTAAACAACTTACCACCTTCTTAAAAATAAAGCCTAAGTAATAAGCGTGATGTTACAATGTTGAAGGGGAGAGAGTGGGGAGTGTGTTACCGTGGTTTGGTGCAGCGAGTGTACTGATACGTTCTGTGGGTTTCCCTACATAAATAGTAGCTATGCTTTTCAATTGACCAGCATTCAACTTTTGCATAGCAATTCTGGACATTTCAAATGATGGACTGTGGTCCCCTCTTGAGATCTTCAAGACTGGGCTACAGCCCTATCTTAAGGAGTAAATAAGAACAGATGGCCACCATGTGTTATGCAGGTTTTGTATAAAAAATTACTATTATGAATGCACTGTCACAAACAACCCTTAAGGCACAAAGTCAGTTTGGTCCAACTTATGAATTATTCTTTTAAAAAACATTCCCACTATCATTTTCTGCATCAAAAATTTAAACTAGTATTTTACTCCGATTCCTTAAGAATATCTTCTATTATGAGAGGGACTTTTTTTTTTGCCAGCTGAGTGTAAATAGTTGGCAGATAAATTTCACCTCATTCCAGAGGTATGCAAATCCTTTATTTCTATCAGCATCCCTTCTCCCTCCATTGCCATTCTCTTTAGAGTCATTGATGTCTAACTGATGTTAAAGTCTCTTAATATTGGCATGGGTTATGAAATTGATAAATGAGATGCCAGATTATTGAAGGTGCATCGTTGTTTTAATTGATTCTCTGCTGAGGAGGATTTAATTTTTCATTAAATGCTGGCATTTTCCCCAGTGGTTTTAATCTTGCCAAGCTGGTTTTATGTGAATGAAGAAAGTTCCTTTATGAAGACTGCTTAGAAATTATTTTTAGTGTTTACATGGCTGTCAATCTTCTTCCCTCTAGATATGGATCCATATTGCAAACATGGCAATAATGGTTGGCATTAGCTGTCCTCTTTGATAACCATGTCAGATGAGACCAAGGACTAGAAGTGGCTGAAAAATGGCCTAACATTTAAATTTGTCATTGAAATGGAATATATATATATATATATTTTCAACCTGTCCTACCAAGCACTGAAAGGTTGCATGGTTTGTGTCCATGTCTCCAATCATTCCAGAGCTATAAACACTATAACTTATTGCTTTATGGTTGCATCTGCAGGCCAGGGTCCCATTATGCTGGGTACTATATAAATATACAGTCCTACATGCGAAAAAGGATGATCCAGTGATTAGCTTGCTAGCCTAGATCTTGGGAGGACTGCATTAAAGTTTCTGCCACAGACTTAATGTGTGTCCTTGGAAAAGTCTGTCTGTCTATGGTATATATGTGGCCCCTATCACCACAGCAGCTGAATGCCACTCCGTTTAAAATGTGTTTATCCTTACAATACCCCTGTGAGGGAAGGCAATGCTGTTGTCCCCATTTTACAGATGGGTAAACGAGGCTCAGAGAGAGTAAGGCCCAGTTCCTCAAAGGTAATTGAAATCTGGGGGAGTTAGCTGCCTACATACTTTTGGTGATCTGGGCCTAAGAACTTGCCTCAGGTCACACAGGATGTTTGTGTCAAAGCAGGAACTGAACTTGCATCTCCCACAACACAGGCTAGCACTCTAACCGCTAGATCATGCTTCCTCACTTAGTCTCTTTGTGCCTCAGTTCCCCATCTGTAAAATGGGGATAACAGCACTACCCTGCCTCACAGGGGTGTTGTGATGATAACCACATTGAAGATTTAAAGGTGCTCAGATCTGATGGTAGTGGTAGTGATGTGAGTACCTACCTAAGGGTATGTCTACACTACAAAATTAGGCCGATTTGTATATGTCAATTTTTAGAAATAGATTTTATACAGTCGATTGTGTATGTCCCTACTAAGCCCATTAAGTCGGCAGAGTGCATCCTCACTACCGTGGCTAGCATCGACTCATGGAGCGGTGCACTGTGGGTAGCTATCCCACAGTTCCCGCAGTCTCCACTGCCCATCGGAATTCTGGGTTAAGCTCCCAATACAAAAACATTGTCGCAGGTGGTTTTGGGTACATGTTGTCAGTTTTGCCTCCTTCCCTCCCTCCCTCGGCGAAAGCAACTGCAGAGAATCATTTCGCGCCTTTTTTCCTGGGTTACCCATGCAGACGCCATAGCATGGCAAGCATGGAGCCCACTCAGCTCACCACTGCTGTTGCGAGCATTGTAAACACCTCGCACGTTATACTGCAATATGTGCAAGAACCTGGCTAAGAGATGGTAGCATGAGGACGATTGTGAGGAGGATATGGACACAGACGTTCCTGAAAGCACGGGATGTTGCAATTGGGACATCATGGTGGCAGTGGGGCTGGTTGATACAGTGGAATGCCGATTCTGGGCCTGGCCAACAAGCACAGACTGGTGGGACCGCATAATGTTGCAGGTATGGGATGATGTCCAGTGCCTGCGAAACTTTCGCATGCATAAGGCACTTTCCTGGAACTCTGAATTGCTTTCCCCCACCCTGAAGCACAGCAATACGAAGATGAGAGCTGCCCTGACAGTTGAGAAGCAAGTGGCGATAGCCCTGTGGAAGCTTGCAACACCTGGATGCTACCAGTCAGTCGGGAATCAATTTGGAGTGGGCAAATCTACTGTGGGGACTGCTGTGATTCGATAGCCAATGCAATCACTGATGTTCTGCTATCAAGGGTAGTGACTCTTGGAAATGTGCAGGTCATAGTGGATGGCTTTGCTGCAATGGGTTTCCCTAACTGTGGTGGGGTGATAGATGGAACGCATATCCCTATCTTGGCATCAGACCACCTTGCCAACCAGTACATAAACCGCAAGGGGTACTTCTCAATGGTGCTGCAACCACTGGTGGATCACAAGTGACGTTTCACCGACATCAACATGGGATGGCCGGGAAAGGTGCATGATGCTCAGATCTTTAGGAACGGCGGGCTGTTTGAGCAGCTGCAAGAAGGGACTTATTTTCCAGACCAGAAAATTACTGTTAGGAATGTTGAAATGCCAATAGTTATCCTTGGAGACCCAGCCTACCCTTTGCTCCCATGGCTCATGAAGCCATACACAGGCAGCCTGGACAGTAGTGAGGAGCTGTTCAACTATAGGCTGAGCAAGTGCAGAATAGTGGTAGAATGTGCCTTTGGACGTTTAAAAGCTCGCTGGCACTGTTTGCTGACTAAATTAGACCTCAGCGCAACCAATATGCCCTTTGTTATTACTGCTTGCTGTGTGCTCCATAATATCTGTGATAGTAAGGGGGAGATGTTTATTACGGGGTGGGAGGTTGAGGCGAATCACCTGGCTGCCAGTTTTGAACAGCCAGACACCAGGGTGATTAGAAGAGCACAGGTAGGCATGCTGCGCACCGGAGAGGTTTTGAAAACCAGTTTCATGACTGGCCAGGCTATGGTATGACAGTTGTGTGTGTTTCTCCTTGATGCAAACCCGCCCCCTTTGTTGATTTTAATTCCCTGTAAGCCAATCACCCTCCCCCCTTTGATCACAGCTGGCAAAGGAAATAAAGTCACTACTGTTTTGAAACCATGCATTCTTTCTTTATTAATTTAAAAAAAAAGGGAGATAACTGATAAGGTAGCCTGGGTGAGGTGGGGGAGGAGGGGAGAAGGGAAGGAGAAGGCCACATTGCTTATTGTAGCCATACTACAAATCAAAACTGTTTGAATGACAGCCTTCTGTTGCTTGGCCATCCTCTGGAGTGGAGTGGCTGGGTGCCCGGAGCCTCCCCCTCCCCCTCCCCCCGTTCTTGGGCATCTGGGTGAGGAGGATATGGAACTTGGGGAGGAGGGCAGGCAATTGTACAGTGGATGCAGCTGCGGTCTGTGCTCTTGTTGGCTTTCCTGCAGCTCCACCAGATGCCTGAGCATGTCTGTTTGCTCCCCCATTAGCCTCAGCATTGCATCCTGCCTCTTCTTATTGCGCTCACTTAGTGCTTTCCTGGACTCTGCCACTGAATGCCTCCATGCATTCAGCTGTGCCCTATCAATGCGGGAGGACTGCATGAGCTCGGAAAACATGTCATCGCAAGTAGTTTTTTTTCCCGCCTTCTAATCTGCGATAACCTCAGGGTCAGAGATGATATGGGAAGCATAGAAACACTTACACCTGCTCTTTCACAGTGAATCAAGCAATTCACAGCAGACACCACATGTGCTTTAGGTACAAGGTCGTCTTTTGCCTTTCATATTGAGCGCCTGCTGGTATGGTGACACATCGCACACGGCTGGGCAACAGAATTCAGTTTCCAGGCAGCCATGGTAAACCAAAGGGTACGTGGGTTTGGCTTCTAACACCTTCATAACATGTGGGAATGTTTTCAAACTGCAGTGCCCTCCTTTCCCATAGCAAGCAATGCCGGTTGGGTTTGCCAACACAAACCTTCCACCCACAATCTCCCCTCTGCGTGGCTATTTGGGATGATCCCTTCACCCCTCCCCCCGCCACATGGCTATTCTCAGGGCTGATCCCTTTTAGCCAAGCGCAAACAGCCAAGTATGAACGGGGTCCTTTTACTGTTCCCTTACAAAAATTCCCCTATTTCAACCAGGTGACCATGAATGATATCACTCTCTTGAGGCTAACATAGAAAGATATACACTGAATGTTGCTTGAATATGACCAAAACCCAGGACCATTCACTGCCATGCTTTGTGCTGCAATGATTCCAGACTACTTGCTACTGGCTTGGCGTGGTTAAGTGTCCTACCATTGAGGAAGAAATACAGCAGCCCTCCCCAGAAACCTCTGCAAAGGCTTTCAGAGTACCTCCAGGAGAGCTTCATGCAGATGTCCCTGGAGGATTCCCGCTCCATCCCCAGACACGTTAACAGACTTTTCCAGTAGCTGTACTGGCCGCAAATGCATCCCAAGTCTTCAGGGCAAATCAAACATTAAACACTACTGCTTTTAAACACTGTACTGTAGTTACAAATGTGAACTCACCAGAGGTGCCTTCTCCACCTTCAGGGTCAAGGATCCCGCCTTGGGAGGGTATTGGCTCCAGGGTGATGTAAAGGTCCTGGCTGCTGGGGAGAACGGATTCACCGCTTGCCTGCTGCGCATTCTCCTCCTCCTCTTCCTCATCCATAAAATCTTCCTCTGTGTTGCGTGAGACTCCCCACTTGCAGGTGTCCATGGACAGTGGTGGGATAGTGGGAGGGTCCCCCCATAGAATGCCATGCAGCTGATCATAGAAGCAGCATGTTTGGGGCTCTGACCCAGAGCAACTGTTTGCCTCCTTTGTCTTTTGGTAGGCTTGCCTGAGCTCCTTGATTTTCACGCGGCACTGCTGTGTGTCCCTGTTGTATCCTCTGTCCATCATGCCCTGTGCGATTTTGGCATATATATATTAGCATTTCTTCTTTTTGATTGGATTTCTGCCTGCACAGATTCTTCTCTCCATACAGCAATGAGATCCAGTGTCTCCCGTTTGCTCCATGCTGGAGCTCGTTTGTGATTCTGGGGGGACTGCATGGTCACCTGTGCTGTTGAGCTCGCCACGCTGACCAAACAGGAAATGAAATTCAAAATTTCCTGGGACTTTTCCTGTGTACCTGGCTAGTGCATCGGAGTTGAAAGTGCTGTCCAGAGCAGTCACATTGGAGCATGCTGGGATAGCTCCTTGAGGCCAATAACGTAGATTTGTGTCTACACTACCCTAAATTCAACCTAGCAACATCGATTTTAGCACTACTCCCCTCGCCGGGGAGGAGTACAGAAGTTGATTTTAAGAGCCCTTTAGGTCAATGGAAAAGGGTTGCTTGTGTAGACATTCATTATAAAATTGACCTAATGCGGCTAAATTCGACCTAACCCTGTAGTGTAGACCAGGGCTAAGACAGATAGCTAGTTAGTTCCTGCCGATAAGAGCTTACACCAGAGACCTGATCCAAATCCCAGTGAATAGAGCTGGTTGAAAAGTGCCAACTGCTTTTCACAAGAAACTTCCAAAAATATTTCTCTTTTCCTCAAAAATTCCCCTATTTTTTCTCCTCCCTTTGTCCTTCCCTCCACCCCCAGTGGCCAAATAGAAAAAGGAAAAGTGAGAGGATATAAAGAAGAAGAGAAAAGGAGGGTAGGGAGTGGAACCAACTGAAAAAAGTCCACTTTTTACATAAAAAACTGTTGGTTTTTTTTTAATATGGGAAATGGCCTTCACCCAGTGAAAATTCTGGTGGAAAATTCCATTCCTTTAATAAAAAAAATTAGTGGGTTCACAGAGATCTTGACTCTCCAATATTGCCAGTCTGACATTTCCAGAAGCATTAAAATCCACTCTGAAAAAAGTTTTTGCAGAATATGCAGCTCCCCTGATATTGTAGCATTTAAATACAATTCACTAGATAGCCTGCCTTTTTTTTTATTTGCTCCACTTGATTAGATTTCAGAAGAACCATAGGATGTCCTGATAGTTACTGACATATATACATACCGTTCAATGGTTTCATCTGTGAGTGAGAGAGATTTTGTGATGACCGCCACCCCAAAAAAAGGAACAGGTTTTAGCATTTAACATTATTTTCCTTACAGATCTCTCCAATGATTTGCACTAACCTCTTCCAAGACTTATGAGCAAAGTGGGTATTTTTTCTATAAAGCTAGAGGTCAGGTAGGTTTTTCCCAGCCCCTCCACTTCCATTTACCAGAAGGAAATCCCTTAACTATGATCAGCCTTTATTTTTTGTATATGGAAACACAGAAGGAAATCTCAGTTTTAAAATCTTTGAAACTTCTTGCTTCAGAGAAGAAGACAAGTATCAGTCAAACACAATTCACTGCTTTAAAAGCCAGCTGCCCTCAACAGTGGTTATTACAGATCCCACTGCTTCAGTGATGAAGACATTATTATTATTTCTTATCGGTAGTGTGTAGAGGCCTCACCTGAGATCAGGACCCCGCTGTGTTTTACAAACACGCAGTAAGAGACAGTTCATGTTCCAGGGAGCTTGCAATCAAAATAGAAAAAGAATGTGAGAAGGCAGTATTATTTATCCCCAACCTAATTTTAGGAGCCTGGCTTTGGGCTTCCATTTTTGAAAATATTGGCCAACAGCTATTGGGTTCTTAGACTGTCTGAACTGAACAAATGTTTTGCTGTTAAAGATATATGGCCCCAATATGCTTGCTCTCTGCACAGATATCCAAGAGGGAAAGAGGGCAGACAAGAAGCTCCTCCAAAATGCCCCAGTGCAGGAGCCCCACCCCCATCCACACCACCCAATAGAAGAGAACAGAACACAGCGTTTTCTTTAAGGATGTCTCACCGACTAGACGGGTGCAAGAATGAGAATTTCCTTTTCGTGGGGAAAAAAAAAAAACAGAATTTTTGTTCCAAATCAGAATGGAGGGGGGGAAAAAGAATTTTTCTGCAAAATGGAATTTTCTTAAAAAAAAAATCATTTTGGATTGATCAGCATGATTTGTTTCAATAAAATCCAAATGTTTTTATTCTGATTGTGAAATAAATCAAATAAAATACATTTTGAAATATGATACCAGAACATTCCATTCTGGTCACTCTTGACATAGAGTGATTTGGCATCACCAAAATATTTCTTTCCAACTTTTTTCTTAAATGGAATGTTGTCAAAATTGACACATTCTCGTGGAAAGTTTCCCGTTCTATAAAATGGCATTTTCCAATGGAAAAAACATTGTCTGAAAATTTCCAATGAGCTCTCGCTGATTCTCGGTCATGTTTATAACTTCAGGCACAAGAGACTGAATTTTCAGAAGTGCTTAGCATCCACAAGTCCTCTTGAAGTCATTGCACCTCTAAAAATCAGGACAGATGCCTTTCAGAGACTATGCACCTCCACGCCATTTCCATTGTATGCACAGGACTTAAAAATACACTGTAGACCAAGCTGTATTTCAATGATCTTCCTTATCTGGGCATATCTCCTGATTACACATGAACTCTAGGCTAATTATATAATTCACTAATGTGGTTTACATTGGGCTTAGAAAGAATTATTCTCTTTTTTCAACAGTGAAAAAGCAAACCAAGTCTTTATGAACATGGTCATCTGAGATAAAAATTGTTTGGGGTCCACGCATTCCACATAAAGGCAGAAATTCTCCTGACCAAAGTTCATGATCATACTGTAGCTACGGTAAGCAAACCGCTCAGGATAATGTCATCTAGTTGTCTCACATCAACTTCCTATTGTTAAAGCATCTGTAGCTGCTACCGGACTCTTCATCAGCTTAAAGTGATTAAATCCTTTCAAAATAGGAAATTTCCGTCCTCCAGCCTTGTTGGCTTTATTTTATAATGATCTATGTACTTTGCTGTGTGGAAGTGCCAGCTGAGGAAGAGACAGTCCCTTGCTCGGTGAGCTTACAATTTTAATACACAAAGAGTGGGAGAAGGGAAGTATTATCCGTGTTTTACAGATAGGAAGCTGAGGCACAGAGAGATTAAGTGATTTGCTCCAGGTCATACATGGAATCTGTGGCAGAGCCAGGAATTGAATCAGTCTCCTGAGTCTCAGTCTAGTGCTTTAACCACCATACCATTTTCCTTCTCAGTATGACTTAAGACACCAACATCAATAAAGCACTACATGGGAGGAGGTAGGAGGAGAACAACAGAAATCTGAAAACCAGAAAAGTTTCAGTTCTTTAGCACAGGAACCACCCTGCAACCACCCCCCTCCCCACCCCACCCCACACACAGAGTTTTTCTTTCATCAGAAAACCAATCTAATTCTGTGATAAATTTCAAATGAAAGAAACACTCTTAGTTGATTCAAATCTTCCATCAAAAATAGGCATTACAAGTATTATTGTTCACTGTTTGTATTACCGTAGTGCCTACAAGTCCTGGTCAGGGACTAGGGCCTCATTGTGTTACAAACAGAGCACAAAACGACAATCCCGGTCTCAAAGAGTTTACAATTTAGGTAGCGTTTTTCGACCTGTTCCACCCAACATATACCACTGCAAACAACTCCCCCCGCTCCCTTTCCTCTGGATTGTCGCTTGAACCTGATATTTCCCAAATTATTTTTGGCTCAGCACTGGTTTGCAGTTCTCCTTTTGAGAAAGCAAATCATTTCCAACCACATATGGAGTGGGGTTGGCAGTGGGGACAGTGAAAGGGCAAAACTCATATTCATCTAGCTAATCAGTGTCAATCTCAATGCTTGTGAGATCAGCAGGACTCTCTCTCCTCTCAGAAGAAAGGCTTTTAAACAACTTGTTCTTTTTTATTTTGTTTGTTACCGTTGCATACTAGAGAGTTGAAGAATCCTAACTATTTTGCTCCTCTTGTAGTTATTTGGTAACCCATTTATTCATTTCCAAAGTGCGGTAATATTAACTTACCCTCTCCTTTCTGACAGTTACATTGCTTTAGATAAGATCATGACTGAGAAAAATGGAAAAAGACTCATATGATACCTCAGGATGAAGTCCTCCAATAGATGTTATATTTAGGATGGGATTTTCTAAAGAGCCTGGGAGTTGGTGTCCGACTCCCTTATTCCTTTGAAAATCCCTGTTTTATTTAATAATTGTTAAACAGAGAGAGTGGCTCAAAACTATAGAAAACAAAGAAGATGTCCATATTATATGCCTGTATGCATGTGTATATTTGACAACACTGTAAGCTGATTTGATAAACTCTTTAATGACACTGTCTATAACTGATACAGGATTTCATTCAGACGCCCCACTGTAATTTATCATTACTTAATGAAGGCTTAGAATAAAGTGTTCAAACTAATGTCATATCCCCTCCAATGCTCTGAATATTTCATCAGCACTGTAACTGATTTGCATAGCAATTAGAGCACGCCCCTTTGGATAGAGATCAGAACCTTCTGCCTATTTATGTCCGTATTCACCAGCTGCCTTCTGGCTCTTGCGGATGTTTGGTAAAATTAAGCAAAGGATTATTGTGATTCATTCTATTAAATGCCCAGGAGGAGAACATAAAATATTTGTACATACAAATAGCCTCATCAATAGTCTATTCCATGATTATTCAGACTTCTTGAAGCAACACTGCCCAGTCTTCAACTGGATTATCTTATTTTTTCTTTAAGTGTTTTCTGAGTTTTGAACTGAGAGCACCTGTATCATTTTTCTCCCTGCTTTGGACTGTTGTGAGCTTAACTGGAACCTGCCTGTCTATGCAAATGGCAACAATTATCTTGTTTGTACGGTGTGCCATTCTGTACAATCTTCTTTCAAAAAGGAAGTCACTTATGATTGAAATGATAAAAATGCCATTTTTGGGTGTATAGTATGGAAGGTACTAATCTGTGCCATGCATATAAAATATAATCAAATACTATAAGCCAGCGTGTTTCCCATTAGGGTTTGGTCCCAATCAACTTCTGTATACTCAGCAGTGAAAGAGAAGCTCTTTTAGTTCACTTGGTAAAGGCCTGTATCTTTGGTTTGCGGAGTTACAGTTTCAGTCCGTGGCGATAATGTTGGTGTGCATGTGTTCTTGTGAAACAGCTTCCCTCTTGCGCAACACACTGGAGATTCAGCTGGACCTCTAGAGCTAAAAGCAGAAACTGCTCCAGCTTGAGCTAAAGAGCCATGCCTTTGCAGTGGCCAGTTGTAACAACTTATATCCTCTGTGCATCAGCACAGAGTGGGACCTGTAACACACGCTCATCAGAGGGTTACACTTGTGTCGTGGAAAAAGTCACCCACGCATTGATTTTAGTTCACAGACTCAAGCCTGAGGCCAGTTTATTGCAATACATACCAACGCATTGGGGTGACAGTCCAAAAACTGTCACCCCCAGCAGCAGCTCGCAGGCTGCTTTATTCTGTCAGACCGCAAGCATATTACAAATAATATGTCATTTATGCGAAATAAGAGTAGGGGTCTGTTCCTTTTTCCCGGTAGCTTCCTCATTATTTACGAGAATTGGGTGCCTATTGTGTGGGGGGGTGATCTTGGTGGTTTTGACATGCGTGGTACTTGGCACCAGCGGGGGTGTTGTTTTTCGTCAGGGTACATATTGTTTTCCGGGGGGGGGGGGTTTACAGGACGCCCAAAGATGATATATGATTGGCTAGTGGCAGGTAGCTGACCTTTACTAGAAGCAATTTCTTCATATAAGCCATTACAATGTTTCATCAATGAGCGGTTATCGTGTTTTTCCATCAACCAGTTGTTATCATATTGCTAAGGCCTTTCGCATGGCTTCCTTCCCCTCCCTCCTCTGGTCATGACATATTTGGCAGGGGATTGCACAGCCTAGTTTAGTTCAGGTTCTGGCCTGTACTGCCTTACGTAAAAGCCGTCTGTGTAGTCAGCTTCTGTCAGAGGGCCTGAATTTGGGCCTTTGGTGTTACTTTGGTTGTCATTAAGAAGGCTACCTAGTTCTTTTTCCCCACACTTGTGTAGAGTCGTAACTCTGGAACGTAGTCCAAAATAATCCAGATTTGGTGATCTGCTGGACATGCTTCAAATTACACCTGTTTGATAGAGTTTTTGAAGAAGTGAAGTTTTGTTTCCTACATGATGAAGGGACAGAAAGGAGTTTTTGTCAGAAGTTGGCTGGCTGAATTACTCCTGAACTGATCATTTTAATGCTGCTGAGACTTGGCTTGTATTGTTAATAGTATGTCAGGGTGCCTAGAGCCTTAGGAATCTCTTTAGTTATTTTTAAATCTCAATAAAGAAATAACACATCTCTTCTAATAAATCATTTCGATATATACCTATTGTTTCTGCACACTATTCATCATGGAACCAATTTTCAATGGACCTCTGAAAATATTCTGTATTTGTTTGTGCAGTTTCTCTAACTGCGCACCCAACTATCCAATTTACACATGCAAATTTGGAGTCCTGTTGAAAAGGTGTCTGTCTGTCAATGTATATGAAAAACAAACAAACAGAAAATCTTTTTCTTTGAAAAATTGGGTGGTTTCGAAAAATTTCGTTTTCATCAAAAAACAAAGTTTCCAATAAAAATTTTCAACCTTCTCTAGAGTTATATCCTTGTATGTGAGAGAAGAATCAGTCCAATTGTTTCCAGGGAGAAGTACTCAGCTTTGCCTTAAACCAACTCCTTTGGCTCTGTCACTGTTCTCATGGGACGACATTCCAATACAGAGAAGAGAAGGCTCCTCGTCAGACAGGCTATAAATATTTCATATTAGAAGTTGCAGCTCCGAATGCCTGAGTTATATTGCAGTTTACAAAGATTCTTGCTGTTACAAAGACGGGGGGGGGGGGGGGAGGGAAGTTCTTGCGACCTTTTTTGCTAGTGTCCACTGGTAAAACGGTGTCACTGGCAAGAGTTAAACCTGTAATATATATTCACAGACAGAACTGTGACTGAAAATTCATATTCTTTGATGCTTTACTACCAGCCAGCTAACAAAAAAATGCATTTGAAAGGAAAGTGTAAGCGTGTGTGTGTGTGTGTGTGTGTGTGTGTGTGTGTGAGAGAGAGAGAGAGAGAGACCACAGGTAAATAATGGGGCATATGAAGGTTAAATCTAGTTGCTGGTGGGAAACTTGTTTCTATCCATTAGAGAGTCACCTTCAGGAAACACACGTATAAATCAGCAAAATTTTTGGCTAAGTGTGACCTTTTTAAAAAATGAAGAAGAAAAGAGAGAAAATCTGTAGGTTTTTGAACGTGGATTTTAACATCTGTTAGAGCAGGTAGGCGGGTTTGTTATTGGCATTTAGCTCCTTTCATATTCTGCAGGTACAAAAGGCCACATTCAAATGAAGCTAATGTGAAGAAGAGTCTAATTTGCAGACCTGACTCGTTGTGTGACCATGAAAGGGCAAATAGCAAAACAACTTTTTTTTTTTTAAAGTACAAAGCTATCAGTCTTCCGATTTTTACTACTTATGAACAAGTGCTTTGTTGCTGACAAATTTGGCCATCTTTTGTCATGTAGACTCAGATTGCTTTTATATGAGTAAAAAACAACAACAATCCTGCTTAGATACATCTTTCTTATAAGTGCAATAGAAAGGAAATCTTGTGATTAAGGCACTAGGTTGGGATAAAGGAAAACTGTATTCAATTTCTGGCGCTCTCTCTCTCTCACTCTGTGTGACCTTGGGCAAGCCACTTAAGGCTGGACTTTTTCAAGGTGTTGATCCCATGTAGTTCCTATTACCATCATTTAGAAGTGGGGCAATTGTTACCTCTGAATGTTAGGGCCTTAGTCTGTCTGCCTCAGTTCCTCATCTGTTAAAAGGGGATTATAGTCCATCTTTTCTCCTACATTTTGTATTAGCTCCAGGTTTGAAGCTCTGTGGGGGCAAGGCCCGTTCTTTACTATGGGCTTGTACAGTGCCAAGCACAATGGAGACCTGTTCGCGGTCTGATGGAAAGCCATTGAAGTCAGGTGAAAAACTCCAGTTAGGGTGACCAGATGTCCCAATTTTATCAGGACTGTCCCGATATTTACTTGTTTGTCCCGCAACCCAACCAATGTTTGGTCGGGATACAAATTGTCCCAATATTTTGCGCTCGCGCCTCCACTGCCCCAACTCCACCCTCTCCCTCCCCCAGTGGATCCCTCCCCAAATTCCTGCCCTTGCCCTGCCCCGTCACTGCCCCATTGGATTCCTCCCTAAATCCTCGCCCTGGCCCCGCCTCTTCCCCAAGCATGCCTCATTCCTCCTCCTCACCCCTCCCTCCCAGGCTTGTGCTAATCAGCTGTATGGCAGCGCAAGCGCTGGAGGAGAGGGGAGAAGCAGGATGCGGCAGCTCAGGGGAGGTGGAGGCGGAGTGGAGATGAGCTGGTGTGTGGGGGGCGGGGCATGGAGCTGCCGGTGGGTGCTTAGCCCCCACCAATTTTTCCTATGCTCCCGCTTTTCTTTCTTTTTTTCCCTCCGCCGCCAGCTCTTGGGTTGTTTTTCTTTTGCTCTGCCGTCCCCCCCCCCCCCCCCCCGCATTCCGATATTTCACATCTCTCATCTGGTCACCCTAACTCCAGTTGACCTCAAGCAACTTTGGATCAGGTCCTGGAGGCCTTTACACTCTACTAGAATGTGAATAATAAATGTTCTAAGAGCATGTGATCCTGTATCATGAGCCAAATATTGGACTAATGTTCCTTAAAAATAAGCTTTGTTCCCTAGTTGTCATACAGTTGTCCATTGACTATAGATGGTCATCCAACTGGTCAGCTGTTTCCTTAGCTATTTGTTCAAATCTTTTCCTAAGCTTACCTGCCCATGTCAATGTAGTAAATGTCTACAGTTCTATAGTCATAATGCATTCATCCCATTCTCAGTTTACGGTGGTAAGATTGCTGGAAGGGCCATCTGTTGGGATGGAACCTGAGACATCTGGATTTAAAAGCACAAGCTGCTATTGCCTGAGTTAAAGGATCAGCTGGAACAGACAATTGCCTGATTTGCATTTTAAGGGAGCAGAAGATGTGCAGCATGTGCTTCCTCTGCTATATTCTTGATAGATGAATAAATGCTCTCCGCCCTCCCCCCGGCGCTCCGGCCGGTTGGGGAGAGTGGAGCCGTGGCGGGCTCGCCGCCCTCCCCCCGGCGCTCCGGCTGCCAGGGAGAGCGGGGCCCTGGCTGGGCACGCCGCCCTCCTCCCGGCGCTCTGGCCGGCTGGGGAGAGCGGGGCCCCGGCCGGGCTTGCCGCCCTCCTCCCGGTGCTCTGGCCGGTCGGGGAGAGCGGGGCTGCAGCCGGGCTTGGCGCCCTCCCCTGCCACGCTCCCCGGCGGGGGGCAGCTGGCAGTGGGAGGCTTTTTTGCCTGGGGCGGCAAAAAAGCCAGAGCCGGCCCTGCCCATGACTATGCCTTCACTGCATATTGAAGCTGGGGGCTGAGCACTCAGGTTAGCCTAGCCTGGATGTGAGTATTCCCACCACAGAGCCCTACCTGCGTTAGTGTCCTCACTCTTTCTGCACTTACTTGAGGGTGCCTGGGCTCAGAGTCCATGGTTCTTTGTGCTGAGGATCTTGCGGATTCTTTTCCAGTCAGTCGTGTCAGTTACAGGAGAACTTTTGTCCATTGGAGGAAATTGTGGAAAGGACATTGCAGGACTGTCGGCACTCTGGTGGTTTAGCCAGTGTCCTCACTGTAGAGTGGGCAGGTTCCAACTCAGGTGAAAGTGGACTATGAATATTGACTCTCAGCCCCAGCCAGGTCAGCTAGCTCAGAGTTTATGCACTCTAAACCGATGTCAGAGTGTCTTGTGCGGATGGTAAGAGGTTAAAGCTAAAACCCTGGTAAGATCTTAGGTTAACGCTGCAGTGTAGACATGCCTTTAGACTGTGTAGGAGCCAATTTACAGAAATCCACGTTGCCTCCACAGCAATCCATTCTCTGAGTCAAAATCTACAGGCCAGATCCACAGACCTTTAAAGTCAATGGGAATTTTTGGAACAGAACCCTTTAATTGTGAAGTGTCTCAAAGTGAAAGCAATAGCGTCATGTCCACAGGGCTGCATTTCAATACAAGAAAATCATCTAACAAAATTATTTTATCAATAAAAGCTCATTAAAACACAAGAGCACATTACATTAAATAGCTTTTTGTAACCTTAAATTGAGTTGCATTGACTCAGCCTAATGAGTGCAATTTAGGTATGCCAAGGGTTTTTAAAAAATTTTATTACGCTGGATCGCAGATCATTTTACAGAAGAGCGATAATTCCTTGGGCTGCTTAGATAGGAATCCACTCCTATGATTTATTCATAGAGGAAAGATGTGGGACAAAATCCTGCTTTACTACAGAAGCCAGACCTGGAGGGAAGTGATTTCAGAAAAATAATGCCAAGAAGGCTAAAGAATAACAATGCCAAGAAGGCTGTAAGACTTCCGTTCCACACTCCTGTATTCATATATTAACGCACACAAACTATGTTAAAAGAACATTATGAAGGTTCCAAAGTTGGGGATTCAAAAGTTAGAAAATACCAGAATGAAGGTTGCCTATGCAAACTAAATTCCGACCCCTTTGTATGTATGCATAAGGATAGACAAGGGGTAGGAGCGAAACAGAGACTTGTCAGATGTCACACAGCAGGTCTCCTGAGTCCTATTCTGGTTCTCCATCTATTAGATCAGACTGCCTCTCAGTTGCCTGCCATAGTTGTATGCAGTTCTGATTCTATGCTATAGAAAGCAGAGGTAAACATGAGCATTTGCTGATTCATTAGCGTGTATTACAAAGCTGTACTCGGACCCCGCTACCCGACCTGGCTGATCTTGAATGGTTACACGTCATTATTCAAGTCAACTTTCTAGATCTGGCAGTTTCCTTCTGTAGCCACAAGGGGGAAAATATGCCAGGTTTTCTGTTCGCTGGTAGCTGTCTGTGCTCATCTTTGTTTGCAAAGAAAACAGGTGGCTTGACTGTGGCCAGTAAGAGAATTGGTTGTGTCTGCCAGTTTGCTAACCCCTGTGGTCACCAGCAGTCCCAATAGGGAACAGCTCAGCTTGGAACATGGAGGAATTGCAACAGACATGCTGCAGTGACAAACCATGAGCTGCATGGCCTGTGAATAGTTTTTATTATTATTATTTTTCCTTTTTAGTACTTTAGGGGACTTCTGAAACAAATCCTGTGTGTGTATGTTTCCCTTTGCCTAGCAGCATGCTGTAAACTTTGGTTTTGCTCCATAGAAGCAAGATTAATATTTGTTCCATGGATTTAAATCCCCCCACCCCAAGCCAAAAAAAGGCTTTGGTCTAATTTGTAGAAAATCTAGCATTGCAGCTGATTTTATTTTACCCTTCATGAGGTGAAATGGTAAAGTCTTTGGTTGGTATTTATAGTAGTTTAATGCTACTATATTTTTATAAGGTAGATAAAATGCATGTAAAATGTATTCACTTGATGGTGAAATCAATCTTAATACCTCCCCACCCCCCCAAAAGGAAACCTAAGATTTGCCATACTGGGTCAAACTAGTGGTCCATCTAGTAGTCCCCAGCTCTTTTTGTCCATAGATCTCAAAGCAGGTTAGCATCATTATATACATTTTTTTTTTTACGAATAGGGATACTGAGGCACGGGGATGGGGAAAGACTTACTTAATATCGCCTGGTAAATTGGTATAGAGCCAGAACTAGAACCCTGAACACCTGACCAGTACTCCATTCACTAGGAAACACTGCCCACATTTCATCCGTTATTTTATTTCCAACAGTGGAGCGATAGGCAAGTGTGAGATAATCTGTCCTCAGGGGAAGTTTCTCCCTACCCTCCATTCATTAGATGTTTGCTTATGTCCTGAAGCAAGACACGTCTCTTCCAAACATCTTGATGATAACAGGTTATGAGTGTTTGCCTGAAACAACACACATCAATTAGCAAATTGTGGGAGTGGGTCTCTAGGATGTGGGCTGAGCAGTGTTGAGGGAGGAACGTCTCAGAGAGCCAAGCCTAGGAACAAGATTTGAGCTGAACTTAGTTTTCTGATTGTCAATTTCTTTATTATTGTTTGGGGGCTTTGCTTTCAGGCGGCGAGCTTGGGCTTCTCATAATTGTGTAGACTGTATTTATAGAACAGTTTGGGAAAGGCATGGGCTCACACCCATATTAAGTGTCTCTCTCTTGGACTCAATTCTGTTCTCTAAATACTAGAGAGACTTCATGCAAGGCAAAGTAGTCCCGTTTATGAGGTAGTGAGTATGGTGAAATAGTAGTAAATACTCACCGTTTATTACTGTAATTTCAATTCAAATTCCAGGTATGTTACTCATGCCAAAAATGTACATAAAATCACTATTACAATCAAAATTTGAATCAAGGCTCATAAAGCCAACTTGAATTTTTAATGAAGACTGTTCCAAGGGTTTGCTGTCAGTGTAACAAATCAGCATAGGCTGCTTTTCTGCATTCTAGTGAACAGCCTGCAGTTATAAAGAATGCTTGCCAGTCTCCGTTCTAGAAAGGGTCCACTGTACAGATATTGTTTCTGCTGTGTTGCTTACTGCAGGTTTTGGATAGTGATGGACAGTTGAGAGTAAAAATCTGGCCTAGGCGCTTATGTAATGACCAGGGTTCCCCCACAGGCCACTGCTTGTGGGGAAACTGAACTCAGGACCTCAGGTTCTATGCACATGAGCCTCTACGGCTTGAGCTAAAAAATTAGCCTTAAAGGTAATAGCAAACTTGATGTGGGTCAGTCACTAGAGAGAGACAAAGAGAGACACTTTTAGTATTGGGTTCCATTATCCAGCCTCTACAGACCTATTGATTATGTAAAATGTGAGTGGAGTTCTTAGGAGAATAGATTTTTTTTAATAAGATTTCTGGTATTTCCTGTATTTAGAAAAGCTGGAAGCTAGCACCAGAACAGCTTTCTGTGAGTGGTATTCTGGCAGGACCAGCCCCTGCAAGAATTCAAAGATGCAGAAGGGCAAGTGAAAATTACAATAAATGAAACCCATATTGTTAACTTCAGGACAGTTCAGTCACATTGTGGAAACAAACATAGGAACATGGGTTCTCCAGACCAAAGCTGAAAGTCCAGATTTTATTGAATGAAGTGAGTCCTGGGTCCCTGATTTTTGCATCCACTGTGTCTGAGTGGATTAATGAGAACACTGCTAGGGTCTTGGGTAGAGCTAGCAAAGCAAAAAAAATCTTTGGCCCACATTGGTAAAAGGGCCTACCAGGAGGTCTTCCAGAGTGCTGCAAAAGAAGAATCATGACCCTACTCCCGATACATATACCAGATTTCACAGGAGGAAAATAGAGGAAAAGACTTGGAGGTTGGAAAAGGAAGAAAAAGAAATACCAATTATTTGTGGGGAAAGAAAGGGAGAGATTAGAGGATTGGTGGGTAGAAGAGAGTTGGTAAAATATAATAGTAATAATCATTAAGCTTTTGCACTGTTCTGGGTGCTGTTAAAGATTCAGAAGAAGACAGGACCAGACCCCTCAGTTGTAAGTCAGAGTACTTCCACTGAGTTCAGTGAAACTATGCCTATTTACGGCTGCCGAAGACTATTCCCAGTGTCCCTGCTCCAAGGAACTGATTATCTCAGTAAAACTTCCATAGAAACTCTTTGAAAAATATCCTGCCACTTGAAAAGCACCCTTACAAGTTCTACTCTAGAGCTCTATAATCAAATGGGCAAACCATGTTCCATTTAAATGCCTATTTAACATCTTTGAACGGAACAGAGATTCCAGTATATCTCACTTCTAATAGGAAGCCAAGGGGGGGGGGGGAATAGTTAAATTCCTTCACTGAAAGTAAATACTTTCCTTTAAATACCTTGCAGGCAATAGCATGAGTCATCCAAGGCTGAAAATATTATTCTTGGTGAAAAAGTCCTGAGGACATTCAATCCAACACTAATATCCCCTGTTCAGGCCTGGTGATGTTGTCACTGTTGTTGGCAAACAGAACAGTCGTTGTTTTCTGTGAAGATCATGTAAAAATCTATTAAATGGCTTGACAGCTGGAACAGAAAATTGCCTGATTTGCATTTTAAGGGAGCAGAAGATGTGCCGATCTGCATGTGCTTCCTCTGCTATATTCTTGATAGATGAATGAATGCTAGATGTGACTGGGAGCATCCAGACTTTATTTGTGCACAGTTAGCTCTTAAGAAAATTCAGATACATCTCAGAGTTTAGCAATCCTTTCTCATCTCCTGCACTTGTGTTCCCTGCTTCTGTCTGACAGATTTCTTTAGGTGCTTATTTCCAACCCCTCTCCCCCTTAAATTTGGCTATGGTCTAAGCTCCAAGACTTTCAAAATGGAAATCGAGCTAACAATTGTTCTTGAATAATGCTTTTTTCACAGACTAAGGCAGTTACCTTGTTGTTTTTAGGAATAATGGATGTTTGAAACAGGAGGACAATTAATCTGGGATGGAGAGGATGAAAAGAGGACTCTTTAGGTCAGCAGTGAATATGGGTTTTTACTGAGTTAAATGGTGGATCCTGCATCCATTTGATCATTCAGGGTTTATGACTGAAGCATTTTATTCTTTTTAATCTTCATTGAATAAAGATGTGTGGGTGGGGAGGGGAACACTGTTATAACTTTAGAAATGCTCTTTTCTGGGAATAAAGAAAAATCAAATGAGACCAGGACGAGACAATAAATTGTCTTCCATTAGATATTATTTACTTGCAGTTATTTTCATTAAATGTTCACAGGCATAATTTCAGTTATTTAAATCAATATCATGACCTAGTTAAAAAAAAAAAAAGCAGTTTGGTGGTAATGTAGTTTATCTTTAGTGATTGCTTTATAAACCTTACAAAATACATGCGTGTAATCTAACATTAATGTAAGGCTGCCGTGTCAGCAAAACAAACAACAGAATGGCTTCTTCTTTTATTTAAACCAAAACACACCTAACTTTTACTGAATGGAGAGAGAGAATTCTTTGCGTGATTAATGTTACTTTATACACTGAAGGCCCTTTAGAAATGGGAACATGACAGACTTTTAGCCTTCTATAAATTTTCTACAGTTTTTTTCCAAATAATGTATATAACTCATATGATGGTGGACATTAACAACTTCCAGCATGAGACTACACGTATAATATTGTTATGCTGGAAACTGTTAATGGTTAAATAGGTCTGTGATCCAAAGATAGTCACAAGTCTGAGAAAAGTGTGAGGGGTGTGCAAGCACTTTTCTTTCAGGTTAAATGAAGGAGCAATTAAGCACCTTTTATTTAGTAAAACAGGAGGGAACAACAGAAGCCACTGCCCAAGACAATCAGCCACATGGTAAGGCCTGAGCAAATACAAAACCAGGTGAATTAACAGGGTTTTCCCTCAGATTGATTGAAAACACAGGGGCTACAATATTGGTTTTGTGTGTGTTAGAGGTAAAAAGACAGCAGAAGGTAACAGATGCAGGTATGAGCATGAGCATGAGGAGGAGGAGAGAGAGAATGCTTCTTGGGCAGAGGACTGGGTGGAAAGACAGGCTGGGAGTTTGAAAGCCAAGGAACCAGCCTCCTATTTGTTATTTTTTTTTCTATTGTGTTCAGGGAAACAGGACTATGGGTACATTCTCTGTAAATAAGCATGTTTTTGTGTGTCTCACACACACAAATGACTTTGCCTTGGTAGATCAACAGTTAGCTGATATTTTTCTACTGTACTTTCATGGGGAACAAAACTAGCTGACTTCTTGAATTAAAAAAAAAACGTTTACAAAACAAAAGTACTATTTTATTGCATGAATCTAAACATTTCAAGGCTGATTGACAAAAAAAGCTTGACATGAAAGAATGATTGCTGCACTGAGTTATGGGGTCTTCTACAGTTTTACCAGAAAGCTGGTGCCTAATACTCTTGAAAGCGAAGTAAACAGTTATTAAATAAGAAGATATACATATGAAATTTCCAAGGCCTTTTTGTAAATAATCAGGGATGTTTCAATAACTCTGGGCATGTCAATGAGAACTACTATTTTACTACTTTGTAACAAGACTACTCTAGTTGTAGCTTGAGACAGACTTAATTGGTTCTGAGTATGAATGTTTATTATGACTTTTAAAGTTCTCAGGTAAAGCCTGTTGCTTGTTTGCATATGTTACTAATTTTATTTGGTTCATTAATTGTCTGCCAAAAAATAGCATTATAGACATTCCTGCTTGGGCTAGCGTTTGGACTCTGAGACCCACCCTGCTCTAACCACCCACCCCACTCATCAGGTTTGAGTCTGAGTCCAAGCAAGGTTGTCTATAGCGCTATATTTAGCACTGTAGCACAAGCCCGCGTCTGTAGACCTGACACTTAGACTTCCTGCTGCAGGTGGTTTTTTGCCCCATAGACATACTCACAGTGCTCAAGTGAAATCCTTGCCCCCTCCCCCTATTCTGGCCCTGTTGTGCTTGGTAAGAGGGTGGAATGATGTAAAGGGACCCTAAAAGGCTTGGTTTTGACTGGGGGGAATATTTGTGGGGCAGGAACTAAGGAGGACAACCATAAAGCTGCCTTAAGAGTATCCTCTCACCAGCCAGGATGGAATCTGAGAATGCAGTTCTTGTAACTCTGGGAGGCTGCTGTATCTTAGACAGGTCCCCAGGGCAGTTACACTGGGGCATCCCAGGTTTGGGAGGGCACTAAGATGACTTCAGGTAACCTCTCTGCCCTCCTCCTGGGCTGCAGGTTCTGTACTGTACAGCTTAGAGGCTCAGCACAGTATCTCCCCCCACGTATACAAGTCTTTGAGAGACTGAAACCTTTTTCAGTAAAACACTTGAGCACATACTAAATCCCATTGACTTTAAGACTTAGGCACATGTTTAAGTGTTTTGCTAAATAGGGATGGGTTTAAATCCATGATTGAATACTTGGCTGAGTTTGAACGTGGATGAACTTAACTTTTAAATGAGGTTTTTAGTGTCAATACTCACAAATAGGACTTTGAAACTCACTTTCCATCAATATTCTGCAACGTTAATTTAAAATTTCTAGTACTGGCATATAGACATTGCATCTAATAAAATTATCTGCTAGAATATTCATGGAAAGTGAACACAGGAAGGACACAAAACACAGCAAACTCAAATTTATTTAAAATGTCAAACAAATTCTTGGATAACCTTTTGTATTGTTATCTTGGCACGTTTTGTTTATGAGAGATTATATATTCCATTGAAGTTTAACTTTAGGAGGGAAAATACTGTAGCCAATTGTGTCCACCTATAGTTGTTCACAAAATATTTTTTTTCAGAGCTGTAACCTGGCTGCACGTAATTGCTGCTAAGTTGGAACTAACCAAGTTGTAGTTTCGATCTGGAAGTAAAGTTTTCTATATAGAGATGGGAAAAATACGTGAAGCCATTTTTTAAGTCAAGAAAACCCAAACAAAACAAACACATTAAAAAAAAATCAAAATCCACTTAAATAATAGAGGTTTAACAAATCATGGATGGAATTTTCAAAAGTACTCAGCACTAGTTTAGATCCACTACCATGAAAATCATTGAGAGTTTTACCATTGACTCCGGTGAATAGTTTGGTCAACAATGAGCACTAATGACATTTGTAATGATTCAGGTGTGAAAGTGAGATGAGGTTGCATAAGAATAAGGCACATTCTTTGGAGCACACATTTTGGCCCAGTTTCCAGCAAATATGTAGGATTGGTGATGTAGGGTTTCTCAGGGTTCAAAGTGAAACCAGATGCAATTCTAACCTTGAGGGGGGTGCAAATCCTTTCCCTCCAATAGATTGACACTAATGAAATGCCCTTATGGATTTCTGCGAAGAGAACCCATCAAAAGCTGCACAACTGTGGTGACTAAAATGTCCAGCAAGGAAAGAGAGGTGGAAACTCCCCTGATAATGTCTATGGTCTTCACACTGACCTATACAAGAGATTTTCTGTTGAAGGAGAGTGCAGTCATTGGTGGACTTCTTTTTTTAAATGTTTTCACTGTCACTGTATTGCCCCAAAATATCTGATCTTGCTGAACATCATAAAATGAAAATACTGTCCCTGAGCCTCAGTTGGCATAGCTCCATTGCTGTCAATCAAGTTATGCTGATTACACGGAGAATGTGTCTGAGTGTTGATTTATGTCTCTAGAGTCAAGGATCTCTCATCAAGCAGTAGTTAACCCAGCCCACACCAGATTCATTCCCAGCAGGTTATAGCAGACTGCTCATTGGTTAGTCCATTTGAATGTGTACATAGAAGGGCCATGAAGTGACAGCACCCAGAAGAGGGTGATGCTGTTGCAAAATGCTATTGATAAGGTGGGGTTACTGAGGGAGGTCCTACAGAGAATTGGTTCAGGATCCAGATTAATGTATTTTTCAAGACCCTGAATGTCAAACTCTACCCCCAGATGTTCATGAAAAGCTCCTACTGCCTTCAACTGAGTCATGTCCATGCTTCTCAGGAGACCATCCTAACCTAAACTCCACATGAATTATGGGGAGAACGGAATGAGATGACCTTCTCACCTTTTTCAAATAAGATTGTGCTCCTGCAAAGATTTACACACATCCTTAACTTTATCCATTAGAGTAGTCCTATGGAGTCCAAGATCCACTCGTGTGTTTAACGTTAAACACATGCTTAACTCTTTTGCAGGAATAGGGCTTGAGGCTCCAAGGCCCCCTCATAATATAGCACTTACACACATGCTTAACTTTATGGTCATGGCCAGTCCCGTTCACTTCTACTTGGTTTTTCTTCTAGATGCACTCTGGGTTTCATTATTCAGGGAGATCCAATGGACATGAATTAATATTAGCATTTATTATTTGTATTGTGGTAGTACCCCGGAGCCCCAGCCATAAACCAGGACCCAATTGTGCTAGATACTCAGCAAACACAGAACAAAATGACAATCCCTTCCCCAAAGAGCTTACAAGCTAAGTATAAGACAAGAGACAACAAATAGATGCATATAGACAGAAATGACAGAATTAGACAGTATGGCTGAATAGACATCCAATGGTTTAAAAAGAAAGAGTTCTGCCATGTGGAGGAAATAATGACTGCAGAGTATCCATTTACCACAAACACTTATTTTTAAATAGTGTGACAAACCCAGACTAGTGGGGTACAGGAGTCTGGTAGAGGGCAAATATACTGGTCACTGGATGAGTAGTTTTCTGTTCTCTGAGTGACCAGAGCAGGGGCTGCACTAGAGTAATCAGGAACCTGCTAGAACCAGTTAAGGCAGGCAGGCTACTTAGGACACCTGGAGCCAATTAAGAAGAAGCTGCTAGAATCAATTAAGGCAGGCTAATCAGGGCACCTGGGTTTTAAAAGGAGCTCACTTCAGTTTGTGGTGTGAGTGTGAGGAGCTGAGAGTGAGAGGTGCAAGGAGCTGAGAGGGTGTGCTGCTGGAGGACTGAGGAGCACAAGTGTTATCAGACACCAGGAGGAAGGTCCTGTGGTGAGAATAAGGAAGGTGTTTGGAGGAGGCCGCAGGGAAGTAGCCCAGGAAGTTATAGCTGTCATAGAAGGCACTATAGAGAGCTGCAGTCCACAGGGATCTGGGCTGGAACCTGGAGTAGAGGGTGGGCCTGGGTTCCCCCCCAAACCTCCCAATTGACCTGGACTGTGGGTTCTTTTAGAGGGGAAGGTCTCTGGGCTGCTGCCCAACCCGCATGGTGAATCTGAGGTAAGAAAAAATCTGCCAATAAGCGCAGGACCCACCAAGATAGAGGGGAAACTTTATCACAATAGATATTAGTAACTCAATTTCTCTCCACAATTGAAATAATCAAAGCTGTCTGTAAGATTTCTAATGAGACGACAAGCAGTGGTGAGTCACAGGTCATGTTTCTTAATAACAAAATTGAAAACACACAATTAGATCTCTTTTTTAAAAGCATTTGGAAAGGCAATGCTACCTAGGAATTAAGACTCTAGGTAATTTATTTAAATTAAATTGTATTTCATTAATGCATGCAAAAGAGAAAGATGTTAACAGATGGATGGCTATCCTGCTGTCACAGGATGGGCAGATTAAGTTGGTAAAGATTAATATCTTGCCAAGGCTATTGTATCTGTGTCCTACAAATCTTTTTTAAATGTATTTGGCTTTCATTTTAAAATGTATTTGCCCCCAAATTATGTGTAATTTAAAAAAAAATGCCCTTATCATTTTGATACAGAATTCAGTGTGTTAGGCACGGAACAGAAATAAGCGAAGACATGGGTGAAATCCTGATTCTGTTGAAGTTGATGGCAAAACTCCCATTAATTTCAATGGGGTCAGGATTTCAAACATGTTCCTTGCTCTTGAAGAACGTGTATTACAAAACTCCTGATCCTATAGGGTCTTCCGAGGTTATCAGGATGATATACACATGGAACTTGTCCTTGCAAGTCGCTGAACGCTGTAACCCCAACCTGGCACAACATTTAAGTTTATATTTAACTTTAATCAGGACTAGTCTAATTGACTGACTGAAATTTTTTACTAGATCAGGGCCTGAGAAGTCCCCCTGGGTTCTCCTTAGCACTTCATGGACTCCTTCCCTGATGATGGAAGATAGGAAAGTGTCTGCCTATCATGTCTCAAAAAGCCTTGCTATCTACTTCAGTGAAGACAGGGGAAAACCTCAATATTTCAGGGGTGAGGTGTTAGGAAGGAGGTGTGAACAATATAAGCCAAGGCTTGTCACGGTTTCATGTATCTGGATTAATGTTCAGGGGGCCGGATAGAAACCAAACTCACCCTTATTGTGGCTTCCAGCTGAGATGATCTTCCTAACTAATATCCAAATGTTTCAAACAATCCTGTTTTACTTTGCACTAACCTTTCTTCCCCCCCTCCCCGCCCTTCCATTGACCCGGTAACAAAACCTCACACTAACAGTTTGTGACCATTCTGCTTTCAGCACTCAGTGACTCACATCCCAGCAATAAGGCATTCAGTGAACCATCCTTCCATTTCTAATTAGTGTGAGGATGGGGTATTTATTTCCGGTGTATCATAGAATCTAGCAGAAGCAACCATGGGGTTATTGTATGCAAGTGTTCTTTGCTTAGGTTTGCTTAGATTCTTGGCAAACACTAAATCTTGGTTTCCTATTGCCCAATCATACCCTGCTGTAATAAATGTTAAAACAAATGAAAAATAAAGATTAAAGTATACTGTAGTTGAATTCCTCAGATGTATTGCAACAGCATTTTAGCTTACACTTCAATTTCCACAAATAGCTTTCTGTCTTAGGTGCCATGCATTGGGGGGGAAAATAATAAAATAAAATAAATAGTTCCACTTAGATTGAAGATTCAAGAGTAGCAATATGCAGCTAAATTACTTACTGTCATCTATTTTTTATATTGCAAGCTCTGTTGTTGGTAATCCATGTCAGTTACAAATTAAGTTGCATGGAGGTATAGTCCTCGATAGAAATCAATTTTCAGCACAAAATGCCTTATTTGCAGTTTTATGGCTGAAAACTACTGAAAAGAAATGATTTACTGTTTGCATGGTGAAAAAAAGGTATTCAGGGGGTTACTGTTTGAGTTGGACTTTTTCAGTCTTTATTGGCAGTCTTTGCCTTCAAATTCTTAATGTACAGTAATAGGCCATTTAATTTAAAATCACTCTGTCAATAAAGTGTGCATATTGTCATAGAGGAATCTGTGTAATATGCAGGATTTTGTCCAGTGAAGGGCATGATCTTTCCAAAATTATACCAGCAATATTTCAGACTACCGAAACTAGGAGAGGTAAAGAGCAGAAGTCATTGGGGTAACTGGGTGCAAAACTTCATTACTGTATTTATTTTAACATGGTGATGGATATTTGTTTGCTAGACCCTCATAAAATGGCTTCAGGAGAGCGACATCATTTGGCTTCACTGGAGCTGTGTCAATTTATAGCACCCAAGGATCTGTCCCATAAAGTGTGTCTACAGTCAGAAGTTGAATTTGATAAAGATAATGTCCCAGATATATTGTATTTTAACATGATGGTTTGTTATTAATCCAAATTTCATTTTGCAGAGGAAGAGCTAGCTCTTTGGTGTTGTTTAATATAGAAACAGTCGTAAATTCAGTTCTCTTATAGCACTAATTTCTCCGCAAATTCATAAATGTCATCATGTATACTAAACGATTCCAGGGCTGGTTTTCCACTCACTCCCCTAGAATAAATCTGGAGTGAAGTCTTTGAAATGACACATACTAGTGTGAAAAAAGAACAAGACACAGTATCACAAATCTGTATTTGTATCTAATAGGAATGATAGGAACTAGGGGACGGATTAGAGCTAGGACATTGATGTATATTTGTGGTCTTTTTGTATTATACATGCACTCGTTTGGCAAGTGGTTATGCTATTTTGCCTGCATTGGCCAGAATTTGATCCTCTCACTGACAATACCACTGTTCTGCTGCGGGGTTTTGGCTTAAAGGAGGTTTTTGCATTTAATGCTTGGCTTCTCAGCAATTTTCTAATCTGTTCTTTCCTATCTTAGAGTTTGTAAGACAATGTCTAGTTGCATTACACCTTGTCAGAATATGAAATGTGGCGAAAGCAATGTGTAGTAGAATATAATGGGGAACAATGTACTGGATGAAATATTTGTTAGCCTACCATGATTGCTTATTCTCATACAATGTAGCACACTGAGGGAAAAGTAACTGCTGTCCGTAGCCTTGCAGGTCTCTCAATTTCACAACGCTGTATTTGGAGTGTTCAGAACTTCCTTCTGTTCCACAATCTAATACTACATAACATGTACAGCTGTGTGTTTTGTTTTTTTTTAAAAACTCTTCTGTTCTCATCATAACTGATACACAGTACACCACCAATGCAACAGAAACTTTCTACCTTTAACATTTCTACTTTTAACAGTCTAATTCAAGGGCTATTCCTCTGTGTCTTCTAACACTGGGTCCTATCCTTCCATCTATCTATCCCCCACCTATTAGAGTGATATTCTTGCAAGACAGAGATGGGTTTGACTTGCTTCATCCACCCCTGCACATTTTCTTGCAGATCCACTGCATCACACTGAGGTCCTATAGTAGAGATCTTCCCTTTTGTGCAGGACAGAAGAAATGTTAATGCTCTGTGAGCCAGATCCTCAGCTGGTGCAAATTGTCATAGGTTCAATTCAAGCCAATGGGAACTATGCTGTTTTACACCAGATCAGGGGCTGGCCCCATATCTGTAGTTATGTATGATCCAACTGTAGTTCCCGGTTTCACACAATGCACATTACATGGTGACTGAACTTTTAGAAATTAAAAAAGTTTACCCACCAAGATGCTATATTGTCAGCCTCATGGGAGGTCTGTCTGGGAAGGGAACAAAGTGGGAAGGAGAGATTTAAGAGCATTCTAGGACAAGTGCAATCAGATGCTTCCTCTGTCACTTTCCAGGGTGTCTGTCTCGCGCTCGCGCTCTCTCTCTCTCTCCTATACTTTATGGTGGAGGCATGGGGATGACTGTATTGGAGAGAGAGTGCTGAACCCCATGGCGCCATACAAAACTGGCAGGCACTCAACTTTTTCTTCTACTTTGGTTACATTTGTCAGCCTCTGAGATTTGCTTTCTGTTTACAGGATCTGTCTTTTCCTCCTTCTTTACTTAAATTTTATTGTCTGCAAAGATAGCGTGTTTCAAAGCCAAACACAAAAGGAAGCTGGTGACAGACAAGTTGGTTTTTGTCATCCTTGGGGAATAACTGTCCTTTGCTAAATATGTTGCCCTCTTTCTTGTGCTCTCTTTGCATCTTTGAGATGAACTCGGACTGCAACTGGGGAACTGAAATAGTTGCCCCACAAAAAGGAAGCTGCTGCAGTGGCCCCAACTCTGATTGTCCAACTTCTCTCCCCTCAAAACAATCACTGCTCCTGCCTTTATGGGTCATGCAGTATGTGGCTAGTGCATTTGATGCAGCAGCAGATCTTCAATTAGTATATTTGTTCTGGACTTTTGTGGAGTTATGCTGATTTACACCATGTGAGGCTCTATCCCTTAGTTTGTCTTTTCCACACCCTTATCCCTGGAGTATTAGAAATAATTTCATGAAGGAAGCATGAGCCCCAGCTTACAAAACATCTGCAGGCAAAAATCTCACAGCACTCAATGGGGGGTCTCACTACAGAGGACTTGTAAAAGGAGTGCTTAGAATAATAAGATTCTAAGGTGAATCCGTCCGTTCCTGTTCATAGGTGAGCAGGATCAATAATCCTTATAACAGCTTGAATCAATGGATTACAAACACACACACACTAACTAGTCAACAGGTAACAAAAGGCCTAGGGGCAGATGTACAAGGTACCTAAATTATTATGAATGGTTTTGTATTGCTGTCGTGACTAAGAGTTCCATGGACTAGGACCCCATTGTGTGAGGTGTTGTACAAAAAGATGATTTTTACGCCAAAAAGTTTAGTCTAAGTATGAAACCGGAGACAACAGAAGAACACAGGCAGAGAGATGAATCAGTGAGACCGTATTGGTCAGCACGGTAGACAGTGGTCTCAGTACATGAGCAGCCTAGCCATTATCGAGTGTTTTGTAGGCGCTGAGGGAAGAGTTTTGAGGAGAGTTTAGAAGGTTCACAATGAGGTGGCTTTGCTGATGTTTACTGGGGACTCCCCACAAGCAGGGCTGGTGCTTCCACTAGGTGGTCGTCTAGGGCAGCAGGATTTGGGGGACAGCATTTTGCACCCTCGGTGGAAATTCGGCAGCGGGGGGTCCTTCCACTCCAGATCTTCGACGGAAATTCGGCAGCAGGTCCTTCACTCGCTCCGGGACCCTCCGCCGAAGTGCCCCGAAGACGCGGAGCGGAAGGACCCCCGCTGCCAAAGACCCCAGGCCCCCTGAATACTCAGAGGAGGAGTGCTGCCGGCTAGGGCAGCAAAAATCCTGCCGCCGCTCCTGCTCCCAAGTATGAAGATGCTTCTTTGGAAATGGAACAAGTGGGCAGTATAGGCTGGCGATGACCTCTCAGTAGAGAATGAGAGATTACAGGTAGCATGGGGACAGGCTGTGAAGGGCCTTGAAAGTTTAAAATAAAGTAGGCTCCAACATGGATTTACAGAAGCACCCAGACAAGTTAGTTATCTAACTCCTATTAAGAGTCAATGGGCATTTGGCACCAAGCATGCTTAGCAGCTTTTCTAAATCTCACCAGGTGCATATCTGCATCCTGCATCACAATACCTTTAAAAAAAGAACAGGAGTACTTGTGGCACCTTAGAGACTAACAAATTTATTAGAGCATAAGCTTTCGTGGACTACAGCCCACTTCTTCGGATGCATATAGAATGGAACATATATTGAGGAGATATATATACACACATACAGAGAGCATAAACAGGTGGGAGTTGTCTTACCAACTCTGAGAGGCCAATTAATTAAGAGAAAAAACTTTTGAAGTGATAATCAAGCTAGCCCAGTACAGACAGTTTGATAAGAAGTGTGAGAATACTTACAAGGGGAGATAGATTCAATGTTTGTAATGGCTCAGCCATTCCAAGTCCTTATTCAAACCGGAGTTGATTGTGTCTAGATTGCATATCAATTCTAGCTCAGCAGTCTCTCGTTGGAGTCTGTTTTTGAAGTTTTTCTGTTGTAATATAGCCACCCGCAGGTCTGTCACTGAATGACCAGACAGGTTAAAGTGTTCTCCCACTGGTTTTTGAGTATTTTGATTCCTGATGTCAGATTTGTGTCCATTAATTCTTTTGCGTAGAGACTGTCCGGTTTGGCCAATGTACATGGCAGAGGGGCATTGCTGGCACATGATGGCATATATCACATTGGTAGATGTGCAGGTGAACGAGCCCCTGATGGTATGGCTGATGTGATTAGGTCCTATGATGATGTCACTTGAATAGATATGTGGACAGAGTTGGCATCGGGCTTTGTTACAAGGATAGGTTCCTGGGTCAGTGGTTTTGTTCAGTGATGTGTGGTTGCTGGTGAGTATTTGCTTTAGGTTGGGGGGTTGTCTGTAAGCGAGGACAGGTCTGTCTCCCAAGATCTGTGAGAGTAAAGGATCATCTTTCAGGATAGGTTGTAGATCTCTGATGATGCGCTGGAGAGGTTTTAGTTGGGGGCTGAAGGTGACAGCTAGTGGTGTTCGGTTATTTTCTTTGTTGGGCCTGTCTTGTAGGAGGTGACTTCTGGGTACTCGTCTGGCTCTGTCAATCTGTTTTTTCACTTCAGCAGGTGGGTATTGTAGTTTTAAGAATGCTTGATAGAGATCTTGTAGGTGCTTGTCTCTATCCGAGGGATTGGAGCAAACCTATCACAATACCTTTGTAAATTTTGGCCTTTGATTCTGAAAACCCTTCCTCAGTCACAGTGAAGTTGATAGGAGAAGTCGTGTGATTAAGGGTTTCCAGAATCAAACCCCATTTCTATCTAATATTCCCAAATTAGGGCTCTACAAAAACCTTTACACATCTGATCATAATCAAGGGTAGAATGGCTGGGCAGGACCTGAACATGGCATATAAAATAGACGACAGTACTAAACTGGTAGAGTAGAAGGGACAATGGAGAAGTTGGTGGGGTAAAGAGGAAGACTTAAAGGAGAACTAATGGAGACTCATTCATTCTCACTGTTTCCACTATGTCTTGCTGCATGCCCATTGGCAAGTTCCCTAACCTCACTTTGTCCATCTGTAAAATGGGAATAGTGGTACTTGCCACCTCTCTTACTTAACCCCTTTATACTCTTTTGAAAATCCAAGTCTTAAGGTTTAATGCCAGAAATATGCATGGATCATGCTTATCTATGTCACTCCTGTATAATCTGTGGATAATCCTTGTACTTTTGCTAGAATGATTCCAAGGGGACCTGAGAGAGTAAATTTTTTTTGGATGAAAAGCCCCATAATGGGTAACATTAAAAGTTCTAATAATGAAGAAATAGAGTGCATATGTCAGAGGGAGAAGAAAGGGCAGTTGCAGCCACTGTTATATTGCCAAACTATAATCAGTTGCTACAAACTGATGCTGTACGAGTCCCAGAAACAATGCCAGGCAGTAAAAGAGAAATATTCAGACAATGTAGCTCTCCACCAGCATTGTTTGATGCCACCAACCATGTCCCAGTGAGACTCCACAGTTGCTGTGAAGAAAATTTTTGACATTAACTACAATGGCACCTGCTATTTGACATGGACTTTCTGTCGCTGGAGTTTTAGCTGACAGAAGGAACTGAGATGTTTTCTTTATACTCCTCAAACAAAAAGACCTGATCATCCCATGTAGCATTTATCCAGAGTGGAAGAAAAGGCAACCAAGGTAAAGATAGTGGGTGGGATGCCAGGAGGAATTTTGTATGACTCATTTAGGTTGCCAACAGCTGCAACCGATCCAGCTCTCCTCAGGGCATCCAGGTCCATACTTCCTCCCCCACATTTTGCTTTTAGTTCAATATATCACATGCTCAGTCAGGTCTGTTTCCCTTTCTCTGGGTGTGTTTAAAAACTGGATCCTGCTTTGCTACATTCTCAAAAACTTACCTGCTCTGCAAACCTGACGGCAGAGCATGAGCTGAATTCGAACTCAACATGCTGTAGGGAGATTTCTGCATCAGGAGATGGCATGCAGTTGCTGCTATGCAATCTACCCATGGATTTGGCTGTTCACACTTGCCTTCAGTTTAAATCACAATGACTTAGTTAGGCTAGGTCCTGAGCATTCCTGAGAACCCTCAACTCCTGTTGAAACTCATGCTCGGCTATATTCTCAGTTATGTGCATGACTCAGCTCCGAGTTGCTTGTGCTGGAAGCAATGCTAATCAGGTCAGTAACCAATTGATAATGTTTCTGACATTGAACATGCATCTCCACATGGAAAAAAATAATCAGTTTCTATTAATGCCACAACAGTGCCTACATGGCCTGGAAATGAGATGAGCATGGATTTCACTAGGTGCTGAGCCTATACTTAGGCTAGGTCTACACTACCCGCCTGAATCGGCGGGTAGAAATCGACCTCTCGGGGATCGATTAATTGCGTCCCGACGGGACGCGACAATCGATCCCCGAATCGGCGCTCTTACTCCACCAGTGGAGGTGGGAGTAAGCGCCGTCGACAGAAAGCTGCAGAAGTCGATTTTGCCGCCGTCCTCACAGCGGGGTAAGTCGGCTGCGATAAGTCGAATTCAGCTACGCTATTCACGTAGCTGAATTTGCGTATCTTAAATCGACTCCCCCCTGTAGTGTAGATGTACCCTTAGTGAGAGACAGACCCTCCCCTGATCAAAAGACGAGACAGACAATGGAATTATTATTATCCCCATTTTACAGGTGAGGCATTAGCACAGAGATCCAGTGGCTTTTCCAAAGCTACACAGGAAGTCTGTGGCAGAGCAAGGAATGGAATCCAGTTCTCTTGAATCAGAGTTCCATGCCATAGACACAAGACCATGTTTCCTTTCTATTATATCAGTTCCTCTTAATAACCCTGATGCCTTCAGTATTATACTGGATGAACATCTCAAGCTGGCTCTGTCAAAAGGGAGGATATGTTTTCCCCCTTCCATCTCATTGCATACCCAGACATACTCATGGGGGTTAAGGTTGTTGTCTGTTCTGATAAACGACTGTGTCCCTTGAACTGGCAGACTGCAAAGCCCATTGCAAAGAGAATGGAACACCAAGGGTATCCAATTATATTTTCCTCCAAACTTGCCCTTTAAGATCTATTTACATTTGATATTTTTGTAGCTCACTTGTGGGAATTTAGGAGGTCGTCAGTGACAAAAGGTGTAAGGAAGAACTTAAATCATCTTGTGCTCTGGAGGGAATTCCTCTGGACTTTGAAGCTCAGAAACTTTGGACCCTGTGACTTTAACAAACAAGTGAATCTAAGATGCTTTATCCACAAGCTTGCCCCCTTACTAACTCAATGCACTTCTTGATGTACGGTACTAAAGAGAACACCAGTTGGACCCTGGCTTTGAAATGTGTTTCCACTTTACCTCTTTAAGAATTTTCAGACCTAGTATTGATTAGCAACTGTTACTGACAGACTCTTTTAGGTGTTTTTTGACTTCTATTTACTGGTCTTGAAGTTGTTTGCTGGCTAAGAGCCATGTCACCTTCGGAAGTTCCCTGTATTTCCACCCCCTCTGCTTATTAACTTGGATAAACATCAGAAAATGCAGTTTGTTACTCTTACAGTCCAAAGGAAGAAGAAAAGATATATTGACCATTTCACTTTTGGAGATGCTATCTCCTTTTGCACAGCTCATGCTAACATTCTTCTCCTGCAGACCTTTAACCTATTTTTTGGTTACAATTTTTACAATTTGCTACAATGTGTGGTGGGTTTTTGGTTTTTTTTGGTTTTTTTTTTTGTTTGTTTGTTTTGACCCACAACCTTCTTTGGTAAAGTAGCAACAGGATTGGATTCTTTTGGCCTGATTGTCTTTTATATGGTGGTCCCTTTACATCACTCTAGAAGTATAAAGGGACCCTTACAGTGGGCATAAATTACATTTACATTGACTTAATTCCCCTTTACACTGCCAAAGTGGTGTTAATTAGTCTTAGTGTAATAGAGAATCAGGCCTTCTGTGGAAATGCATTGGTCTTACTATGATTTCTGTGGTAAAGCTAATTCATGTAACCTGCCCTAGCAATAGGTCACTCACATAGATACGTTCATGGAGGATAGATCCATCAATGGCTATTTGCCAGAAGCTGGGAATGGGCGATGGGATGGATCACATGATGATTACCTGTTCTGTTGATTCCCTCTGGGGCACCTGGCACTGGTCACTGTCAGAAGACAGGACACTGGGCTAGATGGACCTTTGGTCTGACCCAGTGTGGTCATTCTTGTGTTCTTATATTACTTGCACAATTTACATGCTACCTGAAACAATGTTTTTTTGCACCAAATCCAGCAATCTGATACAAGAAAGAGCAACCCCAGAGGAGTTCAGGTGAGATGAAATCTACACCAATTGGTGTACTTGACATGCATAAAAACCTAATCCAAATTCCCATCGACTTAGATGGGGCAGATTCAGGCCCTCTCACATTAACAATATATTCTTAAAATACTTGAATAAGCCACTACCTATTTCCCATGGGGGAAATCCATTCCTGTGCAGAGAGCCCACATAGTATCCGTACAACACTTACATCCCATTTCATCCTTATGAAGTGGTGCCTAGACTTTTCACTATGTTGACCATATTTCCCAAAGGGAAAACAGGACACCCCAAGCCGATCGGACAAGCCCTCCACCCCCACGCACGGTTGTTGCCAGTTGCTGGAACCCTGCTGGCCCTCTGCATGCTGGAATGCTGCCTACCCCGGCAGCCATGGCTCCCCCCCCACATGGGGCTGGCATCTTCCCCCATGCTCCTCCACACCACACCCCTCTTTTTTGAAAAAAGTAGACATTTTTCCCATTTCCTTTTGCCAACTGATCAAGTTGACAAGAGAAAACGGGACAAATGTCCACTTTTTTTGGTGGGGAGTGGTGGTGGTGGTGAGATGGCTGGGACAGGGCTTAAAAAAGGACTGTTCCAACCAAAACGGGACGTATGGTCACCCTACTTTGCACATACTCTTTGTAAAGGGGAGAATTCCACCCCTAATAATTTTCCTGAGTGCTGGTTTGTCTCTGTTGTCTGTCTCAAAGCTTTGGCTGTCCTGATCCATTAACAGAACCACTAACCCTGTGGCATAGGGCCAAGAGTGCAAGCTTACCAGTGAGTGGAGTGGTCATTTTTATGAGGATGCCTGCCCAGGGGGAACGGGGGGTGAGACCATCAACCCTCTTTGCCTAAGCCACTGAACACCACTAGTTAAAGCCTGATGTCTTTAATTGGCCAAAGACCTTACTGGAAAAAATATGCCTCACTTTATCTGAAGACAGACTGAATAAAACTTTAGGATTTGTCCAAACTATCTCCTGCAAAGTTAACAGGAGTCAGTGACAGACGCCTCATTTATAAAAATCACTGGTGCCTAGAGGCTAGTGTTGTGGTGTAATGTATGCTTACATCTACTCTTGGACCTGTGATTCCCAGCTTGCATAAGCATACTCACACTAGCGATCATTGAGCTAGTGTGCTAAAAATAGCAGTGTAGCAATGGTAGCTTAGACAGTAGCAAGTGTCGGCATGGGCTAGCCACCCCGACTATGTAACCATGGGCTCATGGCGGGTTTGTATTCAGGGTGGGTAGTTGTGTATCCTTTTTAGTCATTTTTGAAAATCCCACTAGGTGCCTATACACGTTTTTAGATGCCTAAAAAAATCTTTGAAAATCTGGCCCTAAGTATCATATTATATATTTGGAGACAAAATAGATACATTAGTAACGTCATCCTATCTTAGAGAACCCAAATAACTCCACTATATGGACACACAGAATTGCCATCAAACTACATCTGAATGTAAGTACACAAAGGACAAGGTAGAAGAAAGGAAACTAGAAAAGAGGTGTTGTCGCTGATCATGTTGTTTGCACATTGTATCCTTTTATATATATTAATGCTTAAAAAGCAAGGGATCATTAACTACCTTTTCTCCCCACACCTTGTACTGTTTGTAATTCTATTAATAATATGCACAGTCCTATTAAGCAAACCATCCAATTAATAATCCATTAGCAATTATAATGCACAAAATTCATTTGTGATGTCTTGTCAGTAGGCACGTACTTGACAGACTGTTTTTTATTGTCTAATTATGATTTAAAAGGTCATCTTCCCAAACTTAATGAGGAATTAATGAATTGTATTATCCCATAGTTTGCTAGGAGAACCTGCTCACAAATGAACTGTAATTCCTGGTCTCTGCTTTGAAAACTCATCATAGCCTGTTTAAGTTTACTAGGTGTTGCTGCCCTTTTTTTTTTTTTTTTTTTTTTTTTGAGAGGAGCTGGAAGGTTATGTAATAAATAGGAGCAATTATGTTATTACCATAAAGAGAAAATTAGCACAGTGAAACTCAAGTTGTAGTTGAGATGCACTCAGATGTCACTTGAGAAGGTCTTTGTGGCATCTTTCATTTACCTTCTGATTGTTTTAATATTCTCCTTTCTGCTAGTGGAGGTGTATACTATCCAATAGCATTCAGCCATGAAAGTCTCTAAAGTGACTGTGTGGAAAAATAGCTTTGTGGTTAAGGCACCTGATTAGGGCTTAGGAATAGGGCTAGTCAAAAATTTTCCATTGAAACTTGGTTCAGATGGAAAATTGGGGTTGGATTAAACAAAAATCTTCATAGAAAGTATATGCTCTCCTCAAAAACTTTTGATTTAATTGGAAAAATCCAAAAACCTGAAAGTTTGGCTTAAAAAATTTTTTGAAAAAGAAAATGTCAAACTTCTGAAAATTCATGTTTAGTTTACAGTTTTTTGGTGAAAAGTTAAAAATTAGTGTTGAGGGCATGGGGAAAGACATTTTCTGTCTAGCTTCATTGAGAATCTGGATTCAGTCCCCAGTTCTACCACTTACTTTCTGTGTAACCTTGGACAAAGCAGAAAATGTTTTCGTCTCCCAGTTTCCAGTCTGAAAACGGGGATCATAATACTTCCTTCCTCAACAGGGTGTTGTGAGGATAAATTACTTGTCAGGTGCTCAGGTAGTGTGGTGATGGGGGTCATATAAGGTTTGAATCCAACAGAGGATTGAAGTTTGTGTTCATGCACCTGAATAGTTAGATTGATGTGAAGTGCTTTGCTAGGTAGATGAGGCAATGGAGAATGCTTTCAAAGAAAACCTCTATTTTTTTTGATGCTCCATCCCCTTTCTTTCCTGGAAAGAAGTCCTTGTAAATGCTTATTATACACCTCTATCCTGATATAACGCGACCCGATATAACACAAATTCGGATATAACGCGGTAAAGCAGTGCTCCGGAGGGGCAGGGCTGCGCACTCCGGTGGATCAAAGCAAGTTGGATATAACGCAGTTTCACCTATAACACGGTAAGATTTTTTTTTTGGCTCCCGAGGACAGCGTTATATCAGGGTAGAAGTGTATTTTCCTTTCTCCTGCTTTCCGTGTAGTTATCATTCCCTTCATGAATGCTTAATTGCAGGCCAAGAGACAGGGAGAACCTTTGTGTGTGGTGACACTAAGCAACAGGCTTTTTTATGGCTACATGGAACGGTTTGGAGGGAAGGGGCAGTGTCCAAAACTTTCTTATTGCAACACAGGGTCACACTATAGGAAAGATTGAGAACCTATGGTGCAATGGCCCAGGAGTATTAATTCTTATGGGGGACTGTGTTGTCCAGTGGCCTTAGGAATAAGAAGACCTAGGCTCTATTCTTGGTTCTGCTGTTTGACCTTGGGCAAGTCCCTTTTTTTTTTTATGGGTTCTGTTTCTGCCCCAGACTCATTCTATGGAACTTGGGTATGTTATACTTCACAAGGGTGGTGCGAGGCTTTAGTCATGTTTAAGGTTCTTTTGAAATCCTTGAATGAAAGTGTGTAGAGTGTATTCATTATTTGGATTTTTCACTATCAGAGCTTAAGTACTTAAGGAGATGTCGGCAATGTTTTAATTGAAATAACTTACACCCAGACTGAGTGGCATGCATTTCATATACAGCTTCAGATGGTGATTAACCATTTGGACTTTGAGGATTTTTTGTTTTACTGTTTCACTGTCTGAGTTGCTAAGATTAATAGATTGTTCTCCACTTTAAATGACCTTCTATAACTCACTTAGGATATTAAAGGCCTTGTGTTATGTCTTCTGCTTTACCGTCTGAATTGTTTTTGTTAAGGAGACCTAATGGTTTGCTAGGCATTTCATTTCCTAGTCTTATTAGTCACAGGTAAATGGAATGAATACCCATGTCATTTTTAACAATGTATTCTCATCACCACTATCCAGCAGACACTCCAGTTTGTAGTGCTGCCCATTTAGAGTGTTATATTTGGTCCCAGCAGAGAAGGAGATGGACACAGGAGCAGCTGATAGAAACCCAGCTGTTTGTTGCTGTGTCTTTATAGAAACCGATTCCAAAACCAAAGCTAGGTTTTCACTAAGGAGAGGGATTACAGAGCAACCAAACATTTAAAGGGACAGGACATCACAAAGAGTTGTTCCTTTTCAAATATGTGCTGCTTGTGCAATTAAAATCTTCCAAGTACAAATGGTCACACTTGGAGAAACCAAGAATTAGTATTTCATCTGACAGCAGTCACTAAACTTATTGGCAGCTTCTTATTGGAAAAGAGTTGTGGTTTTTTTGTTTTTGTTTTTTGAATTCCCCCTAACTGGAAGAATGGTTTATAAGATATTGGGAGATCATTGTTACTGGAAAATTAACACATCCAGTTCATGGAAAAGGAAATAGAGGAGAATTAAATACCTGGATATCTCTACTATGTATCAATACTCATCATATACACTTTCTTGAAAAGAAACCATCACGTGAAAATGTTTGAATATTAATCACTATAGTAGGGTTGTTAAGTGAGTAAAGACAGAATTGTTTTTCACTTAAAGAAAAAATCCCCAGGTCAGAACACCATGGCTGGTGTAAGGAAGTTCCTCCTCTGACATGGCAATACCCTGCCCAATTCTTCTTAGTGTAAGTGTAACGTGCCTCAGGGGGCATGTGACCAGGATTCATCACTGAATTTGGTCCACTGGTTGGATCATTACCTTCCCCAGCTTGGTCCAGGTACTGCCTGGGAGTGCGACGTGAACGCTGATCTGAGCCCTCCACCCTGTCCAATAGATAAACAGGACTGTATCACTGCATAATAGAGAGACCAAGTAATATCTTTTATTGGACTAGGAGACCCGAAGAAGAGCTCTGTATGACTTGAAAGCTAGTCTCTCACCAACAGAGGCTGGTCCAGTAACAGATATTACCTCATCCACTTTGTATCTCTAATATCCTGGGACCGACATGGCTACAACTATACTCCATTACTGCATAATGTCACTCTTAAAAAACTATCAGTCAATTATTATATTTGTTACTATTGCATTGTTGGTAGAGGTATGAATGATGATTTGTAGTAGTGCATATTGTTTCCTAAACACTCAATAAAATTAATTCCATCAGTAAGCCCTAAACCAATCTGTAGATGTAGAAAACAATTCATTTGAGGTTGGATCATGCCCTAAAGCCAGCCTGGGCACTATTGGAGGAGGAAGGAAAGTAGGAAGGGGGACATTTGCCCCACAATGAGCTTCAAGGTCCCAAAATTGTCAAAAAGGCCAAAATATGTACAGAGTTGTCCAGTTAAGCAGTGTAATAGCAACAAATCGGAGAGTCCTCATCACTTAGCTACATTATAAATCAGCAAAATATTGACACAGTAGCCAATTTTTACTTTTAAACTCTAAATATCCATGATTTTCCAGGGGTCTAACTAGTTGTTTTGAAATATCAACACTAGGGCTCTAAAAATAACTACTTGCCCTCCCCATAATGGGAACCTAGAGCCAGTCCTGCTCAATGCATTAAGGTTTCCTAGCCTTTCCAAAACTTGGCACTTTTGAAAATCCTGCTAGGGGTCAATCTGCATCTTTAGGAAACTAAATACATTTAAAAATTGGGACCTTTGCAATTTCCTGTGACAATGAGTTCCACAGGCTAATTATAAGATGTGTGTGGGTGAGAGTATTTTCTGAAAAAAAAAAAAAGAATTTGACACCTTTTTGGTCTTGCAGAATTCCAATTGTCATTGATGCCATGAGGTGGGCTTTATTGGAAACTGGTATGTTTCATTGAACATTCACCGCATTTTGCACCTACGCCATTATGTAAACAAATGGTTATGCTAATGTGCTATTTGAATGCTGGCATATTTGCCTCCTAGAATTTTAAAGGTCTAATCTTGTGTACCAGAGTTAGAAACTGATGCCAGTTGCCAAAAATATGATTCATCAGCTGCCATCTCCAAACATTTAATTAGAAGTCGGGGCATATCAGTAATAATTTATCAGCATTATAGGGTAATTTGTCATATATTTACAAGCACCTGGGGGCAGGAATGGGCGGGGTCAAAGAACTTAACCTTGCTGAACAAAAAAAGGTTTGGTTTAGTAATCACTGATTCAACATTATTTAAATATTCAGCTGGAAAAAAATAATGGAATGTAACGGTACATAAATTCTCCAAGGAGAAAATAAAGTGTGTATATATACGTCTATGTTTTATGTCCTGAATGTTCTGCACTTTGACAAGGACATGGATGAAGTTATCTTATGCCAGTGACAGTGGAACATTGATTAAGAGACTGGTAGCAATTGTGAATTGGCTGTTGCCAGCAAACTGTTATAGTTTACCCGTGTCATGTGGATGTGTTATCTACATCTGAAAATAACTGATTTGCTTCAGAAAATGATTTCCCTCCCTTCAGTCCAGCATTGTAGCTCTTTTTTTAATTGCTTTTCGAGGATGTATTTTGCTTTTTTATATCACAGAATTTTATATTCAATATATTTTCTTTATTTAAAAGTTTCCTGGTGTTTTGATCATCTCCTAGATAAAGAAGCAATTACTCCTAACTAGAGAGAGAGCTCTTGGGTTCCAGTCCTGGTTCTGACAAGAATTTACTGTGGACCTTGGGCAAGTCACTTAAGCTACCTGCCCCTCAGTTCATCCGTTGCCAGCTCTGCTATTTTGTCATGAGTCTCATGATATTTGATGTAATCAGGTGACTCCTGGACAAAAAGCCAAAATCTCAATTATTTTCTCAAAATGAAATATTCTGAAAATCTTTCATTCCAACCTTACTATAAAGTTTCATTTGACTTTATATTTTATAGTCAAATGCTAAAGTTGAAATGAAACATTCTGATTGCCTGCAAAAGTTTCAATTCATAGAGCCATAGGGTTAGAAAAGACCGCAGGGGTCATCTAGTCAGTGCCGCCCAGAGGATTCAGGGGGCCTGGGGCAAAGCAATTTCAGGGGCTGCCATTAAAAAAAAGTTGCAATACTCCAGTAACATGTATTTGGAAATAAAAAATACCCAGTGAAATACATTCAAAAATTAATTTGAAAATACACTAAATACATCATTTAAAAACATTAAATGCTTTAATGGTATGTATACATTAGCAATTACATAATGGGCAGTTGCTGGGTGATGGTGATGGTTAGTGCCAATGGACTGTTGCTGCCTGGGGGTGGTGCTGCTGTTGGCCTTGGCTGGGTGGGGAGCTGGGCTCTGGGTTGGGGGGTGCCCGGCTCACAAGGGCTGGGCTCGGAGCTGGGGGTCAGGGCTGTGCGGGGGATGGGGTCGGGGGGTACCCAGCTCAGAGGGGCTGGGCTCGGAACTAGGGGTCAGGGCTGTGGGGGGGATGGGGCCGGAGGGATGTCCAGCTCAGAGGGGCTGGGTTCAGAGCTGGGGGTCAGGGCTGTGGGGGGATGGGGCCGGGGGGGGGGCCCGGCCCCAGCATCTTACCATGTCGCTTACCCCCTCTCCCAGAGCCTCAGCGTGCTGCGTCCAGGAGTGGCCCCGGACCGCACTGCAGCAGCGTGGTGTCTCCAGCGGGGCCTGAGCTCCCGCCGCTCGGCTGCAGCTCGCAGCCCCGCCCCTTTACCAGCTGAGATGCCGGGAGATGGGGGAAGACGGAGGCGGGAGGAGCCTCCGACATACTCGTGGGGGGGCCCCTGTGGGGCCTGGGGCAAATTGCCCCACTTGCTCTCCCCCCCATTCCCCGGGCGGCCCTGCATCTAGTCTATCCCCCTGCCAAGAATCAGGATTTGCTGTGTCTAAAAATCAATATGCTAAATCAATACGTACCCAAAAATGTTTCAATTTTGTCAAATCTGGGTCCAGTTCTGTTCAATATCTTCATCAATGATTTAGATAATGGCATAGAGAGTATACTTATAAAGTTTGTGGACAATACCAAGCTAGGAGGGGTTGCAAGTGCTTTAGAAGATAGGATTAAAATTCAAAATTATCTGGACAAACTGGAGAAATAGTCTGAGGTAAACTGGATGAAATTCAATAAGGACAAATGCAAAGTACTCCACTTAGGAAGGAACAATCAGTTGCAAACATACGAAATGTGAAATGACTGTCTAGGAAGGAGTACTGCGGAAAGGGATCTGGGTGTTATAGTGGATCACAAGTTAATGAGTCAACAGCGTAATGCTGTTGCAAAAAAAGCAAACATCATTCTGGGATGTATTAGCAGGAGTATTATAAGCAAGGGAAAAGCAGAAGAAGAAATGGAACAGTACATATATTTGCGCCAAGAAGTTAATATGCGCCAAGACATGAACAGAGAACTCTCGCAAAGGATTTGGGCAGGATCGTGTGCGTTTAATTCCATCAAGGACGTCCTCAAAGGAAAAATCGACAAGACCACACGTACAAATATCTTCAATTGAACAGTGCTGCCAGCCATGCTGTATGGCAGTGAAACTTGGGCACTGACGAACAGCGGCTGTCGGTAGCTGAAAGGGCAATGGAATCTCCATCATTGGAGAGTTTTAAGAGCAGGTTGGACAAACACCTGTCAGGGATGGTCTAGATAATACTTAGTCCTGCCTTGAGTGCAGGGGACTAGACTAGATGACTTCTTGAGGTCCCTTCCAGTTCTGATTCTATGAAGTCAGCATTTTTCTACAGCACACTGTTCTGTCAGAAAGTTTTTGCCCAGTTCTAATGATAATGCTCGTCTACCTCGCAGATACAGCATGAGTTAGGTGACCAGCATGCACATCAAATTACAAGCAGAGAGTGCTCAAAGTAATAAGTGCAGCAGATTGGTTATGAGCAATCCATAGGTTGAGTATGTTCTTATCAAATATGTTGTATTTGGGGGTAGGAGGCTCAGGGTCAGCTAGCCCTATCATTGATCAGATGTAACTGAGGCGGGGGGCTTTTGTCAGTAAGGAAGGGGGAACAGGAGCAGCAGGGAATTGCCTGAGAAGGGCTACCAGAGTTGCCACTGAAGGGCAGGCAGTGGGAACCTGCTGGGGGAAAAAAGGATCTCCCCGTAGAAAGCCAAAAATCTTGCCAAAACAGCAAAGAAGAATTCTGCAGAGCCTGGGCATAGCAGCAAAGCACTCACAGAAGGGGTACTCAGAAAAGGGGCAAATGTATGTTTTCTTATGTTTAGTAAGGACATGTTGGGACCATTGCTGAAGGTCATAACTGAAGAGGATCCTTGATGGGGCAGACAATCCTCTGTTTATGATGTTTAGTTCATTGGGCATTGTCAGATTTGGACTCTGAGGACTTCATCAGAGATTCTAAGGCCAGAAGGGACCATTGTGGTGATCTTCTCTGAGCTGCTGTATATCACAGGCCATAGAACTTCCCCAAAATAAATCCTAGCGCATATTGTTTAGAAAAAAACATCCAATGTTGGTTTTAAAATGGTCAGTGGTGGAGAGTCCATCACGGCCCTTGGAAAATTGTTCCAATGGTTAATTACTCTCTCTGTTAAAAAATTATGCCTTATTTCCACTCTGAATTTGTCTAGCTTCATCTTTCAGCCATAGGATTGTGATACACCCTTCTCTACTAGGTTGAATTGTCCATTATTAAATATTTATTCCTCATGTAGGTGCTTATAGACTATAATCCAGTCACCCCTTAACTTTCTCTTTCAGCTCAAATAAAGTAAGTCTATCCATACAAGGCATGTTTTTTCTATTCCTTTAATCATTCCCATAGCTCTTCTCAGAACGCCCTCCAATTTATCAACATCCTTCTTGAATTATGGGCACCAGAACTAGACACAGTATTCCAGCAATGGTCACACCAGTGCTAAATACAGAGATAAAATAACTTCTCTACTCCTACTTGAGATTCCCCTGTTTATGCATCCAACAATCACATTAGTTCTTTTGCTCACAACATCACACTGGGAGCTCATGTTCAGCTGATTATCTACTGCAACCCCCAAATCTTTTTCAGTCACTGCTTCCCATGATAGTGTACCCCATTCTGTAAGTATGGCCGACATTCTTTGTTTCTAGGTGTACACATTTACCTGTATTAAAATACATATTCTTTTCTGTGCCCAGTTTACCAATTTGCTTGGAATCAGTGACCTGACGTCTCCATTATTTATTACTCCTGCAATTTTTGTGTCCTCTGCAAACTTCATCAGTGATTATTTTGTTTTCTTCTAGGTCATTGATAAGAGGTTTTAATAGCAGAGGGTCAAGAGCTGATCCCTTTCAGGACCCCACTGGAAAGGGACTGTTATCAAAATGAGGAGTTTGTGAGGTTCCTGTTTAAGAGTCTAAGGGGGGAACTGAGGCAGAGCACCACACTGTTGGGTCTTGCCACCAGGTGCTGCCATGAGATGGGGCATTGTGTGACACATGTAATTGTTTGGAATCAGGAACAAATTCTTCAAAAAATAAACCTGTAGGCAAATAACTTGTTAAAAGAGAGAACTCAATTTGTAAAAGAAGGCTCAGATTTACAAAGGAGCCTAAGTTAGGCACTCAAACCTGGCTGAAATTCAGCATGAGTTGGGCATTTCACTCCTTTAGGGTTTACTGAAAATCTCATTCTAGATGATTTCCTGTTCATGGTCTCTCTTCTTTCAAACAGTCCATGGACTGATATGTTTTCAAAAAAAGAAAAAGGATTAAATACATCTGCACAAAACATAAATCAAGTGTTTCACCAGATTAATGGAAATAGTGTTCAGTTTTCAAATGGAATTTGCCCAATGAATTGTTCACTACCGTCACCCACCTCTGCTCACAGGGGCATTGTAAAGCTTAATGATATATGTATCTTAAAGCACATTGAGATCTGCAGGAGAAAGATCCTTGGATGTAAGAGCAAACCACTATTTTTAATTTCAGGGATATCTCTGTTACTTAAGTATTAAGTCTGCCTGCAGGCACCCCATGCCAATTAGAAGTGTTCTTTCCTTTAGTTACTGCATTTAGTTGAGTTCACGCCATTTGTTCCCGTGGTCAATAGTCTTCTATTGATCCGTCTTCAGTATAAGAAATTCACAGGCTGAGCTGTAAAACAACTCTCAGACTACCCTTAGAATCTTTCCTCGCTGTAACTCACTCATACCACTTGGCACTTGTGTAAGTGCTGCAGAGAACTTTTCGTTGGTGGGAGTTTTACCATTGACTCCAATGGGAGCAGGATTTGGGCCTGGGGCTGCTTGAGTTCTTGAAGTTAAGCATGTACTTAAATGCTTTGTTGGATCGGTACCTGAATCTATTGGAGCTTTCAGTGTAGTTTGCAAGAAAGCTTCCTTCCTACACCTTCAGTGGGCATATCTATAATGCAGTCTAGCTATCTCGCGTCCCAGAGCAGTGAAACTGTGGCAGAGAGCACTTTGGCTTGGGCTGGCCGCAGGATTCCAGGCAAGCTTGTCCATCCTGAGCTAAAGCCCATGTGGCTGCAGTTTAACTGCTCCAGAACCCAAGCAAACTAGGTTAAATCTAGCTTGGGTATGTCTACTTGAGCTGTAATTACATTAGACCTACCCTGGGTCACCACAGCATTGTTTTCATGGACTAGCTTCCTATCTTTGAGTTGGTGCATCATCATTGCCTTTCTAAATGCTCTGTGTCTTGAAGCTTATCTCAGGTCAAGGGCACGTCTGGTGTGAGGAGGAATTGAAGATCTTGGGAAAGTTGTCTGTGATGGTTAATAACTCATTAAAAACAGCCATAATGGGACAGACCAATGGTCCATCTAGCCCAGTATCCTGTCTTCCAACAGAGCCAGTGGCAGGTGTTTCAGAGGGAATAAACAGAACAGGTAATCATCAAGTGATCCATCCCCTGTCACCCATTCCCAGCTTCTGGCAAACAGAGGCTAGGGAATGAGTAACTCGGGTAGCAAAGGAAGATAGGGCGTCTTTCTTAAAACATCCATCCTTCTCCCCCATATCATCTTTTGCATGAATCACAGCATGGCCTTTTATCAGGAAGCTATGGAGAACACAGCCAGATGGTAATTAAGCTAAGTTTCGTCAGCTTGATTTCTCAAAGGGTTGCAGTGTTTTGTTTTTTAATTTAACTTCATTTCACACTGGTTATAAATAGGAAAGACATTCGGAGAAACCTCTTGCAAGAGGACAGCATGGGTGATGAATCACTCCAAACTGCCTGGTGGGGTCTTTGGTCTGACAGCAACAATGATAAGGACACACTGCTATTGATGTGAATCTAGTCCAGGATGTGGGATTCCCTAAATTGCTCACTAGGGTAGTCATGTAGCTAACTATGATTGAGTTCTCTTGCCTAGACAGTAAACTCAGTCCATCTCTTCAAGCCCCAGGCATGCTGTCAGAACTTCCTACACAGATGAGTCTTTCATAGATAGTCTGAGATTTTGTTGCTGCTCCACTTTAAGGAGACACAAGTCAGGGCACAATTCACTGTTGCGCCACACCGTGTGCAGTCGTGACACTAGTAGGTTACACACTTCCGCTGTCCAAGGAAGCTCGTCTCAACCATCTGAGACTCTCAGTGGTTCAAATGCTGGATGAGCTGCTCTTTTGGCCGACACTCCAGGGATCCCCAGAGCTAAAAGCATGAGCTGCTATAGCTTGAGCTGCAATAACAAGGCTTTGTAGTTGGGGCTGTAATAGCTCAAATCCTCTGTGGATCAATGCAGTGGGGGACTTGTAACACTAAGTGAGTTACATGGTCACTTATAACAGTGCAAAAAGGTATAAAACACTGATTCTCACTTTGCACTGGTGCAAATCACTGCATGTGTACAGGCTGTCACATAACCCCCCCCCCCCCCCCCCCCCCCCCCCAGTCTGCTCTAATGTACTTCAGGGCTGTGCAGGCTTCTGCCCTAGAACACAGGGGCCCCTGAAAGTCAATGGCAAAACTCCCCCTGAGTCCAATAGGCCCAAGGTTGCACACAGGGAGTGCAATAGTGGTTTAAATCTCAGGGCAGGAGCAGAGTAACTGAGAGTCTGGTGCACAGTTCCAATTAAGTGGAGAAGAATTAATCTTTGACTCATAAATATAAATAAATCAGCCATGTCTATATTTTCCCTCTGGCCTTTTAACTCCTGAGCTTCCCAACACTGCACTCTAGAAAGACTCTATTAACCCAGACACTGGACTAAGTACACAGACACTGGACTAAGTAAAGGAGCATGGCAATGATGTCCTGTTGGCAGATAAATAATACATTAACCAATAATTGTTAGTATTTTATGACAAGGACTTACTGAATTTATGAACGGTTGCAAGGCTATTAGAGAATGTTGTATTATAGATTAAACAGATATTAGGCACCGTTCTGTTCAGTTTCCTCTGCATTCTGAAATCAGCCTTTTAGAGTGGGGAAATGTACCTCTTCTCAGCAAAAACTTAATTATTAGAAGTATTCTCATTACTAAATAAAAGTGTAACCAATTATCCCGGCAGAGTGGTATTTTCAGGTAGTCTGCATCCAGCACAACAGCTAGAAGAGAGGAAAGAAGTTCATTTCTATTCTATTCTGAGTCTTATACCAAGCTCATAACTGTAGTATCTGAGCGCCTTCCAGTAATGCATTAAGCAATGTGACTGTCACTGTCACCTGTGGATTGTTCTTTCATCCTCTTCCCACGGGCATTGTGCGTGCAGTGGAGGGTTTTGTTTTGGTAGGGGTTTTGTTGTTTTTTATCTACATGTTTGTTAGAGAAGGGGTTCAGAGAAGTGAGCCTTGCACTTGAAGCAGAAGGGATGAACTCTGTGATAGTCCTTAGTTCCCGTGGGAGTTCATTCCACAGGCACAAACTGGCCCCAGGGAAAGCTCTGTCTCCCGCACAGATGAGCCGTAAACTGTAGTTGAGAGACAGGTGCAGAAAGAGAGGTCTTCAGCTTAAAACAAGATACGGCCCAGCTTGAATGCAAACGGTGATGTATGATGGATATTCATGTCTTCTTCCCTCCCCTACACAGAGATGTCTTGCACTAAATGACACCAATCACAGCTATGAAGGAGGAAGGGGACAAAAATAATCTGCTGTTCATAAACATGTAACTTCTGAATATAGCAATTTAATAGCAGAGTGATTAAAACTTTCTGTTTCATACAGATGTACTGCAGTGTGGAGCTTAATTTCAGGACTCACTGTGCTTTTTGAATATCAAGCATATTTCACAGTGGTGCCTGCCAAGCAAGGATTGGAAAATGATATCTGTGCAAACAAAAGCAAGTCTCCTAAAAATAAAATTGGGGAATGAAATGGAGTGGGCTTTAGGTTTCCTGGAGTGAAGAGAAAATGCTGCTGGATGAAGCAATTTTAGCTTTGGTTTAGAGATTAAGGAACCTATATGAGTTACCATTACCTTCTACTGCCACTGCTGTCAGCCAATCTTCTGCTTGCTGTGCTTGAGTATAGGTTTCTCATTCAAACAACTAAAACTTGGAAGTGGAAATGTACTTGCAACCTTTCCGTGCTGTTTCTTGAAATTAATAATCAACTTGGTAAAGCTATTGTGAGGGGCACAGTTTGTGCAGGCCAGTTTAAGATAGACCATTATTGGGTTCTTTTTAATGGAAAGAACACAGGCCTCCATTTAAAAAGGGCCTCATGATTTAGTGGGCTCAATTTCATGCTTGAAGTCTTGAACCCACTGATCAGGTAGACAATCATGTAAATGGAGCAAGTATGTCACACGGAGTCCATGGAAATAGATCCACAGATCAAGTATTTAGACATGTAAATGGGTCTCGTACTAGACTAGAAGTCGGGGGCCTGGGTTCTATTCACTGCTCTACCAGTGACTTGTTGTGTGGCTCGGGTAATGGCTGGTCATCACTTAAAGTGACTGCGCTACATCGCTCGGGTTGTGAAAAATTCACACCCTTCAGAGACTTAGCCCTGATCTGCACTATAACCTGTGTCAGTATAACTGTGTCACTCCAGGGTGTGGAAAATCCACAGCCCTGTGTGACACGGTTCTACTAACCTAGCTCCTGGTGTGGATAGTCCTATGTTGACAGGAGGGCTTTTCCTATCCTCAAGGAGGAGTACCACCTATGCCAACAGGAGAATCCCTCCCATTGGTACAGATAGTGTCTTCACTAAGCGCTAAGTAGTGTCACTGCAGCGCTCTGTGTAGACAAGCCGATAGTTAAACCAACCTAAGCCCCAGTGTAGACAGCATTAGATCGATGAAAGAATTCTTCTGTCACCCTAGCTACTGCCTCATGGAAGATCCCCTTCCATTGCTGTAGTGCGTATCTGTGCTCCAGCCTTGCAGCTGTACTGCTGTAAAGTTTGTAGTGTAGACGTACTCTAAGTCACTCCACCTCTCTAGGTCTCAGTTGCCAGTTATATGCAGCCTTATATTTTGTCTATATAAAGTGTGAGCTCTCTGGGGTATGGACTATCTGTGACTGTGTACACACAGTGCCTAGCACAATGGGGCCCTGATATTAAATGAGGTCTCTCAGAGCTACTGTAATGCTAGTAATATCCAACAATAATAGAAGTGTTGTGAATTACACCTATTATTACCTGCAGGTGGAAATGTGCTTTGGTAAATCAGATTCTGCCTCTTACACTCAGGACAAAAGAAGTCACATTTGTCCTTTAAACATTATGGGACAGATTCTCACTTGATATAAACTGGTGCGGCTCCATTGAAATAAATTGATCTATGCCAATTTACACCAGCAGAAGATCTGTTCCTATATAATGAATCAGGGATGTTGGAACAATTTGTATAGTGGGGGTGCTGTGAGCCATTGAACCAACTGTAAACCCTGTATGTGATGGAAACCACTTCAAGCCAGGGGGTGCAGCAGCACTCCTAGTTTCAGCACTTAGGTAATGAATCCTGGCAATGTAATAATCTCCTGCCAGGGTCAGCAGCAGGGTTTGAATGCTATACCTCAGCACAGAATTCTATCATTTGAGTTAAAGGTGTAGCTACATTAGCTGACAGCAAAAGTAGACTGTTATCCTGAAGTGGACCAGGCACAAGGCACATACTTTTTTCCAGTAAGGGGTAAGAGGAGGCAAGACGGGCCAGAGGATTCTTTGCGACATGGATCCTCCCTTCCCCTCAGGGGTGCACCATTAGTGGCCATGGAGTGGTTCTGGAGCTGCTCTTGACCCCACAGAGAGTGTTTCTCCTCCATGCATCTATCCACCCTAGCTTCCGTGTCTGAGTGTTAGATTCAGAGGGCCAGATCCTCCGTTGGTGTACATTGGTGTGTCACCCCACTAAAGTCAATGGAGCTACATCAATCTACACCAGCTACAGCTCTGGCCCAGAACTTGGCCTTCAGTGACTGGGAAGCTGAAAATGTCCAGTATGGCATTTGACAAGTTTTCTTAATATCCCCATTTCTCAACTCCTTGTCTCTTCTTTTTGTCTCCCTAATTTATTGGCAGTTGAAGAAGTGTTCTTTCTGGCTGAGATGTCAGGGCAATCCTGCTGTGCAGTATTTCTATCACACAACTTATTGTGAGATTGTACTTATTGTAGGACAGTGGGCAGCTAAACAGATGGGCCCATTAAATTAATTTAACCCCCACCCTCTTTGAAAAGGGAGGGGATGTTCCAGTCCCTGCCATGGTTGACTTTCCTGATGAAAATAAGGGTAATATTTTGTTCACCTTCCTTTGCTCTAAGCATTGATTTCTCTCTCTCTCTCAGGCACTTATGGTTCTCGTTACCAAAACAGTTGTACACCTAACAATTTCTAATGCATTTATCCTCATAAACACCCCTGTGAGGTAGGAAAGTGCTATTATTTTCACTGTACAGATGGAGATATGACACGAAAAGACTAAGTGACTTGGCCATGGTAATATAGGGAGTATGTAGGGAATTGAATGGAGATCTGCTGAGTTGTAGGCTAAGGCTGTAACCAGAGCTGTCCCTTGGGTACAGCGAATCAGGGTGACCGCTCCAGGCCCCACGCTTTGGGGGTCCCCACGTGCCACTGATATGATTGGCCGCCGCCAGGCGTAGTTGGTCCTGCAAGTGACAGATAAGTCACTTCTGCCCCGGGCCCCGCACCCTCTTAGGGATGGTCCTGGCTGTAACCATTGGACCGACCTTCCTCCATGTCTTTTTTTGCAGATTTGCATGCCGTATTACTTGACTTGCACAGTATGCAAGGTTTTGCATATGAGGGGAAATGCCTGACTTTTGTCGTTGTTGTTGTTCACTGAGGAAATACTAAATATTTCCAGAGTAATAGAGCTGTTGCTAACTCAAAAGCCATCTTATCCTTTCATTACACTTAAATATTTGGCTGAGATTTTTCAGAGCTGCCTAGGTGATTTTAATGCAGTTACTTTTAATTTTAACTGGAATTGGGTGTTGAAATCTCTTAGCCTGTCTTGAAAATCTCAGCCTTCAAGACTTGAGCTTGAGCTTTGTGAAGCTACCCATACCCCAGCAATTCTTAGAGCTGCCCAAGAATTCCCTATGGAGCACCTCTTAAAGGAAAACACAATTGAAATGGTAGAGGAGAACATAACAGTCAAACATAAGTTACTGGGCTCCACAGATGTAACTGGGTGAAATCTCTTGACAGGTGTTATACAGGAGGTCTGACTAGGTGACCTAATGGTCCCTTCTGATCCCTTAAAATGTGTGAATCAGATCAGGCCACGTCACCTGTCTGTGGCATTGACCAATATCTGATATTGCAGGTAAAGGCAAACAAACCCAAACACCTTAAAGAGAATATCACGCACCTAGCTAATTGTGCAGTGTTGTAAATTCTCTGTTCCTTGGAGGCTTTAAATTCAAATTGGGGGTGAAATCCTGGCCCCAGTGAAGTCAATGTCTTTCTGAGGCCATGTCTACTTTTTCAGCTAGGGATGTGATTTCCAGCTTGAGGAGACATACCAGCGCTAGCTCTGATTAGCTAGTATGATAAAAATAGAGGGTAGCCATAGTGATGAGGTCTGAGGGCGCAGAAGGGGTTAACCCCCCATGCACATGCCTAATGTCTTGGATGGGTTCATACATGGGGTGGCTAGCCACTCCTGCTGCTCTTGCGGCCAAGGCTACCCTCAATGTTTAGCGTGCAATCTCATTCACAGCTGGTTCGGGTATGTCTCCTCAAGCTGCGAGTCAGAGCTACAGCTTGAAGTGCAGACATGCCCGCAAAGAAATGCTTGTGCTTGACACAAGTTGTTGAATAGCAGCACAAATCACTGGGTGAAATCCTATGGCCTGTGTTATGCAGCAGAAAGTCAGACCAGATGCTCATGTGGTCTCCTAAAAAGATATGGCTCTAAATGGAGGGAAAAAAAATCTGTCTCGACCCTGTGCTTGCCAGTTTATGCCTCACTGAATGTGATTTGATCGTTCCATAATTTAGAATCCATTAACACAAACGATATTGCTGGTTGTAGTAGGAGATGTCTGTGTTGTAAGTGTATCTTCAAGCAACCCTGCAATTCCTGTAGGAGGCAGTAGGTGCTCAGCTAGTGTACATGGGTGTAGCTCCGTTGACTTCAATGCTGAAAATCCTGGACCCAGAAACCACTAGGCAGAAGTACATTTTTTACAGCTCATAAACGGAAGGGATTGCATGGCTCCAAGGACTGATAATGGGCTATGGCCCTGATCACGCTCAGTTCACCGGTTGGAAGGTAGCCCAGTCATGGATGAGGTATAGTACACTGGTGGGGACAGTGTGCGGGACTTGGGCACTGCTGCTGCCCATGCTGTATTGCTCTGAAAATAAACAACTCATTTATTTCCCACGGCTGCCAGTTCAACACCTTTCAGGAGCATCATAATAATAATAAGGGGATAATAATAATAAACTGGAAATTCCCTTTTACATTATTTGAATGTAAAAGTTGCAGCAATGAGGGAAGGGGCCGAGCCATATGGTTCAGACCCCAATCCAGATTTTGAACAATCCAAAATTCAATAAGGGCGAAATTGCGACCTGCTTTACATGCCTCATATTCCCCTGCTTGGGCTGCATGCATTGTCAGTTACAGCACAGGCTGAGAGAGGAAAGAAGCCTCCATGGGATCTACTGCTCCCCCTTGCATACATATGGGAGGGGAGCGGGTAAAATCCAGACTCCTCATTGCACCTGCCAGCACAGATGAGCCGATGTTGAAGGGGGAATAATCTCTGCAGGTTATTTCTGCCCTGGAGAAAGGACAGAACCAGTGACCACCCTGTGATTGGGAGTCACCATTCTGCCCCTGCCCTACTCCTGGAGCAACACAGCTTCCCTTTACTTAAGGTTTATGGTAACTATGAAGTTGAGCCCTAAGGGCTCAATTTTGCAAGGTGTGGAGTGCCTCTTAGAAGGTGATGAGCAACACATAACTTCCCTGAAGTCAAAAGGAGTTAAGGGTATTCAGCCCCATCACGCGATAAAATTCTGAGGATCCTATTCTGCCTTGCCCTACACCTCATAGAGCGCAAAGTGGGTCTGAAGCACAACCAAGCACTGACTTTGGTGCAAATGATGCCATGTTGTACAGGGCAAGGGTAAGAGTAAGAACCTTGTGGGCTAATACGTTTCTCCTGTGTTTTGCTGAAAACCAAGGTGGCAGTAGCAGCCAAACACTCATTCTCTAGCTGATAAAGGTTGGGATTTTTTCCCCCCTGCAGAACTTCCAACCAACCATAAAACATTCAGGAGTGTCAGTAAAAAGATCTGTCCTAATGAAGAGGGATATCTTCTCCGCTCCGAGCTCTATTGGTTGCCAAGTAAATACTTTTGCACGTGTGGAAATCTCAAACCACTCCTAAAATAATTGACTGGATGAACACTAGGTGACCCAGCTGCTCTCCAAATGATTTCCTGGAACAGATACGCAGGCACCAGGGCAATGCATGCAATATAAGTGCCTAGAGAGAGAGAGACTGCCAGCAAAATGGATGCCTGTAACTAAATGGATTCAAATCCCATTTGTGCTGGGGAAGTGACATAGTTTAGCGGATAGCATGCTGGACTGGAGATCTACCTGCTTACACTGGCTCTGCCATCTTGGGCAAGTCCACTTCACCGTTCATTCCCCTCTCACCCTGTGACTCTCTACGTTGTAAATTCTTCAGGGGGTTGTCTCTCACTAGGGGTACATCTGCAACAGTGGTTCTCAAACGTATTTGTGGCCCCCTTCTTTGTGTCTGAAGTAATTGTAGGCCTCCCCCCCAACTACATATACCGATTTTAAAAAATGATCACGTGACTCTCACTAAATATTAAAAACAGCAAGGCATTGATTCAAATAGAGCCAACAATCCATTGTAATAAGAGCAAAAGCAAAACTGCAGTAGTGGTCAATGCTGACAATTAAATATGCACACCACACTGTAGCGAACAGATTCATGTACTGATGGCAATGACTTTGTATAACGCTATGCAAGCTTAGCAGAAATCCATCAAAATGCACAGCGCCATTTGAGGACCTGATATATCTGGAGGAATCAGCTTTGCTAGTTAGTCATTGCTGAGGGGTAAAATGTATGCAGTTGCCCCCCAACGCTTCTCACACCCCACCCTGAATATATTCCATGACTCCCCAGAGGGACCCACTCCCAGTCTGAGAACCTCTGGTCTACACTAGATTTACAGTGCTGCAGCTATTTCAAGGTTGTGCTGCATGGCAGGAATTAGGGCCTGCAGTCGTGCTGGTTCTGGGCAACCTGACCAGCACAGTTGGCCTGTAGCAGGCTGCCTGACTGGCTACCATCCCTGTTCAGTTGGAAAAGTCAGCAGACTGGTCCTTAAGCCCATGGCTGTGATAGGACCTGATTGTATCCCGCTCTGCTTCTGTCTTGGCCCGAGCCTTACTTCTGCCTCACTCCAGGTAATTCAGTTCTGACCCTCAGCTCTGGCACTGGAGCCTGACTCCAGCTCTGACCCTGGGCTCCAATTCCTGGCTACCAACTCCTGGTCCTAACCACTAGGCCTGAGTCCTGCTCCATGCCCCAGTCATGTGACACAGTAGCATAGAAGCTTTCTACATCGATGGAAGGGGTTTTCCTTTCATGTAGTTGATCCACCTCTCCAAGAGGCAGGAGTTAGGTCGACAGAATTCTTCTTAGCTGCATCTACACTGGGGGCCAGGTTGACCTAACTATGGCACTCAGGGCACAACATTTTTCACAGCCCTGAGCAACGTAGCTAGGTCGATCTAGTTCTTAAGCGTAGACCAGGCCTGCGGGTTTGCACAGTGCTTAGCACAATGGGGGGCTCTAAACTCAGTTGGGACCTCGAGGCGCTACTGTAATACAAATAACAATAGTTCAGTTCATGGATCAAGAGTGAACCTTGCAGATCATTTATCCCTGTGCAAAGTCAATCAGAACTGGTAGCATTTTATGCTCACTTGGTGCTTACTCTGCCCAGGTCTCAATAGTGCAAGGCAATGGGGAATCACTATTATGTATTGTCTTGTAGCCAACAGGGCAAGGAGCAATCAGAGTGCTGCACCCATTTGTTATAGTCCAGTATGTTTCCTGTTTATATAAAATACTTGGGCCAGATCTCCATCGGGTGCTACTCCATCAAAGTCAATGGGGAGTTCCACTGAATTACACTGGCTTGAGATCTGGTGTCTCATGATATTTTTGTTATAAGCTGTGCAGTCTGAACCTCGCATATAAAACCCTTGGGAGAAAACTCTCTGGGTGAAAGATTTTTTGTAAGATTTGTTGTTGGACCAGACAATCCATTTCACCAGCTAACCGCTAATTTACACGGGTCTATACAGCTCATACAAAGGTTTTGTTTATGTCTAAAGAGAAAACCTGTTGGCCAGTGGTTTCTGTATGTTTCCTTTCATTGATTCGCATAAAACTAAAGTTGTGAACTGTGCCTCTTAAAAGCTCTCCTGCTTTCTCATACATAGCTTACTTTTTTCTTCTGTATTTACAGAACACGGTTGCCAAATTGCATGCTGTAAATAAGCACCCTGACTTTCACAATAAGACAAAAATCAAGCTAATCCCTAAGAATCCCAACACTCTATGTGATCCCCTCGTTGTGCAGTCTGGGACTGTGGTGGGCCCGCTGTGCACCCCTGACTCTCTCCTCCCCTTGCCCCTGCTTGTCCCTTGCACCCACTTGCCGGGAGTTGGGAAAAAAAAAAAAAAAGGTACAACAAGCTACAAGCCAATTAAGCCCAAAACAAGCCCAAAGTCTGCGTTTTTTTTCATGGCTTTGGCATGTCTGTTACAGAAGATTAAAATCCAATGTAATGGCTATTTAACAAAACAGAAAACCAGATCAAGGCATATTTTTGCAGTCCTTTCTTTTCAAGCCTCTGATATTCAGGAATCAGGAGTTTGGAGAGTTAACAGATTTCACGGTCTCAAGAGTCTAGTCATCTTGCAAGCACTGCTGCTGCCGTGTTGATCCCCTGCCCTCAACTCTGTGGTGTATGAGGCCCCATTTTTTTTAGAAAGCAAAAGCAATTTTACTGGAGTCTCTGTGATTTAAAGCTTTGTTCCCTGGTAAAACACAAAAAAACCTCTGAAGATTTAAAAGCTGTACCACCAGGTTTTACAACACCCAGAGCTCCGGCTTTTAGTTGTACTACACTTTTGTTGTTGTTGTTGGCCAAAGTTGTGTGAGAGATTTTCTTAGTTGAGGAAAGGTTCTTGGCTGAGCATGGGTAAGAAGAGTTCTACACAGACCTGACAGCTGTGGAACTATTCACAGGGCATAAAGTTAAGCACATGCATAAGTCTTTGCAGGATGGGGGTCAAAATAGGCAAGAGACTAAGGAGGAGGCAGCTTATTCAAGGTCACGTAGCTGGTTAGTTGAAGAGCTGGGAATAAATGCAGGTCTCTTGGATCCAAGTCTGCGGCCCTAGCTGCTGGACCAGACTGCTTTTTGTATCAAATCTGCGACCGTGATGTAAGTCAGTGTCACGGTAGTAATTATTCCAGACTGTAGCATTTCAAATCTCAACACAAATAACCTGACTCGACTGTTCTAAGTTTGTTGTGATAATAAAAATTAGCTTAATGAATATCATAAAGTAGCTGTTTGTTGTTACTGCTCTGCTTCGGCCCAGTTTCTGCAGGAATGAGTTATCGGCATTAGTTATCACTCTTTTATAGTTATTGCCTGTAATTTCAGACTTTAAATACTCTAAAGCATAAACAATGCTAATTTAATTATGATGCTAGAGTTGCTGGAATTTACATGCAGAGGAAGAAATCATTAATAAAGTTTATACACAGAGAAACTTATAATAACAATTAACATTTTCTGCATTCCTAGTATAGTGGAGTTAACGGTCTCCCCTTAGCCAAGGCCAGGACTTAGAAAGATGCCAGGCAGATCAAGCTATGTTAATTCTTCTGAGCTACAGCAAGCCAGAGAGAACCACAGAACCGGTCCACACCAGCCGTTAAAGAATCTCCTTTTTGTATTCATTACAGCCAAGTCCTGTCTCCTCTTTACCTTGAGGGACTTTACACATGAAAGTGTAGAGATGGGTTTGAACATCTCCAAGCTTTGGAGAAGTCTAGCTCTTGAGCCTATCCCTGTGGCTCATATAAAACTGCCCTCAACAACACATAAAACCTGTCCCCAACACACACCCTCCTAGCTAAATCTTCACATCTCCCTCTTTGTTCTTCATACCATTGTTTTACTTTAATCTTGTACATTTCACCCACTGTGGGGTCTTTTAGATAAGCCTTGCACTAAAGGCTTATTTCCTTCCTTAAACAATGGCCTTTTCTATGGAGGAGTAAATAAGTTTTGGCAACAACAGGCTGAGGAATTGTTTGGTTTTGTTAATTTTTTGCTCGGAACTTGCCCAAACCAGAAATTTCCCAGTACAAGCTACTTGGTAACATAGATTTAAGCATATGCTTCCATCCCTGTTCAGCAAAGCAATTAGGTACGTGCTTTCTTCTTTGTTCTAAACATGTACTTAAGATCCCTATTCAGCAAAAGCACTTAAACACGTGCTGAAGTCCCATTGAAGTCAAAATGTCAAAACCAGAAACACCCTGTGCTGGCTACTTGACCTCTTGATACTGAGGCCCCAATTCAGCAAAACACTTAAACATGTATTAACTTTAAGCGCATGCTTAAGTCTTGCTGGAATCTTTGGACCAGGGACTCTTACGTGCCTGTACAGTACCTAGCACAGGGGGCCTGATCTTGGTTGGCAGGAGGTCCCTATGCATTGTTGTAATACAACTAATAGTAACAATAAGAGTAAATGTCTTGAAAGTGATTAAGGATGTTGAATTGTGATAAGAGGCACATTAATATACCCCAGGCCTCACTTCCCCATCTGTAAAATGGGGATAATGCTTCCCTACCTCACCAGGTGGTGTACTACAGCTTGTGAGGCGAGGGGATTCTTTGGTAATTAGTGCCATGTAAGAAGATGGATAGATAAATAGATGGCTGGCCAATATTGTCTTTGGGCTCCCCACATCGGTCTGAATCTGCCAGTTGTATACACTTAGATTGCATATGGGGAGGGACCATCTTTTGGTTTTGTGTTTTGTACAGTGTATTGCACAGCAAGGTTCTGGTCCATGACTGGGGCTCCTAAGCACTATGATCATATACATTTTATTATATTATTATTTGCAACACCTCCCTCTCCTTCAAGATATTCAATATATATCTAAGTGGCACAGAAAGATTTCCTCACTAAGAGAACAGAAGATGGGGGAGGGATAGCTCAGTGGTTTGAGTATTGGCCTGCTAAACCCATGGTTGTGAGTTCAGTCCTTGAGGGGGCCACTGATCTGGAGCAAAATCAGTACTTGGTCCTGCTAGTGAAGGCAGGGGGCTGGATTCAATAACCTTTCAAAGTCCCTTCCAGTTCTAGGAGATGGGATATCTCCATTAATTTAAAAAATTTAGTTTAATTTATACTCCTTCCCTAACTCAGCTGGTTTCTCTAATGCAGCAACCTTTTGGGAATACAGAAGGACATTGATGATTTGCTGCTAAATGCTCTCTTCAATTCACTTATTTATTTTTTATTTATTTTGGCATGTCCCAGGCAGATCCTAAGATGGGTTAAGGCATCCCCATAAACCATTCACGCTCTCCCAGAATGAAACGAAGGAGTTCACTTCAGTGTTATGATAATTCAATTTGCCAGGGATTAGCTGTTTCTTTAATACATAAATCTCTTTATAAATACAGTTGTTTCTGACACAATAAAATGCTTTTATGAATCTGAGAGGAGGCAAAGCGCTAGCTGCAGCCATACAGCCAGCTGAATAAACCTAGCATGGGCAAGACCGCTCCCAGCTTTCCTTCATGCAGTGCTGGGAAAGTGCCTTATAGACCTAACTATAGCCCTTCTCTGCTGTAGATCTCAAAGCACTTTACAAGGGAGGTCAAAAACCTGATCCCCATTTTACAGAGGGAGAAAGTGAGGCACAGAGAGTTGAAGTGACTTGCCCAAGGTCACCCAGCAGGCCAGTGGCAATGCCAGGAATAGAATCCAGGGTTCCTGAGTCCAAGGCCAGTGCTCCGTCTGCTAGGCCATATTACTTTCCCATGAGTATTTCTAATTGCAAACATTCAAAAATCCCTAAATCATGAGCTTGGCTTTAAAATGATGAGATTATTTTTTCAATAATGCATCAATTTTTATTTGCCCTTCTGGCATTTGAGACTTTAGGGTTCATTTTCAAGCTTTTCTCTTCAAGCATGAAAGCCAGAAACTTTTTTTTAATGCAAGTGTAAATACTTACCTAATCAGAGGACTCCAGCAGCTGTGGCTTTAAGAAAAACACCGAATATCACAAGAGCTGTCAATGTTTCATCACACAGCAAGGCCAAATAGAAATCTCCCCATCTGGGGAGTGACCAGAAGATGAGTGCCCAATCCAGGTGCTCCATTTGTCCTCCTTGCTTGACCTACCTTCCCTCCCCCCCCCTTGTCACTAACTAAATGCATTAAAAACAATACAATATGCTGCATCCAGCTATGCTACTATTCAAAGATGAGACGGGTTTGAGATCACTGGTCTCATCTTCCCTTCAGCCCTTTTGTGCCAACTAGGCTGGTACAAAGAATCCTTAGGGTAGGCGCTAGGAAAGAGCATTAGCAAAGTGGGGCACAGAGTGGACTCTGCCTCTTTTGCAAGTGCTGCCACTATCTCCCAGCATGAGGGTAATTTCTGGATGGGCTGGAGACAGGGCAAGACAGAAGGACAGACAGTCAGGGGCCCAGGTAGGATGAACTTGCACCCTGGTGATTCTGTGTCACTCCAGCAGCTCATAGGAGTTAACTGAAAAAGGCTACATCTTAGGGCAGTGAGTAGGAATGGTGCAAGCCACTTTCTCTGTCTCTGCACTGGTGGATCTGACCCTGAGATTACAATGTGGTGAGGGTAAGTGCTGAGGTCCTGATCCAGCAGAGCACTGAAGCACATGCTGAACTTTGAACGTGTGACTAATTCCTCTGAAATCCAGGGGACTGCTCTGTCACATGTTTAAGCACTTTGCTGGGCTGGGGCCTGAATAATTATATTGCCGGTGGGATAGCCAAAGCCCAAATGTCTACACAGCTATTTTCAGTGCTGTAGTGTGAGCCCTGCAAGCCCGAGTCTGTAGACCCAGGCTCTGAGACTTGCTGCTATGGGCTGACATTTGTCATGTAGCTGTACCCTAAAAGTCTCAGCACTGGGTTATCAGGAAGAGGCAGGCAAACATGTAGGTACGGTGACCAGACAGAAAGTGTGAAAAATCGGGGGGTGGGGAGTAATAGGAGCCTATATAAGAAAAAGCCCCAAATATCAGGACATCTGGTCACCTTACATGTAGGAGACAGTGTTCCTACCCATTTTTAAATATGTGAAGTTTTTTATTTTTTTTAAAGAAACCCAACAAATCATAATCTGAGTTTCTCTAACAAGTATGGATTCTGGAAATTATCAGTGTCTCAGCCCTGTCTTCAGCACCTCTTGGCTTCTCCAGAGTGGAGAATTTCTGTCATGCCATTTTTTGCAGTGGTTTTAGAAGGCTGGAAAGATAAATTATGAAATATGTATCAGGATTGCTCCATACTGTAAACAGGTCCCTTTCCAAACAGATCACAGCATAAATTTTGGATTAGACATAGTGTCAGTTTCAGCTATGCTTAAATTGGAAAGAAGTAGATGCTGCTCTTGAATGTTTTCAGACAGACTTTCATCTCTAATATGTTTCGCTTTTGCAGATATTTCATGTAAGCATGAGATGACATCTTCCACTCAATTTCAAAACCCATTGGTATTGCCAGAAGAGACAGGCACATTAATGCTTGCTTGATACTGTTTGATGATGATCTAGTAAATAAATAATAATGCTTAGCACTTAGAATAATCCTTAGCATCCCCAGAGCATTTTCCATCTTCCAAAGCTTAGCTAATCATATTACTTTATAGAGAACCCTTTATCTAGAAGATTATAACTAGTATTTGTCTTATAGGAGAGCCACCTACAGGCCCGCACAAAGATTGGGACCCCAGTGTGTTAGGTGCAGTATAAACAGTCACTCCCCTGAAGAGTTTACAGTCTAAACAAACAAGGCAGGCAAAGATGGGGAGTGAGGCGGGGAAGAAGCACAGGGTGACTTGCTCAAGGTCAGCTGTTGAGCAGTAGAGCTGGGAATAGAATCTAGATCTTTGAGGTACCAGTGCAGTGCTATAACCATTGGACAGCCTGCTTACTGCCAAAGGGTTTGTGAAAGGCTGCTCTTGAATGTGACAGGCAATTTTTTTTTCACTTGAAAATGAAAGAAACATGACCAAGGTCATACAGCCGAGTCTGTCGGAGAGCCACGAAGAGAATCCAAGCATACCCCATCTCTTGATCATTGTATTTATACAGGAGTAATAACTAGGAGCACCAATGATCGACCAGCACTCCATTGTGCTCGGCACTGTACAAACACAGAACAAAAAGCCTGTCATCTATTGTCTGTGGGAATACATAAAATTTGATCTTGTATTGCAGGAACTTTCCCATCCTTGTCCTTCCCCGTCCCCCTCCAAATTTCAAGAATAGTAGTATATAACACTTTTCATTATTATGTTTTAATTATGTTTTAATATGAACATGAGCATAGTTCCCAGAGGCCACCCAACCACCCAGTGTGCTGGGTGCTGCACATCCACATATTAAGAAACTGTCAGAATTTGGAGGCAGAGGCTCTTTGGGAGACAAAGAGTTATCATTTGCCCCCATTTACCAATAGAGAACTAAGGCACAAAGAGGTTAAATGACTTTTGCAAGGTCCCACAAAGTCTGCGGCAGAGCTGCAGTTTGGTTTCAGATCTCCCAACTCAGTACATTAACCACAAACCCATCCTTTTTCTTTTTTCTGCACCCATTCATTTCTTGGGAGTGGGGATCTATCTCAACTGTATGATAAAAGCCAAAGTGCTTCTGACCTATTATATTTTCCCAAGTTTTTTGAGGCAATGGATAGTTTGAGGATATCCCAAGTGGATTAAAGAGGAAAGTTTTTATCCCTGAGTGATCAGGGGAGATGTTATTATTGATGGCGGTTGAACAGCCTGTGACTTGGGTATATGTTTTTTGTGGAAGAAACATGCACGTTCCTAAAGTGGGCAACAGGCACATTTTATATCTCCAGAAATATAAAATCTCGAGATGGCCACACTAGAAATGCAGAAGCATCACCAGATTGAATTTCTGTCAGCCTCTCTGGTGCCTCATCCTGTGAGATGCAGAGTGCTTAGCTTCAGTGAGTGGGGAGGAGTAGACCTGGACCCCTGGTGAATATTAGGCTTGCAGTATAAGAACATCTCAATGCTGATGCTGATTTTGAGGTGATGTTAGTTGTTACCTTTTCTGTGCTTTTTCTTTTAGTAGCTTCTCTGTGAGTTCAAACCAAACCAAAACAAAAACAGAATTTCATGCTGGGCACAGGAATCCGCTTGACAGAACTCCACTCTCACAGCTGACATCTTGACACAGAAAAGATGCAGGTAGTGTAAGAAGTGGCAGAACCCCAGCAGTGTGTGATGATACCTCTAGGGCTACTAGTTTCTTCACCTCTAATTTGGGCCTGATGCAGCTTCCAGCAAAGTCAATGAGAATCTTTTGATTGACTCCAGTAGGGGAATTGGATTGGCTTCTTATTACTGGGCCCCTCAGTCGGCATGATTAGTGTTTGCATTACAGTAGTAGCTGGAGACAACATCCAAGATTAGGGCCCAGTTGAACCAGGCACTGGTACAAACAGGTAGTAAGAGACAGTCCCAGCCCCCAAGAGCTTACAATGTAAATACAGAAGATGTACAGAGGTTGGAAGGGGAAACAGAGGCACAAACAGGGAAACTGAATTGCTCAAGGTCCCACAAAGACGGTCAATGGAATACATCTCACGTCCCCTGAGTTCCAGTCCATTACCTTAACCAGGGGCCCATGCTACATCTTGGATTATATGCTAATGTACAATTTAGAGTCAATTCTGTTTATCTTCGGTATTTCCAAGGTGCCTCTCACCTTAGTATCTAATTTTGATGTGGAAACCTGTCCACACTCAGGCTGCGTAACCACTGTAAGATAGTAATGACTTTCAGCTGCTATCGACATGTGCTGGCTTTGAAATGGCAGCCCACAGATGAAAGGCCCCCTTTGCTGTCTGGGCCCTGAATGCATATCCCTTTGCTCTGAATACAGAGATAGGAAGAAATGTACTTTTGAGGAGGAGCGTGGGGGGAATCCACTGGGGCTCTATCTAGTTTATACTTATTTATTCCTCCTGTCTCCTAACTCCCTGCAATGGACGGAGCTGTCTTGTACATCAAAGGATGGCTGGTGTGAATCCATTCAGCAGAGCTGACAGGCCAAGTCCATCAGGTCCTCAATTTAATTTTCAGCTGCAGCAATGCAGTACATATGACAGATTTTTCCATGGAGGGGCAAACTTACCCCTTTGGGACCATGAGCACCTAAGGGCAGAATTTGAATCAGTGGTCCAAGGTTTGTATTGGAGCTTCCACTAACTGGACACTGGATGGTGCTCCAAAGTTCAGTGAGGTCTGTGAGGCTGATTTTCATCCCTGTGCATTGTGCAAGGCCTACGAATCCCCTGCCTTATTTTGAGAAAGCGGGTAGTGCTTGGCCTTGGCCTGACCATCTGCACTGGGGTGAACTTCAGCCAGGGACTGCTGCAGCATTATAACCATCTCCTACTGGAGTGGGAAGAAAATGCATATCCACGTACGGTCCCCCATTTGTCTGTTGAGCATTTCCATCCTGGGACAGCCTTAATTTGGGCCTGTGTATCTACCTTGAGAATGGCAATTAAAGGCTTGAAACTGCCCAGTGCTGAGCACTCCAGCCTGATCCAGCAAAGCACACCTGCCTAACTTTAAGGAACGTTGAGAATCTATGTTCTAAAGCTTAAACACTTGCAAGAGTGCTGAGCATGTGGCAGGATGGAGTCCTGGGATCCTGTTTCCACTGAAGCCAATGGCAAAACTACATGAAGCGTCCCTAGTATCTGTTTGCCAGAAGCTGGGAATGGGCAACAGGGGATGGTTTACTCAATGATTATCTGTTCTGTTCATTCTCTCTGAAACACCTGGCATTGGCCACTGTTGGTAGACAGGATACTGGGCTAGTTGGACCTTTGGTCTGACCCAGTACAGCCATTCTTATGTTCCCATTGACTTCAATGATGCAGGATCAGACTCTTAGGTGAAATTCACCCCATGAAAAGGGTCAATATAAAGCCCATCCACTACAGTGGCCTCCTGGATAGAGTACTGTACTGGTACACAAAAGACCTGGCTTCTAGTCCTGGCTCTGCCGATGGCCTGTTGGCTGACAAGTCACTTCACTGCTCAATGCCTCTATTTTCCCATCTGTAAAATGGATATAATGATGCTGACTCCTTTGTAAAGCCCTTTTTGCTTTACAGGTGAAAAGTGCTGAATAAAAAAAGCTGAGTATTATGATTCAGTCCTAATTTGACAGAGAACTGGCACATAAGCCTATGGGCCAGGCCTTTTGCACAGGGTGGGAATTTGACGCTGTGTCAATGGATTAATTCCTAAAAATATATATATCAAGCATCTGTTTATAAATATGCCGCAAGGCTGAATTTGAAAACAAAAGGGCATCTGGGTGCTTGTAAGCTTTTGGCAGACACACTTAACTGGCTAGGAGAATGCCAGGACTGCGAGACAGGGAATGCAGCTGCAAAGCTTGCTGTTCCCGGAGCTTATTGAGACAGGCAATCAGGTCTGGTTATGAAGCACAAGCTCAAATTCTTCTTTTTTTTACACAGAGCTTTCTGTCTTGTTCCTCTGTGAAAAATGCACAGCTCCTTAATTCCACTTGGCTGAAAGGGGACCTGTAGGTGGCTTCCTTTATAAAGCAAGGGTAATATTGATCTCCACTAATCACATGTTGCTACATCATCTTTCTGTTAGCTACAGCAGAGAGACAGGAATTGCTGACACACATTTCTTGCTGAGCAGCAGGGTTGACAAATGAGGGAAGGTGGCTGGTGTCACGCCAGCTGACAAGATCAAGCATTGTTCTGTTGCTGAGGTGTTTCTTTGAGGGAGGCAGAATGATCACAGCGAGAGATCCAGGAGCTGGTGGTTATTATTGATATTCAGCTGCAATGAAAATTGAGCCACTGGGTTCATGCAGGGACAAGAATTGCCACCACAAATGAATTCAGGAATTGCCAGACCAGATCAGACCAAGGCTCTGTCTAGTCCACGGTCCTATTTCCATTACGGGTCAGAATCAGATGCTTCAGAGAAAACCACAAGAAACAGACGTGGGAAATTATGGAATAACTTGCCCCCAAGGAAAATGTAGACAGGGATCAGCAATCTTTGGCATGTGGCTCGCCAGGGTAAGCCCCCTGGCGGGCCAGGCCGGTTTGTTTACCTGACAAGTCCGCAGGTTTGGCCAATCGCGGCTCCCACTGGCTGTGGTTCGCCATTCCAGGCCAATGGGGGCAGCGGGAAGCGGCGCGGGCCAAGGGATGTACTGGCCGCCGTTTTCTGCTGCCCCCATTGGCCTGGAACAGTGAATGGCGGCCAGTGGGAGCTGCCATCAGCCGAACCTGTGGGCGTGGCAGATAAACAAACCGGTGGCCCTGACGAGCCGTGTGCCAAAGGTTACCGATCCCTGACGTAGACCCTCATTTTATTATTAATTTGTATTCTGATATCACGAGGTGCATCACTCATGGATGAGGATCCCCTGGTGCGAGGTACTGTACACATGTATACATACAGTCTGTCCCTGCCCCAAAGAGCTCACACTGTATTAACATTACAGGAACACCTACAGGCCCCATTGTGCTGTACAAACAGTCCCTGCCTCAAAGAGTCAACAATCTAAATAGACAGAGGGACCGCTAGACCTGTAATTCAGCCTGCCGCTCTGGTAGAATTGAATTAGAGGAAGTGATTCTCTCTTTCTCTACACCAGTGTCAAATGTGTGTGTAGATTACTACCCATTTTGTACTGGAGTAAACAACTACGCGGGATGCAGGGCAATGCTGAATTGGGTCTTTGGGCCCTCCTATAGCCAAGAAGTCTATGGGGGCTAGAGTTGAGTGGAAATTTTCCAGTGGAACGTTTTTCTATCAGAAGCTAAATGTTGCGTGGGAACAGACTGCTTTTGACAAAATTTTGTTTAGGGAAAATATATGGAATGGAGCATTCAGATACGGTTGAAACATTCCATTTTGACCTTTTGAGAAAGGAACATAGCACTTTTCCATTTTAAACTGATTTTTTCATTTCAATTTTTAACATTTTACATTATAAGCTATAATATAGGCATTTTAAAAAAAGTCAAAATCAGAACAAAACCTATTAATTTTGTTGAAACGAACTCTTCCGATCAACCTGCAACATTGTTTTACCCTTCCTCAAAGTTTCATTTTGCAGGAAGTGTTAATGTTTTTTGTTTCTGTTAGGTTTCAGAATGGGGGAAAAAATCATACTTGTGGAAGTTCCCTTGAAACTGAAATTCTGGTACCACCCAGCTCTAATGGACTTTGAATAGATGTCTCCATTTGCACACTTATGGCCCTATTTTGCTCAATGCTGTAGAGCAGTGGTTTTCAAACTATTTTTCATTTGTGGACCCCTAAAAATGTTTTGAATGGAGGTGCTGGACCCCTTTGGGAATCCAGCGCTTCCTTAGCTCTCATCCCCTAATGCCCCTACTCTACTTGCGCTACACTGATGACATCTTCATCATCTGGACCCATGGAAAAGAAGCCCTTGAGGAATTTCACCATGATTTCAATAATTTCCATCCCACCATCAACCTCAGCCTAGATCAATCCACACAAGCGGTCCATTTCCTGGACACTACTGTGCTAATAAGCAATGGCCACATAAATACCACCCTATACCGGAAACCTACTGACCGCTACACTTACCTACATGCCTCCAGCTTCCACCCAGGACACACCACACGATCCATTGTCTACAGCCAAGCTCTAAGATCTAACCGCATTTGCTCTAATCCCTCAGATAGAGACAAGCACCTACAAGATCTCTATCAAGCATTCTTAAAACTACAGTCCCCACCTGCTGAAGTGAAAAAACAGATTGACAGAGCCAGACGAGTACCCAGAAGTCACCTCCTACAAGACAGGCCCAACAAAGAAAATAGCAGAACACCACTTGCTGTCACCTTCAGCCCCCAACTAAAACCTCTCCAGCGCATCATCAGAGATCTACAACCTATCCTGAAATATGATCCTTTACTCTCACAGATCTTGGGAGACAGACCTGTCCTCGCTTACAGACAACCCCCCAACCTAAAGCAAATACTCACCAGCAACCACACATCACTGAACAAAACCACTGACCCAGGAACCTTGTAACAAAGCCCGATGCCAACTCTGTCCACATATCTATTCAAGTGACATCATCATAGGACCTAATCACATCAGCCATACCATCAGGGGCTCGTTCACCTGCACATCTACCAATGTGATATATGCCATCATGTGCCAGCAATGCCCCTGTGCCAGCAATGCCCCTCTTCCATGTACATTGGCCAAACCGGACAGTCTCTACGCAAAACAATTAATGGACACAAATTTGACATCAGGAATCATAATACTCAAAAAACCAGTGGGAGAACACTTTAACCTGTCTGGTCATTCAATGTCAGACCTGCGGGTGGCTATCTTACAACAGAAAAACTTTAAAAACAGACTCCAAGGAGAGATTGCTGAGCTGGAATTGATATGCAAACTAGACACAATCAACTCAGGATTGAATAAGGACTGGGAATGGCTGAGCCATTACAAACATTGACTCTATCTCCCCTTGTAAGTATTCTCACACTTCTTATCAAACTGTCTGTACTGGGCTATCTTGATTATCACTTCAAAAGTTTTTTTTCCTCTTACTTAATTGGCCTCTCAGAGTTGGTAAGACAACTCCCACCTGTTTATGCTCTCTGTACGTGTATATATATATATATATATATATATCTCCTCAATATTTATTCCACTCTATATGCATCCGCAGAAGTGGGCTGTACTCCACGAAAGCTTATGCTCTAATAAATTTGTTAGTCTCTAAGGTGCCACAAGTACTCCTGTTCTTTTTTTAGCATAGTCTGCGAACCCCCAGGGGTCAGTGGACTACAGGTTGAAAACCACTGCTATAGATTCTGTGGCCTGCCACAGATTGATGGCTATTAATAATACATTTGATTATTTTTTCTTGTTCAGTGCAGTTATGGATATGTTTTAGGAATAAATCCATACACATTCTTTCACCATCTACATGTGTCTTGGACTCTTCTGGATTCAGAGAAGGTATTTTGTTTTTATCTGACATCCTTTTATTGCAAGGGAAAATACTACCTTTTTTGTGACCCGATGGCCTCCAATGCTGTTGTGAGTTTTTCTCTACCGTGTACTCAGATCAGATCAAGAGTAGTTGAGGCTATTAACGCCCTGTCAGATATTGCTGATATGGCATAAATGAGATTTATTTAGTCTATTATTTTTAGAAGTAGCTGGGTCAAATAATATTAGGTCTCGCATGAGAAAATAATGTACAATCCATTAATACTGTGTGTGTATGTGTGTATATATATGCCTCAGATAGCATTATCAATAGTCACTTACATGCTCTGGGGAAGCGCCATACGATTAAATTGCTCAAAAGTGCAGACGGATTCTCCGGGATGCGAATTCCTGAATTGGCATTAGGCAATGCTTTTTTGAGTATCCTTTGTGCTTTTATTTCCCAGAAGATTTACACTGTTCAGGCCCAATCCTGCAAGGTGCTGAGCACCCTCAGCTCTCATTAGTCTGTAGGAGAAGACTGCAGATAGAACCTCCTAGGATGCATTTAGGAACACCGGAATTGCCAGGAATGAAAATCGCTAGGAGTCCTGATAGAGTTTAATGCCTTATTCACTAGACATTTTTGAGAAAAGGCGTCTACTGATTATTTATGCTACTATAGAACATCCAAGACTTAATCATGGACCCAGACCCCGTTGTAGTAGACAGTGTCCCATGCTCAACTGCTACTTTCACCCTGATCATGCATGCACATAAGTACATGCATCACTTTTAGCACATGTGTAAGTGTTTGCGGGATTAAGGCCTATGTTATTAACAACCCAGGGCAGACTCTGATTAGATTTGCTGGATCTGCGACCAAGCACAGCTATCCTCTGTAATAGGTAACCAGCCAAGAAAGAGAAAGCAAAATCAGATCCTATGAGTAGATAGGGCAGCCTCCAAAGAGGGAAGGCAAACAAGTATTCTCCAGAGGAAGGTGAGATTTTCTTTTCACTTCTAGGTTCTATACCTCTCATTTCCCCTCCCCAGTAGCATCAGATCAAAATACTCTCTGACGGAGATTTTCAAAGCCACCTAAAGAATCTGGATGATTTGGTGGCGAATTCTATAGGCAGCTTGCCTCTTTGCCTCCAGAAAGACTTTCCATGGCAATGGTTACATGGGAAACATTTAGAAAACATTGTTAATGTTTTGGGTTTTTTTGGCGGGGGGGGGGGTGTTGTGTTCAGACAACAAACTAAGCAATCCCTCCCTGCTCTGGTTTTGATGGGATTAAAGGAATTCCACTTTACGATCAGAGGATAGTGCTGTAATCTGTGTCTCTTCCCAGGCCTAGCCTCCCTTTAAAAATATTGTCCATTCTATTAGTGTTCTTACTGGAGCAAAAGCATCTTAATAAACAAACAAGTTTGACTCCCAATTGCTAGATTGTGGCTATCTGATGGGGTGGCAGGTATATAGACTGCACTTCAGGGACGGATTCATCTTGAGTGGGAAATAAGTGATGCAGAGGTCTCACACTTCCCCTCCACAGTTGTGAATTTCATCCACACAGAGCAAAATTATCTTCTTCAGTCATCACAGCAGCAGCTCCCTGTTGCTCTATCTTCAGTGAAATGTCACCGAGGATAGGATTTGGCCTCTAGAGTAATTACAGTGACACTATCAATGTGATTAACTTGTAAGTTATTCATGTGCCTTTCTCACACAACATGTGATTAAAACTGTGGAATGCGTGACCATGGGAAGTTGAGCCCAAGAACTGAACAAGATTTTAAAAGGGATTGCATAGTTAGATGTATATCAAGAACATCCAGAGGAGTTGTTAAAAATAACAACAAATAATGACCACAAACTGGAATGGATGTTAAACCTCAGGCTTCAGGGCCTTTCAGGTTTTAATCTGGTCTCTAACTCTTAGAACGCCACTTCACTGCAGTGTTGGCTCGAGATATAACTCGAGTTTTCACCCTTACCCGACTCCTGTCCATACTCAAAAATCTCTCGTTTGAGTTAACAGGTGCTTTAAGCTCAAGCTAGCTGGTTTGAAGCTCAAGTGCTGCTGATGCTGGAGATGGTAATGCAGTGGGTATGCTGCAGCTCAGGTTATGTCTACACTACAGGATTACTCTGAATTTACAGAATTCGATTTTTGGCAACCGATTGTATAAAGTCAAGGGCATGCAGCCACACTAAGCACATTAATTCAGCGGTGTGCGTCCATGTACCGAGGCTAGCGTCGACTTCCAGAGCTTTGCACTGTGGGTAGCTATCCCATAGCTATCCCATAGTTCCCGCAGTCTTCCCCACCCATTGGAATTCTAGGTTGAGATCCCAATGCCTGATGGGGTAAAAAACATTGTCGCTGGTGGTTCTGGGTACAGCCTCACCCCTCCCTCCATGAAAGCAATGGCAGACAACCGTTTTGCACTTTTTTCCTGGGTGAACACTGCAGATGCCATACCACAGCACGCATGGAGCCCGCTCAGCTCAAGACAGTAGTCATGAACATTGTAAACACCTCGCGCGTTATCGTGCAGTTTATGTTGAACCAGGACCTGAAAAACCAGGCGAGGAGGAGGCGGTGACGGCAGCGCGGCGACGAGAGTGATGAGGACATGGACACAGAATTCTCTCAAACCATGGGCCCCAGCGCTTTGGAGATCATGCTGTTAATGAGGTAGGTTATAGCCATGGAACACCAAGTCTGGGCCCAGGAAACAAGCACAGACTGGTGGGACCGCATAGTGTTGCAGGTCTGGGATGATTCCCAGTGGCTGCGAAACTTTTGCATGCGTAAGGGCACTTTCGTGGAACTTTGACTTGCTTTCCCTGCCCTAAAGTGCCACAATACCAGGATGAGAGCAGCCCTCACAGTTGAGAAGCGAGTGGCGATAGCCCTGTGGAAGCTTGCAACGCCAGACAGCTACCGGTCAGTCGGGAATCAATTTGGAGTGGGCAAATCTACTGTGGGGGCAGCTGTGATGCAAGTAGCCAAAGCAATCACTGAGCTGCTGCTACCAAAGGTAGTGACTCTGGGAAATGTGCAAGTCATAGTGGATGGCTTTGCTGCAATGGGATTCCCTAACTGTGGTGGAGCGATAGATGGAACCCATATCCCTATCTTGGCACCGGAGCACCAGGGCAGCCAGTACATAAACCGCAAGGGTACTTTTCAATGGTGCTGCAAGCACTGGTGGACCACAAGGGACGTTTCACTAACATCAACGTGGGATGGCAGGGAAGGGTTCATGATGCTCGCGTCTTCAGGAACACTACTCTGTTTAAACGGCTGCAGCAAGGGACTTACTTCCCAGACCAGAAAATAACCATTGGGGATGTTGAAATGCCTATAGTTATCCTTGGGGACCCAGCCTTCCCCTTAATGCCATGGCTCATGAAGCCATACACAGGCAGCCTGGACAGTAGTCAGGAGCTGTTCAACGACAGGCTGAGCAAGTGCAGAATTGTGGTAGAATGTGCATTTGGACATTTAAAGGGTCGCTGGTTCACGTTACTGACTCGCTCAGACCTCAGCCAAACCAATCTCCCCATTGTTATTTCTGCTTGCTGTGTGCTCCATGATCTCTGTGAGAGTAAGGGGGAGACCTTTATGGCAGGGTGGGAGGCTGAGGCAAATCACCTGGCCACTGATTACGCACAGCCAGACACCAGGGTGATTACAAGAGCACACCAGGAAGCGCTGCACATCAGAGAAGCTTTGAAAACCAGTTTCATGACTGGCCAGGCTATGGTGTGAAACTTCTGTTTGTTTCTCCTTGATGAAAAGCTGCCCCCTTGATTGACTCATTCTCTGTAAGCAACCCACCCTCCCCCTTCGATCACAGCTTGCGTTCAAAGGAAATAAAGTCACTATCATTTAAAAATCATGTATTCTTTATTAATTGATTATAAAAAGAGGGAGAGAACTGACAAATTAGCCCGGGTGGAGTTTGGGAGGAGGATAGGAGGGAAGGAAAGGGCCACTAAAAAGTTCAAAATAATGACAGCCTTTTGCTTGGGCTGTCCACTGGGGTGGAGTGGGAGGGTGCACAGAGCCTCCTCCCCCCTCCCCCGCGTTCTTACACGTCTGGGTGAGAAGGCTATGGAACATGGTGATGGGGGAGGGCGGTTATACAGGGTCTGCAGCAGAACTCTGTGATTCTGCTGCCGTTCCTGAAGCTCCCCCAGATACCAGAGCATGTCCGTTTGCTCACGCAGCAGCCCCAACGTTGCATCCTGCCTCCTCTGATCTTCCTGTCGCCACCTCTCATCTCGAGCGTCTCTCCTCTCCTCACGTTGGTCCCTCCTGTCCTCACGTTCACTGGCCTCTTTCCTGTACTTTGATACTGTGTCCTTCCACTCATTCAGATGAGCTCTTTCGCTGCGGGTCGATTCCATGATTTCAGAGAACATTTCGTCTCACGTCCGTTTTTTCGCCGCCTTATCTGAGATAGTCTTTGGGATGGAGGAGGGAGGCTTGAAAAATTTGCAGCTGCGGGAGGGAGGGAAAAAAGGGAGAGAAGTATTTAGAGAGATACATTTTACAAAACATTGCTTATACTCTTTCACGGTGAACAACACTATTCATATTACATAGCACATGTGATTTCGATACAAGGTCGCATTTTGCATGTTAATATTGAGTGCCTGCGGCTTTGGTGTAGAGATCACAGAGGCAGATCCAAGCAACAGAATTTGGCTTGCATGCGGCCATAGTAAGCCATTGTCTTTCGGCTTCTGTAGCCTTCATAAAAGCAGCGCCCTCCTGTCCCACATACCAAGCAAAGCCCATTGAGTGCTGCGGTTTTCCTGTTAACGTGCAGCAGCAGAAACCAAACTAACCCCCCCCAAATCCAATTCTCTGGGATCATCACTTTATCCCTCCCCCCCACCATGTGGCTGGTATCAGGGAAGATCCCTGCTAGCCAAACGCAAAAAGTTCAGCGCCAATGATTCCCCGCCCCACCCCCTGCTTGGCTAACTGCAGGGAAGGATTTCTTTTCAGCCACAGGCAAACAGCCCAGTAGGAACGGCCACCTCTGTCCCCTTAATTAAATTCCCATATTTCAACCAGGTTACCATGAACTATATCACTCTCCTGAGGATAACACAGCGAGATAAAGAACGGATGTTGCTTGAATGCCAGGAAACACCGGGACCATACGCTGCCAGGCTTTGTCATGCAATGATACCAGATTACTTGCTACTAGCATGGCGTGGTCAAGTGTCCTATTATGGAGGAGGGAATAAGGCTGCACTGCCCAGAAACCTTCTGGAAAGGCTTTTGGAGTATCTCCAGGAGAGCTTCATGGAGATGTCCCTGGAGGATTTCTGCTCCATTCCCAGACACGTTAACAGACTTTTCCAGTAGCTGTACTGGCCGCGAATGCATCCCAAGTCCTCAGGGCAAATTAATCATTAAAAAAGCTTGCTTTTAAACCATGTTTTATATTTACAAAGGTACACTCACCAGAGATCCCTTCCATGGCTTCATGGTCTGGGATAATGCCTTGGGACGGTTGGGAGGGTACTTCAGTCGGGCTGAGAAAAAGATCCTGGCCATTGGGGAGAACGGAGTGCTGTATGCTCTCCGCAAGCTCGTCGTCGTCGTCCTCCTCCTCCTCATCTTCCCCATCCGCAGAATCCTCAGGCATGGCTGAGCGTACCCCTTCCTCGGAATCCACAGTCAGAGGTGGGGTAGTGGTGGCGGCCCCCGCTAGAATTGCATGCAGTTCAACATAGAAGCGGCATGTCTGCGGCTCTGACGCGGACCTTCTGTTTGCTTCTTTGGTTTTCTGGTAGGCTTGTCTGAGCTCCTTAACTTTCATGCAGCACTGTAGTGAGTCCCTATTGTGGCCTCTGTCTATCATACCCTTGGAGATTTTTTCAAATGTTTTGGCATTTTGTCTTTTGGAATGTAGTTCTGCTAGCACGGAATCCCCTTCCCATATAGCGATCAGATCCAGTACCTCCCGTACAGTCCATGCTGGTGCTCTTTTTCGATTCTCGGACTGCATGGTTACCTGTGCTGATGAGCTCGGCATGGTCAGCTGTGCTCTCCACGCTGGGCAAACAGGAAATGAAATTCAAAAGTTTGCGGGGCTTTTCCTGTCTACCTGGTCAGTGCATCCGAATTCAGATCGCTGTCCAGAGCGGTCACAATCGTGCACTGTGGTATAGCTCCCGGAGGCCAATACCATCGAATTGCGGCCACACTAACCCTAATTTGAAATGGCAATATCGATTTCGGCGCTATTCCCCTCGTCGGGAAGGAGTACAGAAATAGATTTTAAGAGCCCTTTATGTCGAAGTAAATGGCTTTGTTGTGTGGACAGGTATAGGATTAATTCTATTTAACAGTGCTAAATTCAACCTAAACTCAGTGTCAACCAGGCCTGAGTTACCAAAAAATCAACTGCTAATGCAACCACTTTGTGCTGCTAATGAAATTACTTTGCATAGCTTCAGTGTTGTTTCCCAGTTTGATCACTCTTACTGGAGCCAGGCTAGAACAAACGGAGTAACTTTCATACTTATCTGATCTAACAGTTGCAGTGAAGACAAACTCCCAGAGATCAGGATGATACCCATGTTGTTGTCGAATTATCCCACATCTGCCTACTGTGAGGTTCTGACATCTTCCTGCTACGGGCCACTGTCAGACACAGGATTCTGGACTAGATGGACTATGGGTCTGATCCACTCAGGCAATTCCTATGTTCCTTTGTGAAGCTATACATAACTGTACCCTACTTTGCTGATCTCTGGACAATGGGTGATGTTACAGTTTATTCAGATGGCATAATCTAGATGCAATGAAGTGCTTTAAATATAGTTCTTTGCTTCTTTTAAATCTGTTCAGGCCAATCAGCTATTTATAAAGAGAAACACTAGACACAATTAATGAACAAACATGGTGAAATCAGTGGGATTCTATGTACTGTTTGGGCAGGATATTTGCATTACAGCAACCTCTAGCGACTCCAGCTGAGATTGGGGTCCCATTGAGCTAGGTACTCTCTAGGCACTTCTTAAGAGACAAGTCCCTGCCCTGAAGAGTTTATAGTATAAGAGCTTGCTCCAAAGCTGTAGTCAGTGGGAGTTTTTTTCGTTATGTTTGGATCAGCCCCTAAAACAGATACAACAGGTGGAAGAAAGGAAGGATTATTATTCCTATTTTACAGATGGAGAACTGAGTCACAGAGACTGAGTAATTTGGCCAGTCTGTAGCAGAGGTAGGAATTAAATCTTTGTCTCCGTTTCAAATCTGCATCCAGTGCCTTAACCGTAAGACCCCATCCTTTCTCTCCAAGTATAGTGCATACAATCAACCAAATTCTGTTCTTTGTTACTCTAGGATAAATACCAACTAAGCCAATGTCACTGCTGTTTTTTCAGAGTGACACTGGTGTACTGGAAAGCAAGGTTTTGGGCTGGTACAGACAGAACCATAGGAATAGCTCACTATCATGATACTTCTCTTATCAATCATTTTATGGGGTCCTTCACACCCAATACAATGTCAATAGAACCATTACACTGCAAATGTAACTATGCAAGCTCCCAAGATCCCCATGATAAAATTCATTAGACTTGTCCAGCTTAAATATGGATGATCTTGCTTGAACTTCAGCTAATCCTATACATTTATGTAACTTGTTCCACTGTAAAACCATTGCAAAAATTCATGCTTGTCCTCCAATTTTGACCTCTTTTCATTTCCTATATCTGCTTACAGAGCCTATGTGGTATTTTATTCTCTCTCTGTGAAGAGAGTGCTTCACTGTGTTTTTTATTCTTTAAAAATAAATAAATAAATGAGGAAAATCAATGCCAGAAGCCACAATACACATGAATAAACTGCTGGTAATGAAGAAGAGAATCCGTACCATGGAGGGGGGAAAAAGTCAATAAGGGAATTGATTTTGCTTTCAAAGGGTTGTAACATATTTTTTTTACAATATTATGAACAATATGTTTTCTGTCTTTTTAAATTATTTTTCCTTCTTTGCAAAATGCAATTTAAAAAAGAAGAAAAAATATGCATGCCAAAACATCAGAGAATTCCTACTAAGAGCTGGTTGGATTCCCCTTTTCCCAGTCTCACCTGGAAAATTTTGAATTTTTGTCAAAAAAACACTGAATGTCAGGGAAAGGTGGAAGGAGAAGAGGAAAGCACACACTTAATCAAAATCCCAATTATCTCTTGAGAAAAGTTTAGATGGAAAAATTTCTACTGGCTCCGTTCCCAAGGCAAAACCCAAAGATCTTCTCATTGACTGAGTCCACAAACCAAGGGGATGAGAATGGAGATGGACAACCATTCATCGAGACCTGATCCAGCACAGTACTTAAACATTTGCTTAACTTTGAACACATGAAGAGTCCTACTAAAGTTTGTTTGGCAATGAGTCACTATCAGAGGGTCATTCAGTGCAAAATGTTCATATTAAATATTCTGATATACAGTACCCCTCTTAATATTGCCTCTAACCTGTAAGTCCGTCCTTGCATTGAAATATTAGATCCATTGAGTTTTTACTTAATTAAAAAGAGTAACAACAAGACAAGACCATTCCTTGTTGAAGGAAAGATTGGATTGGAGGATTGATATATGAAAAAAGAACAGGAGTACTTGTGGCACCTTAGAGACTAACAAATTTATTAGAGCATAAGCTTTCTACAGCATCCGAAGAAGTGGGCTGTAGTCCACGAAAGCTTATGCTCTAATAAATTTGTTAGTCTCTAAGGTGCCACAAGTACTCCTGTTCTTTTTGCGGATACAGACTAACACGGCTGCTACTCTGAAACTTGATATATGAACTGAATGATGATCTCTGAAAATTTTCCAACTTTAGTTTAAACTTTATAATTAGCATTGTAACAGCAGAATTGCCAAACTCTTATGATGTATTGTGAGTCTTGTTATATTTGATTGTGGGGTTTTTTTTGTATTTTTAAAGTCACAGCTCCTGTAGTCAGATGATTACCTGAAAATCTCAGCTTTCATTACAGAAAAAAAACAATGTCTGTTCTTCCTAATGGGAGAGAGAAATTTGAAAATCAAACCATAAAGGTACAAAACCCAGAAGGCCAATTAAAAGACCAAACATATATTATTTCTTTGGCTTCAAAATCATGAGGGTGTTTTTTTTTTTTTAATATCATAGTTTGTAGGGGGCAGACTTGTGATTTTTGAATGTTTGGGCATTCCAAGATGGTGGTCCCATTTTTCCAGACACTATTCAGTCACATAGTGAGAGATATTCCATAACCTAAAGAACCTATAATTTAAATACACAAGACAGACAAACAGTGGGTGGAAAAACAGAAGCACAGGGCGGTCAGCTGATGTGCCCAAGGTTACCAGCAGGGCAATGGTAGAGATTGGAATAGAACCCAAGGGCCCTGACTCCCAGTCATGTGGTCTATGCACCTTTTCGGGGATGAAGATTCAAAATGGAAGAGTGATTACTTATTTTATCTAAACAAGTTTGATCAGGCTTGCTTATCAAGAACCAATTTCTACTTTTGTGGAAAAAAATTTCCAGCCCAATTCATTGCTCGTGTAGGTCTGTCAAAGTCAACACAGTTATATCAGCAAAGAATCTGGCCCACCTAATATAAGCTTTTTAAGGAACTTTCTGGAAATCTAGTCACCCTTTCCTCTAAGAGATAGAAGTGTTTTGTTCTACTTTGCTGTGCACCTGAGTATTTTTTTACAACATAAGGACTTGCCAGTGATATTCCCCAATTGTGTTTATTAGTTTTCCATTTCTGCTTTTCACACCATGACGTTTTTAACCTTGCAGCTCTCAGAATCTCTCTGCATTTGTGGGGTCATGAAGAAAGAAAAGTGGAGAGTTAATGACAGATGCCGTTGATGCTGGAGGGTGTTATAGTTTTTAGCCTGAATATTCACAAAGGAAAATGAAGGTTGCATCCCAAGGAAACATGGGAGCATTTTCAGAGTGGATGGGCAGGGAGTACTACTAAAAACAAAAAGAGCTTTCCGATTATGATTTGTGGCAGATTGTAGGCAATTAGGAATCAGGTCAAAGCAAAACATCAGACCCTCAAAATGACATCTGATAAATTTTTATGAAAAGCAGCAAAAACAAGTTTGTTTATTTATTTAATTTATGTGTTGGTAGTTGGGAAAGAAATGGAGGCTAGATATTCTCGTTCTGATCTTGGGGCACAACCCAGAGAATACCAAATAGCCTTACAGTATCCCAGGCTAACTTTATTCAGGGTTGGATCAAGGCAATAACCCCAACCATGCACAGGACCCCAAGCCAGGGGCTTAGTTGTAGTGTGCCTCTCCCCACCACGGAGCAGCACCAGAGATCTCTTTTCTGCTGGTGATGGTTATGGGGCCAGGTGGCTGCTGCTTCCCTGGTTATAGAAACTGCTGCTCCTCCCTTTGCTCAGGCAGAAATCACTGCCTTGTTAACACTCACTTTATAATTTCAAACTCTTCTAGAAACACACCCATGCATATAAAATGAAAGTTGATATTCTGACTCCATCGTGTACTTCTGGGAGCAGAGTTTCATTGTGCCCAGTCACTACTCCAGTCCTCTCTTTATGCATCATCATTATTATTATAGGATAAATTAGGGCTAGAATGAACCTTAGAGAAAGTTATTTTTCCTCCCTTGGTATCCTGCTGTTAATTGATTTATCTCATTAGACTGACCCAACACTTGGTAAAAATACCCCCATCCTTTCATGTATATATACCTGTTCCTGTATTTTTTACTTCATACATCTGATGAAATGGGTTCTAGCCCATGAAAGCTTATGCCCAAATAAATTTGTTAGTCTCTAAGATGCCAAAAGGACTCATTTTTTTTTTCTGGGAGGAACTGTGTCTCAGAGACTCACAATTCCCTCCCCCCCCCACTCTCCTCCTGCTATTGTGCTGGGGTGGGGGGAGGCAGGAGAAGAAAATTACTTCTCCCCTTTCTGATGGGTTTTATGCTAGCTACTAGCTCTGCTGAAATGCCAATAAAGTGCAACAATCAAAGGATACAGTTCTACTGGAAGCTTAAGGTTTGATCCTGTGAGTATCTGAGCATCCATGCAACCCACTGATTTCAGCTGGAGTTGAGCGTCTCTCAAGGATCAATGTCTTAAACTGCAAAAGGAAAGAATTCTTATCATTAATTAATTAAGTATTTCTATTCCATTAGCACCTAAAAGATCCCAATTGAGATCCGGACCCCATTTTGCTAGGCAACATACAGAAACATAATGAGAGACACAGTCCCTGCCCTGAAAAGTTTTACTATAAATGAAGATGACAGACAGAAGAAGAATTAATATCTTTAGATTATACATAGAGCACCAATGCAGAGACGGAGAGTGATTTACACAAGGTCATCCAGAAAGTCTAGTAAAATTAGCATTTGAACCCATGACGCCTGTATCCCCATTCACTGTTTTTTAACTCATCCTTCTGTTCCATGGTAACAGGGCACGATTGCTCATTTCCTACTTCTTTTCTCAGCAATTTTATTTCTAGTTGGGCAAAACGCTACTTCCACACTGGTTATATTTATGCTAACTATGTGATTTCAGTGGTTTGATCACTGGATTTGGAGACAGGTGGTCTGGGTTGTACACCCACATTTGCATTACTGTGAACAAAGTACTTAACCTTTCTGTGCCTAAGTTGTACTCATTATCAAATGGGCATGCAGGCAATGTAAAGCCACGGTGGTGGTCCGTCTTTAAGGTCTTTACAGAGAGATGCATCAAAGGTACATTATAGAGGCAGTGTAGTCTAATGACTAGAACACTGGGTCTCTGGAAAACTGGGATTTGTTCCTGGTTCTGCTACTGATCTAATCGGTGACATTGGGCAAATCACTTCTCTCTGTGCCTCATTCTCTCCATTTATAAACTGGGGATGATGCTACTGACCTCCTTTGTAAAGCGCTTTGAGACCTCTGGATGAAAAGTTCTGAATAAGAGATAGGTATTATAGGTGCAATTTGCACCTAGTGTCTGCTGTTGCCCAGGCAGCATTTGCCTCCAGAGGAGAGCAGGTTGTTTTCATCACCACTGGCAATGGAACAACTCTCTTTGACTTCAGTGGATGATCTACCACTGGGAGGAGTGGTAGATATGCTGGAGGGTAGGGATAGGATACAGAGGAACCTAGACAAATTAGCGGATTGGGCCAAAAGAAATCTGATGAGGTTCAACAAGGACAAGTGCAGAGTCCTGCACTTAGGACGGAAGAATCTCATGCACTGCTACAGTCTAGGGACAGAGTGGCTAGGCAGCAGTGCTGCAGAAAAGACCTAAGGGTTACAGTGGACGAGAAGCTGGATATGAGTCAACAGTGTGCCCTTGTTGCCAAAAAGGCTAACAGCATTTTGGGCTGTATAAGTAAGAGCATTGCCAGCAGATCAAGGGACGTGATCATTCCCCTCTATTTGGCATTGGTGAGGCCTCATCTGGAGTATTTTGTCCAGTTTTGGGTCCCACACTACAAGAAGGATGTGGAAAAATTGGAAAGAGTCCAGCGGAGGGCAACAAAAATGATTAGGGGGCTGGAGCACATGACTTATGAGGAGAGGCTGAGGGAACTGGAATTGTTTAGTCTGCAGAAGAGAAGAATGAGGGGGGCTTTGATAGCTGCTTTCAACTACCTGAAAGCCGATTCCAAGGAGAATGGATCTAGACTGTTCTCGGTGGTACCAGATGACAGAACAAGGAGTAATGGTCTCAAGTTGCAGTGGGGGAGGTTCAGGTTGGATATTAGGAAAAACTTTTTCACTAGGAGGCTGGTGAAGCACGGGAATGGGTTACCTAGGGAGGTGGTGGAATCTCCTTCTTTAGAGGTTTTTAAGGTCAGGCTTGACAAAGCCCTGGCTGGGATGATTTAGTTGGGGATTGGTCCTGCTTTGAGAAGGGGGTTGAACTAAATGACCTCCTGAGGTCCCTTCCAACCCTGATATTCTATGATCAGTCAGGCCCTCAGTATGCAGCTGGAGATTCCACTGATAGAAGCTGCTCAGGGAATGCAGCGAATCAACATATCTTCTACATGTGCCAGCCATGGCCCCTCCCAAGTCAAATAGTGGCTGCACTGGCAGCTTACCTTTGGACATCCTGATGGAAGAGAGGCTGTGGTCATCCTCCATTAATGGAAATACCTCATCCCCCAGGTACGCTTTCCATTAGTGGGGTCCTTCTGCCAAGTTTTGCCCTAACTTCCTTTGGTACCTGGAGTGAGTCAGGCTTGTAAATTTCACTGCTGTTATAATTCTTCATCTTGTTAAGCATAAGAGAAGTAAAACAAGGGCAGAATAAGAGACGCAAACTCCTAGGGAGAAATTAGCATGTAGTTTGTTCCCCATCAAAATAAAAAAAAAACTAACTCATTTGCTTGCTTCACCTAGAGGAACAATTAGCTGCTAGGCACACAAAACAACTGACAAATAGTGTTTGTTAGTAGCAGCTGCTTGTTTCTAAAGGAAACAATCAACATTTGTTAGGTGCGGGAGACAGTTGTTTTCTAGCATTGCCATTTCAAGGTGTGCAAGGTCACTGAAAGAAAAGAGCAGGGTGGCCGGGGAAGGGCAGGATGGTCCAGTGGTGAGGGCATCAGTCTAAGCTGTGGGAGACCTCAGTTCAATTCATTGCTCTGCCATGCACTTCCTGTGTGACTTTGGGAAAGTCACTTGTCCTTTCTTTGTGCCTCAGTTACCCCTCTGTAAAATGGGGATAATAATGCTGCTCTGTCTCACAGGGGGGTTGTATAGATACTTTGGCACAGACTGGTGTAGCTCCATTAGTCCAGGGGCACTATTCCTGATTTCCATCAGTTTCACTGAGAGAAGAGCCTCTGCCACATGACAAGCTGCTTTACTCAATCCATCGTCCCCTTAACAGCAATAGGGCTGCCACACAAGTGTAAATCCTGAAGCACTTCTTCAAAGAGTCTGTCTACATTTGCAGAGTTTTTGCGCTGTAAGTTTCACCGGTGATAGGGAACTGGTGAGAGTAAAGTGCTGGTTTGTGTACTCACTTAATTCCTCAGGCATCAGAGAGTGTTTACACTAGCAGCACATCCAACTATCCCACAGTGCAGCGCTCTCCATTTTGATGATGGGTCTTGTGGGAATATGGGGGTGGTGTTCATGGGGCATCCTGGATCTCTGCACAGCCTCATCTCTCCTAAACACTGATAAACCTCAGTAGCTCAGCACTGCTCCAAGCAGGGGATCGTTTGCTCTGTGGAGCAGGCATTGTCACCTGGCCAGATGATACGTGATCACTTGCCAAGAAAACAGGAAGGGGAGTTTCAAAGTTCCCAGGGCTTTACAGGGGGAGGGGTGGATGTCTGTTTACCTGGTGTCAGAGCAGCAGAGCTGCTGGACAGAGTGGTCACCTAGGCACTGTGGGATATCCTCTGGAGGCTAAAAGTTGTGTAAACAGGAAGAATGTGTCTTCACTTGCACATCACTGGTAAGAGCTGTACGCCTCTCATGGAGGTGGTTTTCTTTTTGCGGTGAAACTTCTGAGTTTCACTGCAAAAAGTCATTGGCAAGTGTAGATGCCCCCGTGGTTTTTGCACAAAAAAAAGGACTTTTTTTCCGCTTTAAATGGCAAGTGTACACATGGCCAAAGTCAATTCAGCTACATCGGTGTAAAACTGCTATCACTGCAAGGAGTATCAGACTGATTTCAGCCTAGAGAAAGTGTCTGGGGTGAGATGGGACATAATGAGTTGGGAGACAGTTGGTTTTGTGTGTCGTTGTGGTAAGTAGAGCCTCAGTTCAGCAAAGTGCCTTTATTTAAAGCACATGAGTAATCCCATCCATGTTTACCAAACCATTTAAGGCCAGAATGTTAAAGGATTTAAACTGTCTAAAACTATAGACGTTAGACATCTAAATACCTTAACAATATGGTCCTTAACACATACATTTTCCTCAGGGAAAAGTGCTCTTTAATAAAGAACAAAATCCTTTGTGTATGATTTTCAAACCTATAGAACTTAATGGAGAATCATCTCCCTGCCATAGGATTCAATAGGATGGTTCCCAACACTTCTAGAAAGTCTCTCTTTTGCTACAGGATTTTAGAGCCATTACTTTAGAGTCCTATTAAAGTTGTATAGAACCCTGTTGGCTTGGTCCCTATTAAATTCTGCAGGATGCTTCCATCTGGGATGGAACAATAACAGGTCAAGAGAAGTGAATTTGTGATGCCTGCGTGTAGAGCAAACTAAAAGTGACACTGTGAGAGAGGAGCTCTGCTCCTAATATTAATCCCCCGATCAATAAAGACAATAAAAGCAAGAAAGAGAGGGAGTTAATATCCTCCATTTCCTTTTTATATATTTTTTTCCAATTGCAACAAGCTTGGGCACTTGAAATGTAAGTACCTGGCTCTTTGTTTTTAGGAGACAGTTTAAGCCTGGGTAGCAAATCATTTTACCTGACTGAAAACTATAACAGCAACGTGAAGTCCCTGTGGGTGCCACAGTTTAGAGAGCCTGCTTTAAACTGAGAAATTTTGAAATGAAGCGTTGGAGAACAGCTTGGTTTTTACAATATTTCTTCCCCTGGCAGCAGAATTTTGTTTCCAGGCTTTCAGAAGTAATAATCTTTTCTTCTACACTGTGTGTTTCTGAATAGCAGAAAGCCCTTTCCTTAAAGTCATTTATTATTTACAGGGCCCCCTTATGCTAGGTGCTGTACAAACACATCAAAATACACAGTCCCTGCCCCGTAGAGTGTACAGTCCAACATGATTGATATTAGGGTTATTTTGCAGCTGGGTCCCAGGTCCCCTCTCTCTTAGGGTTTATCGTTCCCCTCTGGAGAGGAAGGATGGTTTTGTGAGTAAGGTACACGACTGGAGAGACCGGAGTTCAATTCCCTACTCTGCCACACAATCCCCTGCGTGACCTTAAGCAAGTCACTTAGGTATGGATTCTCAAATTTAGGATTTGGGCAGGGGGGCTGGAACAATTTTTATAATGGAGGTGCTGAGAGCCATCGAACCAAACTGTAAACCCTGTGTCTAATGGAAACCACTTCAAGCCAGAGCTGCGGCAGCACCCCTCGTTCCAGCACCTATGCCTTTGAGATTCTTGGCCTTTGTCATAACTATAAAGGGAAGGGTAACAGCTGTCCTGTGTACAGTACTATAAAATCCCTCCTGGCCAGAGACTCCAAAATCCTTTTCCCTGTAAAGAGTTAAGAAGCTCAGGTAACCTGGCTGGCATCTGACCTAAAGGACCAATAAGGGGACAAGATACTTTCAAATCTTGGGGGGGAAGACTTTTGTTTGTGGTCTTTGTTTGGGAGTGTGTTCGTTCTCGGGACTGAGAGGGACCAGACATCAATCCAGGTTCTCCACATCTTTCTAAACAAGTCTCTCCTATTTCAAACTTGTAAGTAAATAGCCAGGCAAGGTGGGTTAGTTTTCCTTTGTTTTCTCAACTTGTAAATGTACCTTTTACTAGAGTGTTTATCTTTGTTTGCTGTACTTTGAACCTGAGACTAGAGGGGAGTCCTCTGAGCTCTTTAAGTTTGATTACCCTGTAAGGTTAATTTCCATACTGATTTTACAGAGATGATTTTTACTTTTTTTCTTTAATTAAAAGCCTTCTTTTTAAGAACCTGATTGATTTTTCCTTGTTTTTAAGATCCAAGGGGTTTGGAGCTTGATTCACCAGCAGTTGGTGGGAGGAAGGAGGGGAGATGGTTAATTTCTCCTTGTTTTAGATCCCAAGGGGATTAGATCTGTGTTCACCAGGAGTTGGTGGGAGGAAGGAGGGGGGATGGTTAATTTCTCCTTGTTTTAAGATCCAAGGGGTTTGGATCTGTATTCACCAGGGAATTGGTGAAAGGTTTCTCAGGGCTTCCCAGGGAGGGAATCTAATTGGGAAATGGTGGCAGCGGAACCAGAGCTAAGATGGTAGTTAAGCTTAGAAGTTTTCATGCAGGCCCCTACATTTGTACCCTAAAGTTCAAAGTGGGGATCCAGCCTTGACAGCCTTAATCTCTCTGTGCCTCAGGTCCCCATCTGGAAAGTGGCAAATGGGGAACCATCTAACTGAATGACGCACTCTGCTTCCCCTTCTAAGCCATGGTTGGTGTGAAGGTTATGGCTTTGCTTCTTGCTTACTCCATTTGGAGTGGTTTGCTCCCACAAAGTTGTATGCAGAGAGTAGTTCTTGAGCAAAGGGAGTATGCTTGTCTTCAACCCGCGCATGGAGGGACACTGAGCAGGGGCAAACTGGGGTACTTGAAATGTAAGTACCTGGCTGCATGGGCGGTGGGTATAAGAGGCCAGGGAAGGCTCTGGGCTGGACGGCATGGCTGGAGTTGCTCGGGTTGGTAGGCCAGCTGGGGCTGGTGGTGGGGGAGCTCAGGATTCCAGCTGGCCCGGGGCTTCTCCAGCCGCGGGGGGGGGGGGGGGGGGGGGGGGGGGGAGGGGGGGGAGGGGCTCAGGTCTCCGGCCGGGGGGGGGGGGGGGGGGGCTTCTGCAGAAGGGGGGGGTGGCAGAGCTAGCCTCACCAAAGGGGGGTCCACCCACTGCCCATGCCTGGCTGACCAGAATGAAAAGCTCCTTGAGTCTTCCCCCACTGCCACGCACACATCTGTGCACTGGAACAAGGGCCAGACTCATTCTGGCTTTGTACAATGATCAGTTAAAAATGGGGAATTTAATGAAGAAATAAGATGCAAGTTTTCTACCCTGTGCTCACTTATAAGACAAGCCACAAGTCAAACAAACCATTTCTCTACACCAAGGGCCTGATTTTGGCCCTGCTCAATCCTGCAGTTGCAGACTCTTGTGGCTGCAGCGATTGGAAAACAGGATCAATTTGTTGTCCTTTATTTGGCACTCCCTCCCTCCCCGCAACACTGTAACTAACCTCGCCTGTATGTAACCTATTTTACTCAACCCAGCACTGGGCTATAATGGAAAAGATGCTTCTGCGGTACATAGCTTTCAAGTTGTAACAGGGCTTTAGAAGCTACAATAATCTTTTATCAGAGGAATCTATAAAATAGAAGCCAGCTGAACGTACCAAATATTAGTTTAACTGCCTGTTTACAGTTTCACCATAAAAAGAAAAAAAATAGAGTCTATAAAAAGATCTCCTGAAGCAACACTTAGAATAATGGAGGAGGGGACCTATTGTTTAACCAGACATCATAAATTTAATACAGTTACGTTATTGCCACCCAGGATTTTATTGATTATATTTTTTCTAGTTACTTATCTAGAAATTTATTGTATCAGTTCCCAATTTTAGTTTTTTAAAATGTGATTTCCAGGAAGAAACTATTAATGAGCTATTATCTGAGAAGTGGAGTGGGGAGGGGGGGGGAAGAAAAGTGATTTAAATAAAACAGGAGCTTCAGCTGAACACATATCAGGATGAGTTATTGTTTTTGAATGCCCTAATGAAGAATAATCTGATGGGAACCAGCAACAGTGGCATGACTGCACCATTTTCACATATTTTCAGATTACTTCTGAAATATGATACGTCCCTTTCAGTTCACCCACCTTCTGTTAATGAATCCCTGGCTAGGAATTAAAATTCAACATTTATAAGAAGTCTGAGTTCTGATGGGACTACCCTAGAACAGTTAAATTGAATAAAGCTCCTAGAACAGTTGTAGGGCACTGTGGGCTACATTGTTAATTAAAGCTCAGCCCTCTGCAAGGCGTAGCGTGTAAACAGTCCTGTCCCCAAGAGTACTCCTGGGAGGCATTCTCATTCAAACATCCCTCAACTAAATTCCTTTCCTGCATCCACCTTGTTCATGGAGGGTGGTGATTTACTGCTGGCCTGTGGTGACACAGACATGCTCAGAAGTGTCTAGGCAGTTATATTACATCTATGTCTGATCATCTCCTCGATATTTTACCAAAGGAGGTTGTGTGTGGTCTCCACCAAAAGCTAAATACTATCTGGTTATCATGGTTATTGTGGGATGTGTGAATGGGAAACATTTTTAGAGTTAATGTAACTGTAGAACATTGGTTTCCAAAACTGGTGAAAGTGAGACTTGTCCCCTGAGGCAGGTGGTTCTCGGAGCTGACTCAGTCAACATGGGGAACAATCACCATCCACCAATCCAACAGAGCCCTGTGTTTTCAGATTGGGGAAGATATTAGGACAGACCACCTCTCAGCTGGTTTAATCGCCAGTTAAAGCTTAAGCAGCTCAATCTGAAATGGTTACATTGGTTCTCTCAGTTCAGTCCCACGTTCCCTCGTAGAGGCTGATTCTGCAAACCCTTCGCTGCTGAGCACAGAGCTTACTCTGAATGGTCCTCTTGAAGTCCTGGGCAGAGTTAGGCAAAAATTTTTGGACAAAACTTTTTTTCAGTGGAAAAAAATGCAGATTTTGTGACACTGAAATGTTTCATGAATTTGTGTCGATTTCACCAAATGGTTTTGAAAACAAAAACATGTCTAAAACAACTCAAAACATTTTGTTTAAACATTTTTTTTGGGGGGGGGGAAGTTGTGGGTTTTTGTTTGTTTGTTTATTTGGAATGTTTTTTCATGTCAAAACTTTCTTAAAATGTATTTTTAAACATTTCAAAAATGGTCAAAATAAAAAAAAATTTCAACGTTGTCAAAATGAAACATTTCACTTGCCCCAGAAATATGATTATTATCATTATTATTTTATTTTACTTTTTGATTTTGCTGGAAATTTCCAAAAATGTTACTTGGAAATTTGGTTTTGACTTTTGAAATTGCCAGTGAGCCAACAACAACAACATTATTTGCCCAAGTCAAGTCATGAATCATATTCAAACCCATGGGAATTCTCACAGTAGTAAGCCTTGAGCCCAATAGCATGTGGATCAGTCCCTTAATGGTGAGAATTAAGTGTTCCAAACATTGCAACTGTCTTGTCTGCTCTTCAGAGGGCGGTGGAAATGTTAATATTCTTTAGTTGCCCACTCAATAAATCACTGATTGTGTGTTCCAGTCCCGTGACCACGATGAAGCAGTGAGAGTGGAAATTGCCCAGAAACTCCTGTGGATATTTCTGTTCTTGGCAGTCAATGAGAACACATGGTATCTTGACAGAGATCCAGGAAGGAGAAGGAAAAAACAAACAAACAAAGACAACACCTTAATCCAGATGTGAGAATATAAGGGCAGCCCTGCTGGATCGGGTCAATGATCCATTTATCTACTCCAGTATCCTGAACTAGGTGCTTCAGAGGAAGGTGCAAGAAAACCCTGTAATGGAAAATTAGGAAATAATCTTTGACCTCTCTGTTGTGACAGCCAACAAGGGGGGCAATCAGTACAGCTTGACTGGAATTTGTAAAGGGGACATTAGTCTGCACTGACAGATACTGCCCTGCTTATTTGATTAAGCCCCTTAACATGAGCCAGATTCTCAGCTGGTGTACATGAGAGTAGCTCCATTGAAGTCAGTGTTGCTGCACCCATTTACATCAGCTAAGGATCTTTTGGTCCAATAATTGTAGGTCACTTTGGCTGACCTGATCCATATTAGAATTAGAATGAGTAGTCTAGGGATAAATTACTGACCCCATAGCCCTCTGGTACTCACTACTGTCAAATCTTTTTCTGGATAATGGAGTAAAAGAATAGACTCTTCACAGAGATTTTACTGTTTTAAATGCAAATGAATAGATTGGTGATATTGCAGTCATTGGATTTGGATGCTGAGAATTCAGCATCAATTCAGAAACAGAAAAATAGGCATGCTTTGCCAGCCTAAGAAATAGGGCACAAGAGAGCCATAAAACATATGCCTCTAATTCCTATTTCATAGTCACTTTAGTAATGATTGTCTCAGAGCTATGTCAACAGATCCAAATATCATTAGCATCTGTGTTGCCTAGTAATTGTCCTATCCGGTGTCCTGTATGATGACAGGATTATCCATCATTAGTGGGGTTTTTTTTTGCTTTTAAATGTAGTCGGTGGGGTCTGTGCCTCTCAGGAGAAGCATCTTTTCAGTTGCTCAAACATTAAACAAGTATCTTGTTAGGCTCACAAAGGCTGCATTTCCCTAATCCACGTTTCCCAAGAGGAAAGAAAATTGCTATGCTCAAAAATACAAAGGGGGTTTGTAATTGTGTGTCCCTGAAATAGGGACAGAGTTAGCCATGACTGTGGATACACCTCTGCATGTTCCACTATATACATGTCCAGTAGCTCAACATTATCAACAATTAATGATATAAATAAGGATCAGGGAAACATAGGACACAGAACCTTTCATTGCTAGATTCAATCACTGCCAACCTGGGTTGGATTTGAACTGATGGCAAAGTTCTTCCAGTGCGAGGGCTATTTTGTGTTCTGCGGGAAGTGAGTTGGTATTTTCAGTACAGTTTCCAATGGTCAGGAATCTATATCTTTACAGCTGTTGGAAACTAAGGTCCTGATCCAGCTCCTAGAGGAGTCGCTTTCCATTCCCTTTCATGGAAGTTGGATCAGATCCTATACTGGGGTGGAGACTTGACTCTTCTCTCTCACCCCTAAAAGTTGTATTTTCAGACCAAGTTGGAGGCATAATGGGAACATTTGCTCTGCAGCTGGCTGTGTCGACACTTGCACCACTATAGCACTTCAGTGTAGACACTACGTATGCCGACGGTAATCCACCTCCTCAAGAGTCAGTAACTAGGACAGTCGACCTAGCTATCTCCTCTCAGGGTGGAGGATTACCCATTAGTATAGGTAGTGTGTTAGGCATAGAGAGATGGCAATTTGCCCAAGGTTACGTAGGTACTCTGCGCCAGAGACAAGAGCTGACCTCATTTCCCATGAGCCCCAGTCTACTGCCTAAACCACAAGACCATATATCCTCTCAATCTAAGCATCCCTTCTAAACCAACCAATGTGGTTCACCTATTAAATATTTACCATGAACCACTCACACATTTGTGATCTACAAAGAATTATTCACAAAGTATTCAGTGGATCATTTTTAATGGCGAATAATTTCTAGAAAATTGTAAACGGCTCATAGAAAGAAAATGCAACTAAATCTGCTGAGTAAATTTTTTTCCTTTGAATTCTTCACCCATTTCCACCATCAACATTCATTAACAGAAAACTGACTTACAGTGGAAGTCTTCCCAATGTGGAGAGCTCTCACAAGATTCTATGCATTTCTTAAACCTTCAGTTTAGGCTGGGATTTTCAAAGGAGCCTAACAGAGTTAGACACCCAACTCCCATTGTATTTGAGTACCTAACTCCTTAGACACGTTTGAAAATTCCAGACTTAATGTTTTTTTTAAATTAAATATTCTCAATTGGAGCAAGACCTTGGCATATACGCTAATGTATGGTCATTTGTTTTAAGTTACTCATAGTCCGAATGAGATGTCAGGTACAGTGCCTATTGCTTTTCCAAGCCAGATTGGTATAACATTTTAGTTATCTAGTATATTTCAGCACTGGGTGGGTTAATATGAGAACTTGCAGGCTGCTGGCTTTATCTGAGGTGCGCTCCTGCTCTGTTTCCTAGTTCAATTTTGCTGATGTAATATCTCCCATAAATCGAGAGATAAGAGCTTGGGTACGGTATGTCCTTTTGATAAATTTATTGTGATTCCTTGGAGAACAAGCTAGTATTGTACTTCAGCATAGTTACAACATTTGTGGCCTGCTCTCTAAATAAGAGGGACAAAGTGTCTCAGTCGTATGGTTAGGTACGTGACTAGATGTTTATTTTCTATTGTAGGCGATGCTTATCTTGGAACTCAGCAAATATCAAATAGGTGAACTAAATATTTAGGGTCAGATTCTCAGCTTGTATAAATCCATGTGGTTCCACTGAGATCAATGTAGTTGTGTCAGTTTACACCTGCTGAGGATCTGGTCTGCAACGCTGGAATCTTTGCTATCTTAACATCAGGACTTAGCCCATGGGCACACCTTAGGAAGTGCATATTGGGTTCCCAGTAAGAATTTACCTAAGGGTGTTTTTAATCTTTTCCATCATGGTGCTTTAAAGTTGGCCTGAAAAACAGCTCTGTAAAATTGTCATCAGGGTGGGAGGGGTGTACATGTGTGCCTTATAGGTATCTCCTGTTATTGAACATATTCATTATTGCTTGAGTTCTTCAGTTTCAAATCTGGTCTCCATTGTGCTAGGTGCTGTACAAACATATAGCAGGCAAAAGGCCCTTTGCCAAAGAGCTAATTAGGACTGCAAACCACACATACACAGTGTACAAAGGGCTTTTTCTGCATACACATCATCATCAGGAATAACATTCTGTGGGCTACATTTTATCCTGTGTCCCATTTCCATTTATCTCTGTAGGTGTAACTGAGAGCAGAACTTAGTTCTGCAACTGTAAAGTTAGACCTTGTCTACCGGTTTCAGCCATCAGTGACCAGCCAGAGCTACTGTTTCACCAGCCTTAATGTAAACAGGGGAAAGCTCCTATTTACATGGCTGCTTGCACCCAGGGTAAATTGCACTGGTGCAAATCAGTTTATAGCAGATTATCTTGTCTACACAAGGGGTTTGCATGGGTGCCTGGCCACCACTGACTCAAATCAGAGCAAGGCCCTGGTGTAGACGTGGCCTTCATTACAAAATCTGTTGTTGATGCATGAGCCAGAATCTAATCAAACTCATCCTTCTATTGCTTTTCTGCCTCTGCAGTACTAACAGCTTATATTTTGTTTTTGCACTAAAGAGAGAGGACACTGAATCCATACAAGCTGTTAAGTAACGAAGGCGCCATGTTTACATAGTCCTTTTTGTCTGTTACAGCTGTCCCCGTGCTGGATTCTGAGTGGCCGCCCCCCAGCCATGGAACTGACCAAAGTCACAGCCTGGCCCTGCTCATGGAAATGGCTTGTGCAGACTGACTGGAGCTATTGCTCTGCTCGGGGGGCGGGCTTTTCGCTCCTTTGTCTAGCTTCTTTTTTCGGACCCAGCTCGGTGTAGGGGGCTCTGCCCAGGTATGCAAGGCCTAAAGTGGCCACATAGCTGAGCATATGAGTCATACCTGTGACTCAGAACTTGCCCAGACATGTCCTGTGCCTAACTGCAGTTTCCCTGCCTTCTCTCCTCCCCTGGATTAAGGGGAACCAGTCAAAGTTACTGGCGGGAAACTGCCTGAGTTTGCCCTTAAAAACAGACATTTTCTGATCAGACCCCCGGAGAAGGTCCTTGCTTTGCCACCTGGTCTGATCAGCTAGGTGTCTTTGGGGGGCCCTCTCCCCGCTCTCATTTGTTTTTGAGCGTACCCCCGTTTTTAAACTCCCCTCCCACGAACAACGAATTTGTGCCTGGAGATCTCCTGATTATTGTAAGTGAATCGAGTCCTCTCTGCGTCCTCTGATGCTGAAACTGCTGTTCCTTTTGATGCTTTGGGGATTGGTAAGGAAAAGCCTCTTGCACGCTCCCCTTGTTCTGGCTGCTGGCTTCCTTTCCCAAGCAGGCAGACCCAAGCTAACTCCTTGGTCTGTATCTGTAATCTGCTTCTAGAAATAAGCCTGCTTGCAGCCACCACTAGTTAAACATACCCCCCCCCCGCCTTGAAGCTATATCCTGGGCACACACCACTCTGCCCTCTGGAACAACCCCTAGTATAAGGTGCACCCATTAGGTTAGGTTTAGCCTTTAGTCTAGATAAGTTGTAATTTCATTTTGCATAGCTGTGGTTAAGTCAGGTTTAGAAAATTGCTTGCATTGTACTCTGTAAGTTAGGCTTAAAGAATTGTTGCATTGTGTTTTGTTACTTGCTAATTTGTGTAGTCTTGGTTAAGTTAAATCATAGATAAGATTTTACTGTGTTCTGTATAATTGTCTCTCTGCTGTTTAAACTTGCAGCCTGTCTGCTCTCTCTCTCTCTTTCCCTCTGCTGTTTAAACTTGCAGCCTGTCTGCTCTCTCTTTCTCTCTCTCTTAATCCCTTCCCCCACGTGCTCACCCCGCTCCCACTGCTGCCAAACCTCGATTGTATTACTGAAGTCTAGCATAAAACCCCATTGGTTACCCCTTTTTCTCTCTAACACCCCTCACATTTTACATTTACACCACTGTGACACATTTTTACCTAAAGTTGTTGGTTATTTAACACATTTTACCCATACTGTTAGTTGGTTATATCCTGCTGTGACACACTCTTTACATAGAAATTGTTAGCTACCTGTTACATTTATACTTCAGTGTTAATTGGTTACCAACTGTATTGTACCCCACTGTATTGTACCCCACTATTGAAACCCCCTATCCTATTTACTAAAAGAACCCCCTCCCCAATTGTCTACCTTAACAAACCCCATACCCCTCACTATTGAATTTTACCTGTTTTTGCATTTTCTTAATAAAGTTTATTTTGCACCCCACCAGTGCAATAGTTGTTCCCCAAGATCCCCTACCTGCTGGCAGGGTCACTTTTCTGACCATAACAGAACTTTGAGGAATTATTGTTCAGTGCAAAACCAAATGTAGCTAATGTAGGAGCATTTCAGGAACCTTGCATGGCAGAGCAGTAGATCTGGATTGTTTTTATTAGGCGTAAGGAATTCAGCAGGAAGGCAGAGTAACACTCAACAGAACTTTATTAAGCATGTTGAGAGATTAGTGTTATAGGCTGAGGCTCTATTGTTTGTCTGGCAAGCACATGGCCCCAGTTTTGCATTCCTGAGCCTGCGGATCCTCAGCAATTTAGGTGCCCCCGGAAACCTGACCGTTTTTCTTCAGTTCCAGTCACCATACTCTACTGGCAATGTTTTGTACAGCTTAGTAACCAAGTCAATGGTGGTGTTGGATTGACTCTACCAGATGGCTACTTATGACTTTAGTGGCACTACTGCTGATTTATATTGGCGTCACTGAGAACGGAATCTGATCCTAAACAAATAAAGGGATTCTCTCTCTCTTTCAAATAATTGTGAGAGGTGGGAGCCCAAGAGAGCTTAGTCCCATTTTGTGAAGGTTTTTTTAAAAATATATACTTTAAATGAATCCCATCTCTTCCAAAGTGTGTGAGATATTTTGTGTCTTAGCAGGAATGGTTATTCCTATGGTAACATATCCTCCTCTCTAGTGTGATTTTATTTTGAGCCCATAAGTGAGCAAATATTGTAGAATTTAGTATGGTATTGATTAGTTTCTCTGAAGCAAGTAAATGGGATTGGAAAGTTATCTCACTGACAACATAAATATTCACACGAACAAAAGACAGATATTAAGCGGAGTGTACACGTTCCCTGGATGTGCATCACAATATGAGCTTCTGTTCTGCTATTATTATACAGGGACACATTTGGGGGGATAAGCAGACCTTCAAAGTTCAGAAGCCTGCCTTGCATGAGGATGGAACAGTCTAATGGCCTGATTCATCCTCGTGTCACTCCAGTGGAATGACAGCGTGTGATTCCAATAGAGATGGAACTCTACACCATTATAAAATACAAGTGCAATGCAGTGGCGAATCAGGCAGAGATGTTTCACCCCTCCTCGGTGATCTGCATGCCCATTTACCATCAATTTCCTATCGACAGTTTTAAAAAGTTCAGCCTGTATATTTAGCTGAAGTTAATTCAGATTATCCAAAGGTCTTCCATGTGCAGTTAGGCCAAGAATTTCAGAAGTGACTAATGATTTTTTTGGAGGAGGCGCTTTAGATTTTTGTGTTTGTTTGTTTTTTGGGGGGGTCACTTGAGACCTCAAAGGGGCTTGATTTTCAGTGGGTGGGTGCTCAGTTCTGTCTGAAAATCAGGCTCCTCTAACACGTCAAATTGGGGCATCAAAAAAAAATGGCATCCCACTCTTTTCCCTCCCCGCAATCGCTCTGGTGACTGATAAAAAACTTGGCCTTAGGTTAGAAATCTGATAAGAAAAGACCCAAACCCAGTGCTGAACATAACAGCGTCTAACTCTGGGCAAGTCTGAATACCTATTCAAACTTAAATTGCAGCCAGCACGTGCTTGGGGCGGCACCTTAGAAGGGGCGGCCAATGTTGGGATGGTGGGGGCGCTCGCGGTGTGTTGTTTTTTTTCTTTTTTGTTCGGCGGGGCGACGCTCGAGGGCTTTTTTTTGTTTTTTGTTTTGTTTCGGCCGGGCAGCGCGGGGGAGTGTTTCGGTGGCGCAGCGCTGTGGGGGGTCGGGGGATTCGGCGGCGCTCCGGGGGTTTGTCCAGCCCGGCGAGGCGCTTGGGGGGAGGCGCTCCGGGGGTTTGGCCGGCACGGTGCTCCGGGGGTTTGGGCAGCCCGGCAAGGCACTCAGGGGGGACGGGGCTTTGGGCGGCCTGGCGCGGCGCTCGGGGAGTTTGGGCGGCCTGGCATGGTGCTCCGGGGGGGAGCAGGGGTTTGGCTGGCCCGGCGCTCTGGGTGTTTGGGCGGCCCGGCCCAGCGCGGCGCTGGGTGGGGGGGGAGTGTTACAGCTGGGCGGTGCTCCGGTGCTCTTCTTTTTTGCCTGGGGCGGCAAAAAAGTTAGAGCCGGCCCTGATTGCAGCTCAGGATACCTCTGCTTTCCTATGCATTGGAGAAACAGACATATTCCTAGACCGGGGGTGACTGCTGGACAAAAATCAATGTCGTGTTTCTATAGTTTGCATAAGGTTTTTCAGATCCTCACTCTCAAACATACAGTTGCTATGCTTTATTTATTTCCCATGCTTGGCATTAAACAGTCCCTGGATATTCTTTACACCACTATGAAAAATGAATTTAATTGATTAATGAAGTCCTGGTTTGTCACTACTACCTATCCATCTATCAGCTCTCAGTCTGTACATAGCCAAAGGACGAAATTTTCCATTATTCACCAGTTCCCTTACAGCCTGATAACTGTCCCTTGCCATGTAGTTAAGATTCAGAGTTTATATCATTGCTGATCTTATAAATAATGGGTAAGGTTGTAAAGCAAAGTCTGTGTCTATTGTATTTTTCAGTTATACCCCTATAATATCAGGACAGCTAAAACATGGTGTAACCCACACACCTCCTGGGTGTGGTGTTCTGTCCCCCTCTAGTGGCACCAAGACCACTTAGATATTAACGAGTCTGCTACAGCCTTAGCTAAGAGGCATCTCATTTTTAGCTCATGCAATAAAGGTTCATGCATTTAGCTCCCGAGGTCCCAGGTTTGATCCAGCTCTAGTTACTAATCTAATCAAGCATGAGAACTCAATTGACCTTGCAGTCCAAGTTCTGGATGTCTGTCCTTGGGTGTTGAATGCAACATATACTCAAGTCGCTTGCCAGTTGTGGTTACAGATGTCTTTTACAGACAAAGCAAGTTCTGCCAGAGGATAAACATCAAAACATAAGAACAGCCATACTGGGTCAAACCAGTGATCCATCTAGTCCAGTATCCTGTCTTCTGACAGTGGCTAATGCCAGGTGCTTCGGAGAGAATGAACATGTCCTTCAGTAAAAATGTATGTGCTAAATTCCTGCTGAAAGCCAGTCATTGGAAAGCCAGCTGCCCCTCTTTCCCCAACAAACTCCTCTAGTTCCAGTCTGGGAAATGAACATTTTTGTTTTAAAAGGGGTGACTTCCCTTACAGACAGGCAGACACAGGTGGAGAGACCAAATCTCATTAATCTAAAATCTGCTGGAAACATGTCCCTATTTCATATTACAGAGGCATAGTGATAAGCGAGGTACACATAAGCAATCTTCTACTGAATCTTCCTCCTAAATGAAGGGATGATGGTCCAGCAGTTAGAGACTAGGGTCTGGTCTACACTACGGGTTTAGGTCAACTTTAGCAGCGTTAAATCGAATTAAGCCTGGACATGTCCACACGACGAAGCCCTTTCTTTCGACTTAAAGGGTCCTTTAAACCGGTGTCTTTACACCACCTCCGACGAGGGGATTAGCGATAAAACTGGCCTTTGTGGGTCGGAATTGGGGTAGTGTGGACGGAATTCGACGTTATTGGCCTCTGGGAGCTATCCCACAGTGCTTCATTGTGACCGCTCTGTACAGCACTCTCAACTCAGATGCACTGACCAGGTAGATAGGAAAAGACCCGCGAATGTTTGAATTTCATTTCCTGTTTGCTCAGCGTGGAGAGCACAGGTGACCACGCAGAGCTCATCAGCACAGGTAACCGTGATGGAGTCCCAGGATCGCAAAAGAGCTCCAGCATGGACCGAACGGGAGGTACGGGATCTGCTCGCCATATGGGGAGATGAATCAGTGCTAGCTGAACTCCGTAGCAGTAAAAGAAATGGCAAAGTATTAGAAAAGGTCTCCAAGGCCATGAAGGACCGAGGCCATAACAGGGACACACAGCAGTGCCGCGTGAAAATTAAGGAGCTACGGCAAGCTTACCACAAAGCCAGAGAAGCAAACGGAAGGTCCGGGGCAGAGCCGCAAACTTGCCGCTTCTACGAGGAGCTGCATGCTATTCTACGGGGTGCAGCCACCACTACCCCAACCGTGTGGTATGACTCCGTCAATGGAGAAACACACAGGGAAGACGGTTCGGGGAACGAGGAAGATGAGGATGGAGGTACTGTAGGTAGCTCACAGCAGCAAGGAAGCAGAGAAACCGGTTTCCCCAACAGCCAGGATATGTTTGTTACCCTGGACCTGGAACCAGTAACCCCCGAACTCACCCAAGACCCTCAGGGCACACAGGAGACCTCTGGTGAGTGTACCTTTGTAAATATTTGTAAACATTACACATGGTTTAAAAGCAAGCGTGTTTAATGATTAATTTGCCCTGGCAATCGCGGCCAGTACATCTACTGGAAAAGTCTGTTAACGTGTATGGGGATGGAGTGGAAATCCTCCAGGGACATCTCCAGAAAGCTCTCCTTTATGTACTCCCAAAGCCTTTGCAAAAGGTTTCTGGGGAGGGCTGCCTTATCCCGTCCGCCATGGGAGGACACTTTACCACGCCAGGCCAGTAGCACGTAGTCTGGAATCATTGCATAACAAAGCATGGCAGCATATGGTCCCGGTGTTTGCTGGCATGCAGACAATATCCATTCCTTATCTCTCTTTGTTATCCTCAGGAGAGTGATATCATTCACGGTCACCTGGTTGAAATGGGGTGATTTTATTAAGGGGACATTCAGAGGCGCCCGTTCCTGCTCTTCTGAACAGAAATGTTCCCCGCTGTTAACCACGCGGTGGGGGGGAGGGGTGAAGTGATCATCCCAGAGAATCGTGTGGGGGGGGGGGGGGGGGGGGTTTACTTGGGTTTGTGCCGCATGTTAACCGGGAAACCGCAGCCCCTCCTTTTACATTGAAAACCCATTTTAAATGGACAACCCAATTCATCCTTGATATGGGAAATCCGCTGCTGTTTGAAACCTTTCCTGCATGTTAAGAAGGTTAAAAAAGCCAAAACACTGTGGCCTACCATGGCTGCCTGCAAGCCGAAATATGCGACCTTGTAATGAAAGAGTGTACCCATTGTTCTCTAAAATGTGTCTTTTTTAACCACCTCTCCCTTCTCCTCCACCAGCTGCAAATGTTTCTCCTTCGCAGAGGCTAGTGAACATTAGAAAGAGAAAACGTAGGACGAGGGACGATATGTTCACGGAGCTGCAGATGTCCTCCCACGCTGATAGAGCACAGCAGAATGCGTGGAGGCAGTCAATGTCGGACATGAGAAAAGCACAATATGAACGAGAGGAGAGGTGGCGGGCTGAATGGCGGGATGAAAAGAGCAAGTGGCGGGCTGAAGACGATAGGTGGCGTCAGCTTGCAGACAGACGGCAAGAGTCAATGCTCCGTCTGCTGGAGCATCAAACTGATATGCTCGAGCGTATGGTTGAGCTGCAGGAAAGGCAGCAGGAGCAGAGACCGCCGCTACAGCCCCTGTTTAACCAACAGCCCTCCTCCCCAAGTTCCATAGCCTCCTCACCCAGACGCCCAAGAACACGGTGGGGGTGCCTCCGTCCACCCAGTCACTCCACCCCAGATGATCGCCCAAGCATCAGAAGGCTGGCCTTCAATAAGACTTAAAGTTTTAAAATGCAGTGTGTCCTTTTCCATCCCTCCTCCCCCACCCATCCCAGGCTACCTTGGCAATTATCCCCCTACTTCTGTGAGGAACTAATAAAGAATGCATGAATGTGAAAAAACAATGACTTTATTGCCTCTGCAAGCGGTGCTCGAATTGGGGAGGGGAGGGTGGGGTGGGGTAGTTGGTTTACAGGGAAGTAGAGTGAACCGGGTCGGGGGTGGGGGTTTGGAGGGTTCATCAAGGAGAAACAAACAGAAGTTTCACACAGTAGCCTGGCCAGTCACAAAACTCGTTTTCAAAGCTTCTCTGATGCGCACCGCGCCCTGCTGTGCTCCTCTAACCGCCCTGGTGTCTGGCTGCGCGTAATCAGCGGCCAGGCGAGTTGCCTCAACCTCCCACCCCGCCATAAAGGTCTCCCCCTTACTCTCACAGATATTGTGGAGCGCACAGCAAGCAGCAATAACAATGGGGATATTCTTTTCGCTGAGGTGGGCGAGTCAGTAAGCTGCGCCAGCGCGCTTTTAAACGTCCAAATGCACATTCCACCACCATTCGACACTTGCTCAGCCTGTAGTTGAACAGGTCCTGACTCCTGTCCAGGCTGCCTGTGTACGGCTTCATGAGCCATGGCATTAAGGGGTAGGCTGAGTCCCCAAGGATCATGATAGGCATTTCAACATCCCCAACGGTTTCTTTCTGGTCCGGGAAGAAAGTCCCTTCCTCCAGCTTTCGAAACAGACCAGAGTTCCTGAAGACGCGAGCATCATGTAACTTTCCCGGCCATCCCACGTTGATGTTGGTGAAACGTCCCTTGTGATCCACTAGGGCTTGCAGCAGCATTGAAAAGTACCCCTTGCGGTTTACGTAGTCAGTGGCTTGATGCTCCGGTGACAAGATAGGGATATGGGTTCCGTCTATGGCCCCGCCACAGTTTGGGAATCCCATTTCAGCAAAACCATCCACTATTGACTGCACGTTGCCCAGAGTCACTACCCTTGATATCACCAGGTCTTTGATTGCCCTGCCAACTTGGATCACAGCAGCCCCCACCGTAGATTTGCCCACTCCAAATTGATTCCCGACTGACCGGTAGCTGTCTGGCGTTGCAAGCTTCCACAGGGCTATCGCCACTCGCTTCTCAACTGTGAGGGCTGCTCTCATCTTGGTATCCTGGCGTTTCAGGGCAGGGGAAAGCAAGTCACAAAGTTCCATGAAAGTGGCCTTACGCATGCGAAAGTTTCGCAGCCACTGGGAATCGTCCCATACCTGCAGCACGATGCGGTCCCACCAGTCTGTGCTTGTTTCCCGGGCCCAGAATCGGCGTTCCACGGCATGAACCTGCCCCAGTGACACCATGATTTCCACATTGCTGGGGCCTGTGCTTTGTGAGAGGTCTATGTCCATGTCAATTTCCTCATCACTCTCTTCGCCGCGCTGCAATCGCCTCCTCGGCTGGTCCGGGTTTCGCCTCGGCATGTCCTGGCTCTGCATATACTCCAGGACAATGCGCGTGGTGTTCATAGTGCTCATAATTGCCGCGGTGATCTGAGCGGGCTCCATGATCCCAGTGCTAGCTATGGCGCCTGGTCAGAAAAAAGGCGCGAAACTAGTATCTGATGGACCAGGAGAAGGAGGGAGGGCCGAGTGACGACATGGCGTACAGGTACAGGAACAGGGAATTAAAAGCAAGAAAGGTGGCTGTGCATCAGGGAGAAACACAAACAACTGTCACACAGAATGGTCCCTCCAAAGATTAAACTGAAAACCCTGGGCTTAGCAGGCCGTTGATTTCACGGAGGAAGGGGAAGCAAATGAATACAGAACAAATCTATTTTTTACATCTTAAGCTGGCAGCCGACGGTGCAGCATGAGTGATAGCCTCTGCAGTACAATGACGACGGTTGCCAATCATAATATACCATCGTCTACCAAAAGGCAAGGGGCTGCTGCTGTGTAGCAATGCAGCCCCACGTCTGCCAGCACCACGTCCGCCAGCACCCAGCATCACCCTCGGCCTCTTCTGGGTGCTTAGCAGAGAATACTGGGCAATTGGCAGAAAATAGTATACTACGACTGGTAGCCATCATCATCGAGACAGTAGCATGTCTGCCCAGGTGCCCATGATTGACAGCCACTACAGTACGACGACGACGGATACCAGTCATAATATACCATCGCCTACCAAAGGGCAAGGGGCTGGTGCAATGCAGCCCTACGGCTGCCAGTCCCACGGCTATTACTCATGCTACACCGTCTACCGCCAAAAGGCAGTTAGCAGCTGCTGCTGTGTAGCAATGCAGTCCCACGTCTGCCGGCACCCAGAGGACATATGGTGACGGTGAGCTCAGCTGAGCTGAGCGGGCTCCATGCTTGCCGTGGTATGTTGTCTGCACAGGTAACCCAGGTAAAAAGGCGTGAATCTATTGTCTGCTGTTGCTGTGACGAGGGGGAGGGCCTGACGACAGGTACCCAGAACCTCCCGCGACACTGTTTTGCATCATCCGGGCATTGGGATCTCAACCCAGAATTCCAAGGGGCGGCGGAGACTGCGGGAACTGTGGGATAGCTACCCATAGTGCAATGCTCCGGAAGTCGACGCTAGCCTCGTACTGTGGACGCGGTCTGCCGACTAGAGCACTTAGAGCATTTTATGTGGGGACACACACAATCGGCTGTATACAACCGATTTCTATAAAACCGGCTTCTATAAATTCGAACTAATTTCGTAGTGTAGACATACCCTAGGACTCGTAAGACCTGGGTTCAGTTCTCTCCTCTACCACAGACTTCCTTTGTGACTTTGGTCAAGTGACTTACCAGGTTTTCCTAGTGTGCTTTATAAAAGGACCAAAACAGGATAGGTGCTTACGTCCCATTGAAGACGCACATCAGAGAAAGGGAACGCTTTTGTTGTTGACTCACACCAGGTGGGCATTGCAGAAGAAATGAGTCTTTAGGAAGATTTTAAAGAGGAGAAAGTGGTTTGGCCAATTGGAACAGCATAGCCCATTGGATAGAGTCCTAGATTGGGTGTCCCGACTTTGCCACAGACCTGCTGTGTTGCCCTAGGCAAGTCACTTCACCTCTCTGTGCCTCATTTTCCCCATCTGTAAACCAGGGGCAATGATAATGACCTTCCTTGATAATGCACTGTAGAGCTCTGTAAGAGCCACGCATCAACAATCATTCCATGGTTAGGAATTATCTTCCAGCAGGCCACCGGAGCACACAAAACTGTAGCTGAACCTGAAGTAATTGGACGTTTAACTAATAGCATTGTGAGTGCAGTTTGGTCATGTAACCCACACCCACTCAGTGTGGTGTTCTTTCCTCTAGTGGTGTCTGGGCCACATTCTGAGGTTGATGAGCCTGCTGCATGCTTGGCTAAGAGAGCTCAGTCTTTCAGCTCAGGAAGTAGCTGCTCCTACGTTTTGATCCAGAGGTCCCAGGATCAGTCTCCATTGCTGATGACGCACCCAAGGATGTGACGTTACATTGGCATGATTCAATATATAGTGGATCCCTTCCAAAGTAAAGTATTTTTCACAGAATGACTTCTCCATGAAGACAGACACTACAGCTGGCACATTGTGATGGCTTGAAACAATCTGAGGCTACATCTACACTGCAACAAAGGAGTGTAATTTGCAGCTTGTGTAAACATACCAGGCTGTCTCTAAACTATCTATTCTAGTTCACTAAAAATAGCAATTTTTAGGAGGACCTGGCAGTGTGGGCTAGCAATGCCCAGGAGGACCGGGGGACTTGTACAGCCGGTGCCACCATCTCCTCCCCACTACGTTTACTGAGCTAGCTACATCAAAGCTAATGCAGACACATCTACATGAGCTACAAATTATGCCACCACTTGCATTGTATGCATACCCTGAGATTTTCGTTCTGCTTCAGTATAAGGGGAGGTCGACTGTGTTTGTTGTTTTTTCTACATTTCAGCTGCTTTGTGGGCGTACCCAGCCATTGTGGAATCCCACAGCCTTCGCCCATTTTGTTACACCAGTGTAACTCCATTGACATTATTCTGGATTTACACCCATGTAAGTGAAAGCAGACAGAGGCCTTTAATCTTTCCACGAAAGCTGCTTACATAGGGTTTTGTGTTGCAGCAGATGATTGAAATCTCCATTGCAAGAATCTGGCTTTGCTGTCTGAACTGCAGCCCATTTAAGCAGCTTTAATGGTACCTGCTTTTGAAGTAAGGGTCAAGTCAAGGTCTTGGGAAACTCTCATTTAAACAGCAAACTTCAGACTGGATTATTCCAGTGCACTCTACCCTTGCAGAACACAAAAAGCCTTGTTCCAGCTTGCTCAGCAGAATCAGTCAGAGGTCTATTAAGGCCTGATCCAAAGCCCATTTAAATCAGTGCAAAGACTGCTATTGACTGGGGAGGCAGATATTGGCTTAGAACTCAGGAGAGCTGGCTTCTGTTCCAAGCTCTGCCACTGACCTGTTGTGAGACCTTGGGCAAGTCACTTCACCTTTTTGTGTTTCTGTTTCCTCCTCCCACCCTTTGTCTGTTTTGTCTATTTAAATTGTAGCTCTCTCTACTTGTGTTTGTACAGAACCAACACCATTCTAGTTGGGGCCTTTTACTCGCTATAGTAATATAAGTAATAAGACTGGGCTTTGGCTCATGCTCATATACATCATTGCCCCAAAGAGTGCAAATCAAGGTGTTCATGTTGCTCTTAACAGCCCCCTCCAGCTCCCATTCCAGTGGTGCAGGATCAAGTCCTTATGCCCTGTGTGGCTTAAATTCTGATTGTGAAGCTCTCTCTCATACTCTGTGCATGCTGTCCCAACAGTTGTGATGAGCTCACATGTGTTCACTAACAGCCCCTAATTCTGAAGATCTGAGCTCTGAGGCAGGATGCATTCAGTGAAGGACCTTCAACGATGAAATTTGCTTTGTAGCTCTTCTTGTCCCAAAAGGGCCTGATCAAAAGCCCATGTGATGTCACTGGAAGTCTTTTTGTTAAATTTTGTTTGTTTGTTGTTTGATCATGTTTTTAATGTTATTTTTGTGAATAACGTAGGTGAAGTCAACGTACTTAGATCGACTTACCGTGGTGTCTTCACTGTGGTGAGTCGACTGCTACCACTCCCCCGTCAACTCCGCTTGTGCCTCTCACTGCGGTGGAGTACAGGAGTTGACGGGAGAGCACTCAGGGGTCGATTTACCGTGTCTAGACTAGACGTGATAAATCGATCCCCGCTGGATCGATCGCTGCCCGCCGATCCGTTGGGTAGTGTAGACATACCCATAGGAGCCTTGTCTTCTAACAGGCTTATTCAAAGTGATACAAACTACGAAAGTGAGATCTTGGAAGAGTGTTGCCGTTTTCGTAATAACAACAAAAATAATAAAAATACTGTAATGATAAATAATAATTAATAATAAATAGTGTGTAATGAGCATGTCATAAAAACAAATTTCATATTTCCAAGATCACTGCTTTTATAATTTATACTCAGGTAAAGGAGAAAATCCCTGGAAATATACATTTTTAGGAGGGAGTTAGTGAAAGGGGTTCACAGGTTGTTAAAGTTTGGGAACCACTGTCTTAGAAAATCTTAAAACGTGTAGATCAGACTGTACCTTTCTCTTCCTTCTTTACAGTCTTTGACACTTGAATGGATTAATGTTCCATCCTGTGCTCTTTTTATTCTCTCTCTCTCTTCTCAGAAGCATAAGATATCAAAATTTTAATACATAATATATTCTAGGAGCTCAGGTACTGTGCTGTATTATGTTGACCTTTTTAGTATTCTGTATTTTGATTATCTGGTCATCCTTCCCCTCCTTGCAGGTTAGCGAGCTTCTGAGCAGGAGAGGGATGCAATGAACAGGCAGAATAAAAACAACATCATAAATGGGTCAGAGTAGTACAACAAAACGACTGTTGTAATTTACAAATATATGATGCATCCCAATGTTTGATATATCACTTCTGTTACCAATGAGAATGTTGGCAATGCAAATAGAAACTAAGAGGGAGTAGATGGCAATGCAGAAGGATCACATTACTAGAGGTAACTCAGGCAAGGGTAGTGAAGATGATTCAGGGGATGGAGAGCTTGATTTACAAGAGCTGAGATTAGAAGAACTCAATATGTATAGCTTGGTTAAATGATGACTAAACTGGGGGATATAATAACTGTCATCGTGTACTTGGAAAGTGGAAGCACCACGGAGGGAAAAGGATTATTTAGTGTGCTCCAAGGGGAGGTAACTAGGAGTAATGAAATGAAACAGAGCAAAGAAAAAATCAAGAGCAATATTCATGCAGAGCACTGTGGTTTAGATTGTAATGTGGACTATGCATCTATGCAATTGAGTAACAAAGGAGTAAGAACTCCTCTACACCTCTGTATGGGCTACTGAACCTTGGAGTCCTGATGTGCAGGAGAAAATGGAGGTGAGCAGGGACTGGGAGGAGACTTCCCTCAGTCTGCACTTATTTCATGGCCAGCACAGTATAGCATGGTAAAGGCTAGCCATAAATTACTACCCCTCTCTAGAGCAAGAAAGAATTTTATCTCTGGAGGGAGGGAAAGTAGCATAGGAAATATTACTGGTCTGTGCCACTGAAGATTCCCTCTGTGCTGGACTGATCCAGACCAGCTAAGCCAACATTTTCACCTCTAGTTATGGCTTAGGCCAATAATATAATCTTGTTCTTCCTAGATGTTTTGATGCCCTCCTCAAAGTAAGCTTCTGCTCTGACAACTGCCCTCAATTTCCCTTCCATTAATGTAATAGTACATTTTCCCCATTTGGCCTACCGCATTTCTTCCTGTCTAACAGTTGTGTTCATTCACAGATAGGGTTTTAGACTAACATTTCTGCCTGATGGAACTTGAATCTTTTCTGTCAGGAGTTTTGGACTCTTCCTGAAAGATCAATTCTTCTGCATTAAGCAGAGTCCAGAACAACTGCTAAATAAGAAGTTAGGTAAGGATTATCTTGAGTGTTACAGAGTGCAATTCAGCAATTGCATTTATAAGCCATGTATCTGGTGGACGTTTTTGTAATATACACACACATAACTGTTGTAAAATACCACCGTGTGATCTGTAAATAAAATGTTATTGTCCCGAGAGTAAACGGGCATTTGATTTGTTGTTGGTGTATGATATTTCATTGAAATATTGCTGGAAGGAAATATAATGAACTCTCTCAATGGATGCTCCTCTCCACCTCTGTGCATTTCAATTTACAGAGCCTTATTTTGAACTGGAACTAATTTTACCCTACTGTAACTCCACTGACTCATTACCACCTGATTTACATTGGTGTAAGGGACAGCAGAATCTAGCCAACAGTCAAAAGCTAATTCAACTGGTGTTCACCTTTGGCTCTAAAGATACTGTCCTATGGGGTGAAATTGTGGCTCCCGTTGATTTTACTGGGGATAGGATATTACGTATACAATGGATAATGGCCTCCAGCTGATTATTCAAGCCACTGCATTCAGGTCTGTCTCCTGATGTTCCCAGATCATGTGTCAAAACCTCTTTAACCTCAGTCTTTGATACTAATGCTAAATAGTTTATATGAACTTGAAGATACTCTGGGCCAGATCCCCAGCTGGCATAAACTGGTATAGCTCCATTGACTCAGTAGAGCATTGCCAATTTATACCCATTGAGGATATGGCCCTCTTTCTTGGTGGATAGTGGATGGAGATATGACCATGGCTATAGCCAGGTCCTTCCTCACCCATTGATAGTTTTGAAAATCAACTCCCAGACCTTGAACTGGCAAGAGATGGGGACCTGGCAGCCAGTAGATGTTAAATAGAAGAAATCAGTTTCATTACCAGTATACCTGCCATGCAAAGAAACAAAACCAGTTTTTAAACCTTACTATGGGCTAGATTGAGACTGTAGGCACAAGCCTGAGCAGAGGATCATGTAAGATATTTCACTTCAGGAGTAGCCCCTAGAGGCACTGTATCTCAGAAACATCCCTGCTTCCTTGTTCTGGGGTGGAGGAGGAGAGTCATTTTTTTGGGGCCTATATTGGCTCCACTGTGCTGGCTTACGAGTTGATGGTATTGAGCCAAGGTACCACCGACTTCCTACCCACTCCCCATCCATCTGGTCTGGGGAAGTAGTAAGCAAATGAGTAGCTTCACTTGCTTTTACCTGTCTGGAACCAAGGGATCCAGGTAGTCTAAGTACAGTTATCAAGCTGGCTTTTGTTTCCTTGCACACATGTATAGTCAAAGTCACACTCTAACCCTGCATCCAGTGACATTCTTCCCTGCCCATTAGAACATTACTTTGGAAGACATACACAGAATTCCATGTCTGTTTTGCTTTTGACTGTAGTTGGAGCGTACTCTGTTCAGTACACGCTCTGTGGTGCAAAATGTTATTGGAACCCCTGGAGTGATTTATGACTTACAAAAGTGTGAATGAGAGGGAGACTCAAGCCCTAAGGGTATGTCTACACTACCTGCTGGATTGGTGGGCAGCGATCTATCCAGTGGGGATTGATTTATCGTATCTAGTCTAGACGCACTAAATCGACCCCCGAGTGCTCTCCCGTCGACTCCTGTACTCCAGCACCACGAGAGGCGCAGACGGAGTTGACGGGGGAGCGGCAGCAGTAGACTCGCCGCGGTGAAGACGGCCCGGTAAGTCAATCCAAGTACGTCGATTTCAGCTGCGTTATTTACATAGCTGAAGTTGCATAACTTAGATTGATCCCCTCCCCCCCCCACAGTGTACACCAGGGCTAGGAGTGCATCAGCTCAGTCTGCTTAGCTGGCAACTCTGCAAATGCCTCCATTTGAAGGAAATGTTTAAAAAGGAGACATGAGCCAGGCTTTCCAGTTGTCATCCAGTTTGGTGTCTGCTAATTAGCTGCTCTCCTTATGGAGAAAGAGGACTGGAAAGCAGCAATACAAAACAGCCTACTCTATAATGTGAGATATTGAAGTGAATGATTTAGGCTATGATAGAACACACACAGGATGAGCCAGAAGCTCAGGGGATGTAAATCAGAAGAGCTCCAAGGTCATCAATGGAGAACTGCCAATTTGCACCCGCAGAGGATCTGTCCCCATTTTTCTTTAATAGGTTTTATTTTTCTTACACTCTACTGGTAAAAATAATCTGGCACCACAAAAAAGCTCAAAGGCACTTTCCGCACATTCCTCCTTTAAAGATCATCTTTATCTTTCCCTTTGCCTCTAGTTAATTCTTGGCTGTCTTTCACAAAAGGAAGGATGTTTTCTGTTACCGGCAGCATAATATTTGCAAACACCAAAACATCAACAGCTCTTTTAGTTGTAATTATTTTTTTTGCTTGTTTGCATTATACATGATTTGTTTTTGCCTTTTTCTGGCAGCAAGTAAAAAACAAAAAACAACCCCCTCCCCCACTAATTCAGGCCAGTATATTTGTGCCAAAATATTCTTTTGACCTGGTAAAAGTGAGCAACTTGGTGTGGAGCTGAGTGGATGGTGCTATAGTTACCCATGGAAGAACAGCACAAGGAAAATGATCTACTTTGCAAAATATACTTCATCTGATAACTAGCTAAGGGCTCTTGCTTAGAGCTTTCACTCTGTATGTCCCTGTGGTACTACAGGGTGGAGCAGGGGGAAAAGCCATGCATGACTGAGGCCAAAATAAGATTGTGTGCCTCAGAATTAACATGGTGTGAATTTAGCTTGTATGGGTACCACCAAGACAATTATCTTCTTAGGTTTTACCAAAAAAAAAAAAAAAAGTTGGACCTGGTCATTACTCTCATGGAAAACGTCTGAGAAAAAGTCAGCATGCTATAGGAAGTGGTGTTTTTCAGGATCCCAGCTGTGGGGTATGGTTCAAGGCCAGAAGCCACAGTCAGCATTGGCATCATACCAAAGGGTCAGGCTGGAGCCCATGAGCCGTGCCAAGTCAGAAACCCCAACAAATCTGCCAAAGTGTGGGTAGTGGAGCAGAGACAGGGTGAAGGTCCCAGAGCTGGACAGGGGAACCCACTGCAAGGCCAGATATCAAGAAACACAGTAGGATCTGCCTGTAGTAATCAGCCAGCCACCATCCATTTACTTGCACAGACAACCTCAAGTTGTTTCCTCCAGCTGTTAAATAGCTTATCTGAGCCAATGAGGGGGCTCTGTATCACTGCCAATCAGGGCCTCTGTGGGTGGGGCAGCCTATGAAGCCTGAGTCTTCAGGGTTCTAGGCTGTTGTTCACTGCTCTACCACAGTTGCCTAATGGAGGTTTGGACCCAGTAGCCTCCCATGAGTCAGTAGATGCAAGTGGTGGTAATTCATCTTAGAATGAGTGCTAAACCCATATGCTGGTAGGTGCTGTAGATGGCCTCTTCCTTTGGATGATACATACAATTCTTGTCCTGGCCACTTATGGATAGTCAAGATCATGTTTCACATTTTGCAAGAGTTCACAGTAGGGGTGTTAGCACCAGCACTCTAGGCACATTTCAGCTATGCCAAAGTAATTTCCCCCTCACCCACCCCAGATTTGTTTCTCTTTCTTTTCTATTCTGTTTAACTCCTTGAACAATGTATATCACCATGCAAATGAACATCCTCCGATGTTGCATTAAACTATGTGATTAGCATCCATCCTGAGTTACTATGATGTGAATGGTTAAATACCTGACTAGCTTCACCCCAAAAAGAGCTGGTAAAAGTGATTTCAAGGGCTTTAGTATCCCTTGTGTACCTTTGGGCTAAGATTTTCAGTAGAATTAGTATGATATCTGTCTTTTGTTCGGGGAATGCAAATTGCACTGGCCAAGGATGAAATGGATGATCTAACATTTCTCCCTGTCTCTCTATTTCCTGATCATAGTATAGCTCCCAAATTTGCACACACTTTCTCCCAGGTATAGTGATTAGTATCATGAAATAATTTAGACTACTTTTGCTAGTAAGTGCTATGCCTGTTAAGAGCTTGCAATATTGGTCCTATTACTTATCCCAAAATGGTCAATTTGTTCCATAAACTTGTCTGTTGGAAATAAATATTAACAATCATGTTCCCTGAATACAAACTCTCTTGTTTCTTTCTCTATTATTGCTGTGGCCTAAAGGAACTTGGGCTCAAAGAATTAAGCTCAAACTCAAGGAAGTTTCTGTTTAAATACATGACATGCCCACCACAAATGTTTTTTGCTATTTGTCTTCAACAGGAAAATATGCTGTTGTGTTTGCATTAGATACATACTGGTGTATTAATTTGGAGTGATGCATGTCTTGAAACAAATAATGAATCACAGCCAATTGAGAGCATTACCCATTCAGTTTCCAAAGGAACACGTTTATCAGCATTTTTGCAAGAACACTGCATTTCCATTAAAGGGTACTTTCACTGTAATTTATCAGCTTACTCAACAGCATATAGTATATAAAACGATAAAAGAAGAGTATGTGCTTTCTCTTCCCCAGCAAGAGAGATTTGCTGCAGAATAAAGACAATCTGAGTTTTCTTTCATTGCCTTCATTTATGACAACTTCTCCTGTTCCTTTAAAGTGTAATCTAGTGGCAGTTATGTACAATAAGGTATATTATATAGTTACCATGTGCAATTTGAACTAAAAAATTAACTTTGCAAAGCCTCTGAATTGAACTGCCATTTGCCTCTTTCAGTAATGTCTTTAATATTTGCAATTTATTTCTGTATCCCCCTTTCCACTTTAATTTTCACTCTGCAAAGAAATGATTGTCCCCCTCTTAGGTGCACTGAACTGATTGTTTAGAAGAGCCGCTGGCACTGAGTCCCAGGTGCTGTGATTATGCAAAATGAAATGGAGAATAAGAGAATTGAAGCAACTGGTACTTTTTACCTATTAAGCTCTTGGTCTGTTCACCAGGTACAGTCTTTACCCTCTAATGAACGGCTGACATTAGCCACCTTCATGCCACTTTTATTCCTTGGTTCTTTCCCCCCTTTGGGATGGAGTGTGTAGACACTACTCAGAAACTTGCAGGGAAGGGGTTAATCCTCCTCCTTGGATGACAGTAATGGCCACAGCTGTGCTCCCTGAGTACCCTGTAGCTAGGTTGAGCCAGCTGTGGAGAATTAATTAATTAAGAGGGAGGCTGTGTTTGGAGTTGGGGTTTGAATCCGATATTTGGTGGTCACTGAGGAAAGAGGTATGGGAATACAGTGAAGAGAACTAATCAGGTTTTGTTTTCTTCTGAGAATGTTTTGCCAAGGTGGGGCACAATTTATATCTTTGTTTTTGGGAGTCTGGCTGAAGAAAGCCTGGTTATATTTATGTTTGGACCTTAAAAGGCAGCCCCCTTTTTTGCTGTGGGAAGATAAATCACACCACCCCAACATTGAAACTCTGGTGTACAGATTCACTACTGATCTGACTGGCTTGTCACACACTTATTCTGGGCCTTAACCTTAGTATTTCATCTGCTCACCTCACATTCTTCACTCTGACTCTCTCATCTGTTCATCCATTTTGTTCTCCAGTGCACTGAATGTCAGCTTGCAGTAACTGGGGTCTTTTCCTCTGTGTTTAAAGCTCATCCAGTTTTTGGGGTGGTTGAGGTGTGCCTGTAGTTCTCATGGTGTTAAAACAAAAAACAAACCAACAAAAAATGAAGAGGAAAGTGAAGGATCATCTAAAATACAATGAAGCGGTGAATGGGATGAATGTGTCCCTGAACCCTATCTCATAAGACATTTATCTCTGGCTATAATCTTCTCTACCATTTTTGTGTTTAACCTTGTTTAAAGAAAAAGTGCTACATTTTTACAGTGGTTGCTTTTGTTTGTGTTCTTCAAGTGCTGGGATTTTCTTGTTACGTACTGATTTTGGGGTTTCCTTTTTTTAAGCTCCTGTCCACATGGTCTTAGCTAGATTGCCTAGCTGAAAGCTGCAAAGTTCCACACTGTTAGGGCCTGATTTTCATTATTATTTGATATATAATATTATTATTTTATTATCAGTTCAGTGCACCTAAGGGGGGGGGACGACAATCACATTTCTTTGCAGTGTACAAGGTGCTTTCTGGACAAAAGAAGGTACAGAGAAAGGTCAAGAAAGGGGCATGCACAAAGGGATTGTTTTATACTGCTACAGTGAATCTTAATGATTTGTATGAGTGATTTTCAGAAGTGCTGAACATCAGCGTGCCAATTGGTATGTGTGTGTATAAACTTTCTTCTGGTGTAACCTGGGTAACATAATAAGAAAAATGTTCAGAAACCCCCCCCTGAACATATCAGGGTCTGTTTCTTGATTAAGTATATTTTTAAAGATCAATTTTTTTTAAAGCATATTCATTTCAAACTAAAGTAGTTAAAAGTTGCTATATTAAGAGAAACTAGTCAATAGTGAGATGTCTTCTTTTAGCTCTACACCTGCAAGAGCAGGCCATGCATGAAATCTGAACATAGTAATATTCTGTCAGCTTACTGAGAGCTAAATGCTTTGCCCTTAGCTATGTTTTTACTGCATTTCAAAGTGGCGGGGGGTGGAAACTGAAGACAGGTATGTATTAAAGGTTTTAATGCTGCAATTAACATCTACCTGATTCAAATTGTCTTGTGTGTGCTGTATGCAAAACTTAGGAACTCTACCCTTTACTAGCATTACTAAGCAGTTAGACAAATTTAGGGTCTTATGGGTGGTGCTAGTTAGAAGGAGAAATTGACAATAGAGCCATGAATTTTCTTTGATGCAGTTTACAAAGATTATACACCAAGTTCTGTTTCCCTGAACGTAGTAGGAATCAAATAGCAGGAGAGAATTTCTTTGCTTGCTGTTCCAAACCTGCCTTTCCAGCCAGCACCTGGGCCGAAAAGCACCCTGCTAGTTTTCTCTCAGGGCTATCTGCTTGGCTTTTTGTTTTTGTCTCTCTGTCCAAGCCCCTTTCCATATAGTTCGTATTCCTGAGTGGCCTGCAATGTGCCTGTCTTTGACTAAAGACATAAGCCTGTGTTTCAGGTGGAGGCCACTTAATTGTTTCAAGCTGTCTGAGTACAATGGCTTCATTATGTTGATCCTGAATCTCAGGTTATGCCTGACCCATTATAGCAAGATTTAACATGATCCATAACAATATCCTCATCCCCACAGTGTCCATTGTTGGGGTTTTCTAAAGAGGCCTACAGGGATTGGATGCCCAGCTCCCATTGACCTGTCCTGGGTGTAGTCAGATCCTTCCATGAAGTGCACATTTTTAGTGAACATAATGAGCAGAACTTTCAGAGGTGCTTAAGTCTGTTTGACTTTCAGTGGAACTTAGACTCCCCCATCACGTAGGCACTTCTGAAAATGTTAGCCAATATCCAAGCTGTAAATAGCAATGCAATTTAAAAAGAGATGGCGTTGTCTATGCATGTAAACACTGAGATTTTCTCTGCTTGGGTTCAGCTAACTGCCATTCTCTGTTTCATTTCTTATGTGCACTGTTTCTTGGAGACTTCATATAACTTTTTTTCTTTCTAATAGCTAGACTGAAACAGATGATTATCTATTTGTGATTTGATTATATTTATTTGATTTCCGTATTGCAGTAGTGCTCAAAATATGCTGGGTGCAGTACAAACATTTAAGAAGACACGGTTCATAGTAGATTCAAATCTAGAATGGTTATAAATAGAGCTGGTTGAAAAGTTTTCAAATGAACAGCTCCAAATTTCTCCTTTCAGTGCAATAAAAATGTTTTAGCTTTGACTTCATTTCAATTCATTTGGGGATTTCATATTATATTAAGATTTTATTATAGCATATTCAATAGACTAGATTTACATATTTAAAATATCTGTATATTTATATAGTATATTTAATAAATATATTATGCTTAACATTTTGTATTATATTTTAACAATTCAACATTATCAAAACAAAATATTTTCATGGCCCAGAATCAAAATCTTTCAGAATTTTTGTTCCTTGAGAAATTTTTAAATTTTGGTGGTGTGTTTTTTTTTTTCTGTTCCGATGGCAACAAAAACAAATTTTGAAATGTCAGAATTTCCCACCGAATAGTTGGTATGGCAACACCCATTTTTTCATGTTTTCTGTGTATATATATCTTCCTACTGTATTTTCCACTGCATGCATCTGGTGAAGTGGGTTTTAGCCCACGAAAGCTTATTCTCAAATAAATTTGTTAGTCTCTAAGGTGCCACAAGTACTCCTCATTGGTTTTTCCTGATATAGACTAACATGACTACCCCTCTGAAACCTGTCTCCGTTTTCTGAGCACTTCTAAAGGTAAACTATCTGAGGAAAATTAAGAGTAGTGTTTTATTTTTGTTTTATAGCGAGTCTTTTTTAGTGTTCAGATATATATATATTTTTTGCTGCTGTGGATTTGCTATCAAAACTATCCAGGGTGTCATTCCCCTCCCCCCCCCCCCCCCCCACATAATATAAACTTCCAATTTGGGGCTTATATATTTCATAAGCCTGCCACCGCCAACTTAAATTAATTCTCCAAGTTCGGATAAGGTTTTGGAGACAAGTCTAGGTTTCTCTCTCAATCTATATATATATATCCAATTATATATAGATCCAATATAAACTCCTGGATTCTGAATGTGTCTAGGCTCAAACGTTGCAGCTGGCTTTTATCTTAAAGGCACTAAACAAAAACTGAGGATCTGACTAATGGGAAAGTTTGGATCCAGATCTGATTTTTTTGTTGTTGTTGCTGCAACTTTAACTGCTCTCTGTAGCTCTGCATGGTATGGCTTTGATTACATTGCACATGCTCTTACATAGGAGTGATCCTAGAAATCTCAAGTTAGTCGCCAAAAGGCCTCTTGTACCTTGTTCTCCTAACAGACTATTGAAACCACTTATTTTAATATTCATCAAGGACTTATTGCCAAGAAAATGGTACTTATGGGAACATCTTTATCCAAGGATCTCCAAGTGCTTTACAAATATTCAGCCTCACAGAATGAGTGCTCCGAATGAATAACAGAGAGGTTAGGTGATTTGTCCAGCTGTGTTAGTGGCTCAGTCCTGGAGTCCTGGATTTCAGTCTCTTGTTCTCATTGGCTGACCGTATGGGTATATCTACACTAGAGATGCTACAGGAGCACAGCTGTAGTGCTGCAGCTGTGATGCTACAGTGTAAACGTGCAACAGCGAGGGAAGGCGTTTTTCTGTCCATGTAGTTAATCCACTCCCTCACAGGTGGTAGAATTCATCCATTGACTTAATGGTGTCTATACCGGGGCTTAGGTTGGCTTAATGATGTCTCTCGGGGTGTGAATTTTTCACACCCCTGAGCAATGTAGCTATGTTGACCTGTATTTTAGGTGTAAATCAGGCCTAAATCCTCATACCTGGGCTCATTTAAGCCCTGGTGCAACTCCACTGAAACTAATGGCAATCCAGTTGGGATGAAGTTAGACACTCAAGTTGGATCTAGGCACAGAATGGAGCATGCCAATTTTGGAGCATTATTCAGTCTCTACAGAGAATTTCCTGTGTTATGAGATCAGACAATGCCCCCAGGGGAGAGAGTGTGCACGCATTCCATTAGTTTTCCTTTTTATTGACAGATCACATGTTAAATAACCAGAGCTTCTCCTATTGAGTGTTTGGAATGTTTTATGCCCTAGGTGCTTCATCTACTCCTTTCTGACTAGCGACTAATAATGACTAGCCTTCTCTCTATATGCAGTGTTGTTGTAGCCGTGTTGGTCCCGGGATACTAGAGACTCTCTAATAATCTTCTCTCTACCATGCATTCCATGGCTTTTCCTATCAAGTATGATCTTTCAATTGCTGAAGGCTGAACTATTTTAGGACTTTTGTATTAATGCAGATGTAATATGTGGGCCCAAAGAGGCAAAGGTGTGACCATAACCCAGTCACTATGTGTGGCGTCCTGCTTAGGACACCCAGAACTGTGAACCACTGTGCTAACCCTTTGCCTTAGCACGGAGTGAGAACTTTGTTGTTGCTAAATTGTGGGTCAGCTCCCTGACACACCAGCTTATCTGCCTTGCCAGCAAAATCTTCAAGACTCTGCCAATCTAAACCTCGCCTTGCAGGTAACACTCACTGAAACCTAGTTTCCCCAGAGAGGTGTCTGTGCAGTGTCCAGTCCCTCTCACTGGACCCTCACAGAACTTAAGTTTGTTGCCTCCAAAGAGACAAAGCACACATCAGCCCATCAGGTTAGCTGTAGACTCGCACTTCACTTGAATACGCAGCACAGAGACAGTATTATAATCAGACAAGAATAAATTTATTAGCAAAGAACAGAGATAAGTGATACTAAGCAAGAGAGAAAGAGACAGGCATGGTCACAAACATGCTTTCCAATGACTAAAACTTAGTCTTTGTGCAAGTTACAATATTTGCCTAAGCAGTTTTTACTCTCATCAAATTACCAGCATCTTGAGGCCAGAGGACCCAACATTCACAGAATCAAAGGGTGCTATTCCCTAAGTGATGGGTAACTAAAATGCCTTTTTGCTCCCCTTCTATTACCTGAAGTCCATTGTTTCTGTCTCAAGAGCCAGGAAGGATTTCTGAGGTGCAGACTCTGTCCCCTGGTGTGCTGTTTGATAGATAGCTTTGTGTGCCATATTCATAAATGTACTTTTTGTCCTTAGATACTAATCAAGCTGGTCGGACAGGTAAATACAAATTCCTTTGTCTAGTGCAGGCTGGGTTCATGCACAGCCCCAAACACATGTTAAGAACACGTTTCCAGCACACGTGTGACTCTTTGTACACAATCCGTATATACATAACACAATGATTGTTAGGACCAATGTGTCACTGGTTTACATAGAATATCCTACATGACACCTTTTAGTTACCTGTTAGGCAATAGTGTGTTCTGGGTAATGAGTGTGTTGGCTCTGATATCAGTTACAGTATGGTGGGCCTTCTTTCAGTTTGCACTGAGGGGCTTCCAGCTTCACACCGTCCAACATTAAGAAGTGTTAAACAAGAGTTGAGATTTGGTGTACAGAGCCCTCAGCTTGCCTAGTAGCATGAAAAACACCATTAAAAATCATTTTAACATTCTATTAAAGATACAGGAAAACAAGGGAAAGACAGGTTTCAGAGTAGCAGCTGTGTTATTCTGTATCCGCAAAAAGAACAGGAGTACTTGTGGCACCTTAGAGACTAAAATTTATTAGAGCATAAGCTTTAGTGGGCTACAACCCACTTCTTCGGATGCATGCAGTGGAAAATACAGTAGGAAGGTTTGTGTGTGTGTGTATATATACATATACACACACACAATATTGTAATTGTCCTATATATACACATACAGAGAACATGAAACAATGGGTGTTACCATATACACTATAAGGAGGGTGACCAGTTAAGGTGAACTATTATCAGGAGGAGAGAAAAAAAACTGTGTGTAGTGGTAATGAAAATGGCCCATTTCCAGCAATTGACAAGGAGATATGAGGAACTGTAGGGGGGAAATAAGCATGGGGAAATAGTTTTACTTTGTGTAATGGCCCATCCACTCCCAGTCTTTATTCAAGCCTAATTTAATGGTGTCCAATTTAAAAATTAATTCCAATTCAGCAGTCTCTCGTTGGAGTCTGTTTTTGAAGTTGTAAAAGGGAAAAACAGTTAGTGTTAAGTAAGGCTTTAATTTTAAAGATATCCCTTGTTCCCTTTCCTTTTAGCTGGAGAGAGTCTTGTGAGAGGGCAAATACATTTGAAGAGACTGTCAACAAGGGTATTGATGATAGCAACTGTCTTTTTGGGGAAAAGAGAAGAAGTTACTTGAGATGGGCTGGGGCTATTGTTAAAATCTGATCCCATTTCCTAAGACAACAAAAGGAGACGAGCGCGCACACACACACACACACACACACACACACACAGGTATCTCCCTATAGTAACAGGCTCACAGCAATTTTTCAAAATATATAGTCTTGGCCAAATCAGCCAGACTGTCCTTAGCCAGAAGGCAAAAGGAGAGAGATAGGAAAGAGAAGAAATGAGGTGGGGAAGGAAATGAACACATGGGGAGAGGGGGGAAGACAGAGTCTCATATTCCGGGTGGTATTTGAGATTTAGCTGAAGCTGATGGAGGTGGTGATGTCATCTGGCTTCCTTTCTCTGGCCTGGCCTGTCAAGACATCTCTCAGAATTCAGATGAAGAAGGTCTGGGGACACAAGGGATAGTGTGGGTGGCAGCCGTGTTGGTAAAGCTGGTTCCATTTGCTAGTTTTTCTCCCAAAGGCTTTTTCTTTAAGGACCCCAAAAAGGGAAGCGACGGGTGGAATAGCCCATCCCCTCATTATTTTTTCACCAATAGGCCTAATTTCCAGCACCCAATGTTGGTTCATTGATTTCTGGTCCCCCATTTCTCTTGTCTGTCAGACATGATCTTAATATGGCCCTTGAATTATATCAGTTGGCCGTTTGGATGAATTCAGTCTTTCTCTCCCTTTTGTCCGTTCTCCCATCAACATGTATTGTTTTAGGTTATCGTGACACTTTATGAACTTCGACACACTTTTTGCAGTTGAGCTTTCAATTTGGGTAAATTTGTAGGCTGAAATATTACAAACAGGGCCCCAAGGGGGCCAATTGCTGGGTAGTAAAATGCACTGTTATGTAGGTGGGTTTCATACGGGCCGTAGACTGGAGGATTTCTAGAGTTTCAAAGAATAATCAAGGCTAGGCATGACTTAAAATGAGCACTGTTTGCCCAGAGATACCTAATGGAAAGATAACTAGTGGGTGGGGCTTTTTATCTTGTTATCCACTCAGGTACTAACTATATTATTTAAGTTCTGCCATTTGGAGTAGCTTACTGGAATGAGTTGTTGGAAACAAATCTGAAAGATCAAGAAAAATAACATCACTGGTGGTTGCAGTGCAATTCCCCGGAACCATTTTCATTTCTGATAGTTCCTGTTAAGAGGCATGGAACAGAGCAGCGCTCCGGAGTGGAGTCACCAAAGAGCAATGTGGCATCACAATTAAAGTCTAGTGGAACCACTGTGTGGGATGGCAGGGAATGGAACAGAACATACCCCAAGCCAGGAGGGTCACTAAAAGAACTTGGCAAGACCTTCTGGTGATATTTTATTTGGGTTATGGCAAATATTTGCAGAACTCTCTGGCAGTACCTGGATACTTTACGTAGATCCCAGTTGTTTTTCAACCAGAGGGCTGCCAGAGACATTTACTTATGCTTCATGCAGAGATGTAAATGACCCTTGCCCGTACTGTGCTTGGGTTAGCAGCAGCATTTTAACTCAGAAACTTTCATGCTAAAAGCATGAGCGATGAGTCCTTTGGATAGCACCTGCAGCAGACCATTACACCCTTATATGGACCACCAATAGAATGGACAAGGACCCATACTCTCCTGGTGTGGGTTACAGAGGAACTGGTTGGTCCCTGGTTATGGTTCGTTAGCAACAAGTGCTGTGCCAGGCTAAATTGTAGGAAAGATCTTTATTGAGTGGTGGGTGTTAGATGTTGAGCCTCCTGCTGTATATCTGCCTCCCCAAACTATGCCTCTCTGCAATGCTTTTCCTTTATATTTAAAGGCTTCCACCTTATTATTTTGTGAGTTTCCCATTTTGACGTATGTCAAGTGGCCTTGTATTTGCACTCATCATTAAAGTACATTTAGCCCTTATCGTGTTGTATACCTGGCTTGTATAGACACTCAGGACTGCCCTTTGAGGAATGGTAATTAGTAATACTGTCTTATCCTCATTTTACAAATGAGAATTGAGGTAGAGAAGCAAAATGACTTGCCCCAGGTCACAAAATGAATCCATGTTCTAAGCTGAGATCAGAACAGACTTCCTGTCCTGTGCTAATACCTCTAATCCAGGCTGCCCCCACACAATCCAGGTGACTCAGAAGTGTAGGTATCTCTAAGCAGGAGCCCAATTTCTCTCTGAGGAGCTGAAGATAGAAACATCTTGAATGCCACCACAACAGTTACATGTAGTGTCGATCTTGAGCCATGATTTTATTCCGGTAAGAAAGAATTACTATTTATAATTGATAGGGAGAAATCTCACAGTTCCATTGTGCTGTGCATTCTAACCATTAGTCTATCAATATTTCATATACATAGCACAGGCACGGGATTCAGTTCTGAAAAGTAGCGTCTGACTTTGCATGCTCAGCACTAAACGTCCAGATTGCTTAGGGCAAGGTGGCCATAGATTTTAAGGGAATAAAAGGGGCATAAGATGTTCCCCACATGCTTTCATGGGCTGCACACATTGCTGGACTGAGTGTGGAGGGGAGAAAAAGCAGGAGAAAGAAGTAATCTGCTGATGGTGTGGACCAGTAGCAGTTTACTCCCCAGCTGAGCCAGGGGAACCAGGGAAGGGTGTATGTTCCTCAAAGGCACTCAGATACCATGGTGATGGGCTGTGTTATTAAATTGTTGATAGATGGGGTCACAGCTGCTTCGTTAATCTGGCCTGGGGCAGCATAGCTACTTGTCATCTCTTAATCTTACTTATGCTGGATTCAGGCAATGTTAGAAATCAAGCCCCTTTTTATATATATATATATATATATATACTTATACACACATACATACACCACAATAAATCTGTGACTGTTAATTTGTAGATTCCTACATCTGGAAAAAAAAGCTATAGGGCCAGTTTCTCAGCTGGTGCCAAGTGGCAAAGGTGCGCTGCACTGGTTTACATTAACGGAGGGTCTGACTGATAGATGCCATGTCTTAGAAATAAGCTAATGTGTTCTAAAGGGAATAGGAAAACTTCCTCTTTCCTTGTGGTCTCTTGTTCTGAAAATCTTATCTAAGTGTATATATTTTTAAACATGTCTTTAAGAACATAATACGATTTTCAGAATGAGTTTAGAGGAGCTGCCCCTGAGGGGACAAAGTCTTTCTAATCCTGTCAGGATATTCCTGCCCTCCGCTTTTGCCTCTTGTAGGTTCTGTGTTGCTGTGTTCTATTTTATGTGCATGACTGCTCAACCGTGCCCCCAGCATGTGTCTCCAATAATTCATTATTGTCTAAATATAAAACTGAGCAGGGAAAAGGGAGGCGGAGAGGGAGGTCTCGTGGTGTTCAAGGCATACAGTGTTCCTAGCAATATGCCGGTTTTAGAAGCAGTGGCTTGCTGAAAAGATTTCTACTGTGTAATGGCTGTTGGGTAGCCTATGTGAAATGGGTCTGTGACCTCAGAGCAGTTCCTTGGTGGACAGTTGTGTCTACGTAATATTTGTTGGCAGTCATAGCAGAGTGCCCAAATGAATGGGGATTGAGAATAAAGGATGTTGGTGTGCCTTAGGGTGAGAAAACACTACCTATTGCACTTATTTAACAATTATTTTTTTAGAGAATTGCAGGTCTATCCCTGCAGCTCTTTCAGTGAAATCAACAGTGTTTCACCAGGGATGGATTTGGCTAATGACATCTGCAAATGTTTGTTTACTTACGATCAGCTGAGGAGTTTACCACATTTGTGCTCCAATTCTCCAACTGGGATCTACTTTTTGTTTCCTGTACTTAGCAACGGTTTATATTCAGGATAATTTGTTGAATGAATCATTACAATCCAGCAGTGTGTTTCTTTGTGGCTTTAATGTGGCTCTCTTCCATTATGCTTTTGAACAAACAAAGCAATAAGTTATTACAGTTCTCACACAACTACACTTAAAAGGCAGCTTGATGAGTAATGTTTGCAAGGATCATGGGTAATGGCATGCCAAGCCCCATAAAGGCAAATGGCAGTGCGAGCAGCCAGACAGGGCAACAAGTGCCAGCTAAGATCCTCCTCAACTGATTTGTCAAGTCTGAATCAGCAGACCCTGACACACATCTAGCCCCTCTAGGGGCTCATTGGAGTTCTGCAGCTGTTTCCTCCATCAAAGAAAATGTCTCTTGGAATTACTTAAGCTGGCAACCGTTGGCACCGCTTCAGTGTAGGATGGAAGCCAGTTTTATTGCCTGCTTTCTTAATGGCACTTTGCATAATATTACTGAGAGATTCTAGAGATTTGACTTATAGCTTCCGACTTTCAGAAGTGGCTTCCAGTTTGTCCTTGCACCTGCAAACAACAGCCTATGTGGTTCTGTGCTCGTTTCTTGACAGCATACTTTTCTTTAGTGCCTCTAATGTGTAACCTGTAGAGTCAGATATGCAAAAGAGCTCATGTCTCCCTTCCAAATACTATACCAGTCTGATTCTTCTTAACTTACATGACTGGATTGCATTCCAGATCTGTAATGTTCACATCATTTGAAATGGGTAGATTCAATGCCCATTTAAGTCAACCGGAGAAGTTTGTCTGCTGATTTCTGCAGGCTTTAGATCTTTGCATTTAGCATTTGTTGAAGTTCAAGGCATGTGTAATGGGATCACTAACTGTTTGCTTTAGTCTTATCTTTTACAAATGGTGGGCAAAATTTTAAAGCCAAGAGGGAGGGGAGTCCAATTCTTTCTACCTTGGACCGTCCAGTGCCACTGGGGGAAATCACATGCGGTGTAGATAATAAGAATGCATTCCAAAGGCTATTATTTTCAAAGGACTGGCTGTAACATGGACTGTTATTTTTGGTGTTGTTGCTTCAAGGATGCACCCCAGACCTCAAGGTAAGAAGCAAAGCACATAAAGTGTATGTCATGTATCCATCTATGGATGTTTTAAAAGATTGTGAGAACATTACTCAAGCAAAAATTATTTCAGCAAGAGCAAAGGTTTCCTCTGAGCTTAGAAAAATGCATTAATGAAATGTACACAATTGTTTTAGATACCCAGCCTACTGGGATTTTGCAAGTAGTATCACAAACTGAAACCCAGATCATCCTGAGCTTGTGGGTATGTTGCTCAAAGGTTTATAGATGCATATAAGAATAAAACATTTACAATTCTATTCAAAGCATTCATTTCAAGAGTGTTTCACAGATATAACTGCTATCATTTTTCCTAGCATGATCATTAGTATCATCCCTTGAAATAATAAGACCACCAATTGAAAACTCTAGCTCAGGATGTCCATTAATTCAAAACATTCAGTTCAATCTTTTTTCAGCACAAGAGAAATAAGAAATATCTTACTATTTTCTGCTTTTCTGTAAGGATTTTTTTTACCATAACCTGATATCCTGAAATGATGTCAATTGATAGCTTGCGGCAAAAAGGTTTCATTTCTAAATATGTGCTAGACCTGCAAGTTTGTCATAAGTACGGTATATCAGCAGTATCAACTGCCCTCTATGTTACATTCTATTCTTAAGTTCTGGATTTATTTACTTTAAACCCTGATTTCTCAAACTCTATGAAGTAATTATCTTTCCCTGTATCCTAAATCATGTGATTACTTGCATTGAATAAGAATAACTCTTCATGTTATATTAGTGTTTCCCCTTTTTTGACCTGAGCAGCTAGTGAAAGTTCAGGGCCCTGGAGATTCTTCTGTTGGGAGTAGAAATTGATGAAGTTTGGTATCTTCTTTGATGCAATCTTGTGTGTTTACAAGAAATGTACTAAGTCCTGTGCCTCTGAATGTAGAAGGAATCAAGAATAAAAGAAGCATGAAGCAATGTGTGTGGTGGTTATTAAGTAGAAAAGTTATTGATGATAAAGTAAAATCTTTCTTCAGTGACCATCAAAGGAACCATCAAAATTTGTTTTTCTGTGTTAGATGTTTTTAAAAGGTCAAGCAAAATTGCATTAATTTCTTGATTATTCCAACTGTATGTGTCTTAAATGTCTGTGAATTTCTGACTCAGCCCTGAAAGAAACCTACTAAGAACATAAGAATGGCCATACTGGATCAGATCAATGGTCCAATTAGTCCAGCATCTTGGCTGCTGATAGTGGCTGGTGCCAGATGCGTCAGAGGAAATGAACAGAACAGGGTAATTGTCAAGTCCTCCATCCCCTGTTGTCCAGTCCCAGCTTCTGGCAGCCAGGGGTCTAGGGACTCCCAGAGCATAGGGTTGTGTCCCTGACTACTTTTGCTAATAGCCATTCATGGCTCTTTCCTTCATGAACTTACCTAATACCTTTTTGGAACCTAGTTATACTTTTGGTGTTCACAACATCCCCTGGCAATGAGTTCCACAGGTTGACTGTGTTGTAGGAAGTACACAATGTTTGTTTTAAACCTGCTGCCTATTAATTTCATTAGGTGAGCCCTGGTTTTTGTGTTATGTGATGGGGTAAATAACACTTTCCTATTCACTTGCTCCACGCAATTCATGATCTTATAGACCTCTGTCATATCCCCTCCTTAGTCCTCTCTTTTTCAAGCTGAAAAGTCCCAATCTTTTTAATCTCTCTTCATAGGGAAGCTGATCCATACCCCTAATCATTGTTGCTACATTAGATTTGGAAAAAGTATGGAGGGAGGGTATTTTTTTTGAGATGGGGCAACAAGAATAGCACATAGTGTTCAAGCCGTGGGTGTACCATGGATTCATATAGTGTCATTATGATATTTTTTGTCTTATCTATACCTTTCCTAATGGTTTCCAACATTGTTAGCTTTTTTGACTGCAGCTGCACATTGAGGAGATGTTTTCAGAGAAACATCCATAATGACTCCGAGATCTCTTTTTTGAGTGGTAACAGCTAATTTAGATCTCATCATTTTGTATGTATAGTTGGGATTATGTTTTCCAGTGTGCATTACTGTGCACTTATCAACACTGAATTTCATCTGCCATTTTGTTGCTCAGTGACCCAGATTGTGAGATCGCTTTGTAACTGTTTGCAGTCTGTTTTGGAGTTACTTGTTTTGACTAATTTTGTATCGTCTGCACACTTTGCCACCTCATCCCTTTTTCCAGATGTGTTGAACAGCACCGGTCCCAGTACAGATCCTTAGGGGATCCCCTATTTACATATTTCCACTGTGAAAACTGACCCTTTATTCCTACCCTTTGTTTCCTATCTTTTAACCAGTTACTGATCCATGAGAACACCTTCCCTCTTACCCCATGACTGCTCATTTTTCTTAAGAGCCTTTGTTGAGGGACTTTGTCCAAGGCTTTTTGAAAGTTCAGGTACATTATATCCATTGATCACCCTTGTCCACATGTTTGTTTGACCCAGGGCCGGCTCCAGGCACCAGCTTGCCAAGCAGGTGCTTGGGGCGGCCACTCTGGAGAGGGGCGGCACGTCCGGCAATTCGGCGGACGGTCCCTCACTCCCACTTGGAGAGAAGGACCTTCCGCCGAATTGCCGCCGCAGATCACGATCGCGGCTTTTTTTTTTCCGCTTGGGGCAGCAAAAACCCTGGAGCCGGCCCTGGTTTGACCCCCCTCAAAGTGTTCTAATCAATTGGCGAGGCATGATTTCCCTTTACAAAAGCCACATTGACTCTCCCCCAACAAATCGTGTTCATCAGTGTTTCTGATAAATGAGTTATTTACTACAGTTTCAACCAATTTTCCTGGTACTGAAGTTAGGCCTACTGGCGTGCAGTTGTCAGGACTGCTCCTGGCACAGGCCAGAGAACTTCCCCAAAATAATTCCTATGGCAGATGTTTTGGAAAGACATCTGATCTTAATTTAAAAATAAAATCAATGTCACATTAGCTATCCTTCAGTCATCTGGTACAGAGGTTGATTTAAGTGATAAGTTACAGACTGCAGTAGTTCTGCAATTTTATATTTGAGTTCCTTCAGAACTTTTGGGTGAAGATTCTATGACACTGGTTGACTCAATTAAGATTTTTCGTTTCTGTTTCTCTTCAGTTCCCGTCTGTACTTTATCAACTTCTATCCTCTCCCCTTTACTAGGATATAGAGTATCCCTTTTAATATCTCTTCCCCTAATGGATGTCTCCATCCAAATCATGTGCTCCTCCACACTTGATGCCTTTCCCCCAGCCCTTATTTTAAAAACTTCGTGTAGTAGTTTTGGGCCACGGTTCGGCCCTCAGCGGGGCTGTGGGGTATCCCACCGCCTCGCTACAGTCAGAAAAGAGCTCCGAGCCCTCAATCACGGTGGGGCAGTAATCACACAATCAGGGAAATGCCCAGGCCTTTAAGCAGGGTCTGGGTCAGTTTGTGGCAGCCTAGGCCCTAGGTCAGGGCGGGGCAGCAAATCAATAGTCAAGCAGGCACCCAGCCTCTCTAGGCCAAGGGAAAAAGGGGACGCCTCCTTGGGTGGCAGGGGGGACGCAGACCCTCCCACTCCACTGCGTCCCAGCCTGGGGCCCTAGCAGCGATGGATGTTCGCTGCTGTCAGTGGGGATCCTGGCCGCAACACACTGACATTGGCTCTGGCAGTGCAGCAGCCAGACTGGGGTCGACTGCCCCCGGGCTACTTCCACACTCCCCCTCGTATGGTACCTGGGCCGTCTTAGTGTCGTTGGTGCTCTCCACCAGCATGGGCTCCTCGGGGTAGGTAGCGAATTGCAAGCTCAGCTCCTCCTCGGGGTACCTGGCACGGGGCAGGCTCGGCCAGTCCTCCTCGGGGTACCTGGCACGGGGCAGGCTCGACCGGCCCAGTGAGTCAGCAGGCCGCTCGCGGCCTGCGGCTGTTTCCCAAGTGGGAGCTCGGCCAGGGACGTCTGCTCTCTCCGCCGGCCTGGGCTCCGCTGAGCTCTGCAGATGGGCTTTTATACTTCCGGGTCGGGGCCGGGGCCGTGACCTCGGAGGGCGGGCGCCGGACCCGGTGGCTCCGCCCACGTTGATAGTAGGGAAGGTTCGGCCCTCAGTGGGGCTGTGGGGTAGCCCACCGCCTCGCTACACTCCTCTATGACCTTTTTAATTTTACATGCCAGCACTTTGGTTCCCTTTTGGTTTAGATGGAACCCATCCTTCCTAAATAGGCTCCTCCTTTCCCCCAAAGGCTCTCTCGTTCCTAATAAATGTAAATTCCTCCCCCAATCACCATCAATCTCATCTGTGCATTGAGAGACTGCTTGCAGTGAATGCACACATATGCCACCTGCTTACAATGCAGGTAATTGTACATGCTGCATTCAGAACAATAAACTGGATAGCTCTCATTCCGCTCATGGAATCTACCCACATTATTTATTTATTTTATTTATTTATTTGTTTATTTTTACTCTTGCTGGGATGTAGGCGTCTATTGACCTAAATTTAGAGATGGTTTGTTAGGTGTATCTGGCTCTCACACTCCTGGTCTAAACTCCTTTCCAAAACTCCCCTGCTAGCTATTCCGATGGTCTCTTAGGAGCTGGTTTTTAAACTCCTGTTCTCCCTGAGTTAGTGCTGTTCCATTATCAAGGGATCCTAAAGAGAATAGAGATCAAAGGATGGCAGGCTCGAGTCTCCTTAGGAAGTTCTCAGCCTTCCCAAACAGGTTGCTAGGCTCAGCACACAGGCCCTCCGTCCCCTAACAGACCACAATATAAACTTCAGTCAAGCAGGCAAATGGCAAGCACTCAACGCCAGACCAACTAACAGACAATAAACTCACCCCAAGAGTCGTGTAATTGCTCCTCCTTCACCTGGAAAACTCACTTGCAAAACTCCCCTGTTTGTTGTTACTATCCAGTAAAACACGATCATTTTTGTATGCATTGACGGTGGGTAATGAAGGCTGGGAAAGGCTAAGGCTGCCCAAGCCTATGCTAATGCTCCCTGCCGCAGCCCCAGGGCCAGGCTATGGTGGGGCTCGCAACTCCTTTGGGTGGCCCAGGTTCAGGGCTCAACCCTGGGGCTCAGGACTGCTGCAGGTGCTGGCAGGTTGGCCCAGGCTCGCGCCGGCCAGGGTTCGAGGCTGCACCGGTGGTCCAGCTGGTGAGAGTAGTGGGGGCGTGGCCTCGGGTGGATGGAGTGGGACAGGGCAGGGGACTCGCCTCCCCGAATGGGGCGGGGAGTGCGCGTTCCGCCCATATTTGTAGGGGTTTTAGAGCCATCCTATGCAATTTAATGAACAATGCTGTCTCTGCTACAGAATCCTATAGGATACTATAACCAAACGTTTAGAAAAGATCTCATTCTCTGTTAGGTTCTATGGGTGAGATTCTGTACTGCATGCCTTAGCTAGTGCTGTATGTTGGAAGGCCAAATCTGGCTTCACTTTAGTCTCACAAGTCGCACTATCAATTTATGTAGGATTTACTTGCATGAGTAAGATGGACTAGAATCTTTCATTCAAACTTTAGAAAATATGTTTCATTGAAGAAATAGTTAACCACCCACTAGATTTTTTTTTTTTATTTTCACTTCAAATAATACAGCTGGTATGTGTATTTTTTTTTTTTTTAAATTTCAAAACCGGTATTATTTTATAGGTTAATAGCATGTCTTGCTCTGTGTATACATTTTAAAAGTTGGATGATAAAACAGGTTCCATCATCTGAAAGTGACAATAGATCTTGTTGGAGACAAATTTATAGCTATTATATTTTTGTGCTTGTGTCAGCTAACCTTGGCAGGAAAAAATCCTATTTGCTATTGGGATGAAACTTGTTAATCTTTTTTTTTTCTTTCATTCCTCCTTTCTCCACACTCCCCTCCCATCCTGCTGTTGAAACCTTGTCTTAGACCTTGTCTCTGGTTTTATTCATGGCAGCAAGAGTATCTTGTGGGTTGAAATTTCCTCAAGGACCAAGGTGTAATATTTCACCCTTTCCTTTTGTCTTTTTAGGTTTCAGAAAGTAAAGCTTTATACACAGAGAAGCTTATTAAGACAGCTGTGTGTTAGACTTTCCCTTGGTGAAACAGCACACTTTCTACCAACACAGGTAAAGTCAAGTGTGCTGCATATAAATATGAATTCTTCCACTTAGGGAACTTTTCAGACATTCTATAAAATAATTTGCCCCTTCTTCATTTTCATTTAAGAATATCCAAGTCTTGAAAGCCTTAGAATCTTAAAATATCTTAAATGCATCTTCATACATATGAAGCAGGGTAATTAGTAGAGCTGGTTAAAAATTTAGTGACAGACACTTCACCATTGGAAAATGCTGTTTTGTTAAACTCAAAACTTTTGCACAGGGATGTTAATTTTGATGAAATTTCATTAAAAACATCAAAATGAAGCATTTTTAAGATGTTTAGACGTTGTTTTCACATCTTCAAAACCGACCATTGATATTTCATTTTGATTTTTCATTTTGAAATTTTATATTCTAAGTTATAATGTGAAATTCATTTAGTTTCTGATCATTTAAAACATTTTGATTTTATTGAAACCAAACTTTCAATTGACATGAAACAAAATTTTTCTTGAAAATTTCATTCTGCAGGAAATTTCTGAATTCTTTAGAATGAAAACTAATTTTGAAATCATGGTATTTCCCACCAAATGAGAACTGATTCTTCTTTGAGTGCTTGCATATGTCCATTACGCTGTAGGTGTGGGAGTGTCCCTTGCCAATTCTGGACAATCTCTTGCAGCTTCAGGAGTCAGGTGTATTAGTTCCAGGAGTCAGGTGCATCAGTTCCATTAAGGACCATCTCACTGTTCTACCCTGCCATAGATGGTAAGACTGTTTTTGCTTACCATCTATCTTTTATCATGACCACATACGTGGGGGGTCTGGATAGATTGTTCCTGACTGTCAGTGACCCAGCTCCTTATTGGGATTTGAATTTAGCATTGTCTGCTATGATCAACCCTCCTTTCAAGCCTTTAGTTGGCAATGTAGCTTTCTTTGTGGCCCTCACCTCTGCTAGGAGGGTGGGAGAACTGCATTGGTCACTGATGTGCCACGCACAGTTTTATACAAGGACAAAGTTCAGCTTAGACTACACCCTAAGTTCCTCTCAAAAGAGGTATCCGATTTCCACCTGAATCCATCTCTATATGTGCCAGTTTCCTTCCGAAAGCCACATACTCACAAGGATGAAGGAAGGCTCCATACCCTGGACATTTTTCAAGCTCCTGCTTTTTACCCCAATAGGGCAAAACCTTTTAAAGTTTCTTCCCAGCTCTGTTTTTCTTGCGCTGAGCATGTGTGCGGTCAACCAGTTACAACTCAGACTCTCAAAATGGATTGCCATCTGCATCACCATGTGTTATGCTGTCAAAGAGGGAACGCCTCCCGACAAGCTGACAGGGCACTCAACCACACTGCATTCCCCCTCAGCAGCATGTGTGTGGCACACATTCCGATTATGGACATCTGCAAGGTGCCGATGTAGTCTTCCATTCATGCTTGCACTAGACATTATGCGCTGTCTGCTGCAGCGAGGGAAGATGCAAGCATAGGGAAAGTTGCCCTACATTCCTCTTCAGATGAGACTCCAAGTCCCACTGACTGGGATAAGTCACCTATGATTTACTGAAATTCATTCCTGCTCCATTGAAGCCCATTTCTTCAGCAATGAACTCATCATTCTGAATTTGTAACACAGTCTCAGAACCTCATAGGTCTATAGAATTAGGAGATTTGGCTCTCTTGGCTGGTCCTGGCCAATACCTTCATTTTGGATAGCACCATAGTAAAATGTAGTAACCTCAGGTATTCAGTGTCCCCTTTAATTCAAAAGACCGTCTCCCACAGTGCAACCCACAAATGCTGGGTTGGGAGTGATTCAGAGGAAGAGCCTTGCCTACTGAACCTCCCCCTGCCCCATTTCCATGTTTCTCAGTGGTCTCTCATCCAAGAACTCATCAGGCATGACTTTGCTTAGCTTAGGAGAACAGACAGTATCACAGCCTGAGGTATGTGGCCACAGGCCCCATTCATTTCTGATAACTCCTTCTTGTTAAAAGCAGACAGCCTCCAACAGAGAGATCCCGTCCTCCATCCCCCCCGGTCACTAATATCCTTGAACAAGACCACTGGATAATTCCAGTTTCCTGCATCCAGTCTTGGCAAAACCTCTTTCTACACAGGCAGACCAGCCCTTCATGTCAGGACTCCCAATCTATTTTCAAGTCAGAAAAGTCCTTTGTATTTATTGGAATACATAATAAATTAAGAATCCATGACCCCAGGAATAATCTCTTAATGAATGTCAAGATAACTGAGGCCTTTCAGGCACACAGAGCAGTCTAACAAGTCTGTGGGATCTCTGAAGGACAATTCCCTTCATTTTTCCTAGGTATAAATGCATTTTAGAGACTGAGGTGTTTGCTTCAAAGGCATTTAGCTTCAGGTGAGATAGTGTCAGGCAAACATCCTATTCTATATGAATCATTTGGGGTTACTACTAATCATTTTCGCAGTCAAACAGCGTATCCATGTCTCCTTCAATCTGCTCACATTTAGGTACCTGTTCATCCAAAAATGCCCCGCACTGTTGAGTCTCATTAATTCCACCATTTTTACACAAAAGCCGGGCTGCTTGCACTACAACTCATGAGATTCATAAAGTCAAATGGCAGATTTACACAAGCAGGCATCTGTCTATGTGCAGAATTATAAGCCATGGAAGAAATATGCAGATGTCAAATACAGCCATGCAGTTTTCTCTTTGCAAGTCTACTCTAAGAATTTACATATAATAATTATCAGTTGGGGGAACTGAAGCAAAATACTGTTCAGAGAAGGCACGGATTCCATACAGCCCTTCATATTTCTTCCTGTCTGGCAAGATGGGTGTTTCTTACAAGATAATCCATGTTTATTCAATGCAATTAAAGAGAATCATAGAATATTGGATTGGAAGGGACCTCAGGAGGTCATCTAATCCAACCCCCTGCTCAAAGCAGGACCAATCCCCAACTAAATCATCCCAGCCAGGGCTTGGTCAAGCCTGACCTTAAAAACCTCTAAGGAAGGAGATTCCACCAGGGCTGCCCAGAGGATTCAGGGGGCCTGGGGCAAAGCAATTTTGGGGGTCCCTTCCATTTAAAAAAAAGTTGCAATACTATATTTTTTTACATTTCCAAATACATGATACTAACCAGTGAAATACATTCAAAAAATAATTTTTAATAATTTGAAAATACACAATACATTATTTAAAAACATTAAATGCTTTAATGGTATGCAATTACATTGTGGCTTGTCGCTGGGTGATAGTGATGGTTGGTGCCAATGGGCTGTCGCTGCCTGGGGGTGGCACTGTTGTTGCCCAGGACTGGGTGGGGAGCTGGGCTCTGGGTTGGGGGGGTGCCCGGTTCACAGGGGTTGGGCTCAGAGCTGGGGGCCAGGGCTGTGGGGGTGGGTGGGGTCAGGGGGGTGCCCGGCTCAGAGGGCCTGGGCTCGGAGCTGGGGCTCAAGGCTGGGGAGGGGGTCAGGGGGATGTCTGGTTCAGAGGACTGGGCTCAGAGCTAGGAGTCAGGGCTGGGGGGGGGGGGGGTTGGGGGGTGTCCGGCTCAGAGGGGCTGGGCTTGGAGCGGGAGGTCAGAGCTGGGGGGGGTCAGGGGGCTGTCCGGCTCAGAGGGACTTACCATGCTGCTTCCTTCCCCCCTCTCTCGGAGCCTCAGCACGCCACGTCAAGAAGCGGCCCTGGACAGTGCTAAAGCAGCGTGGCTCCACGGGACTTCAGCTCCCGCCACTCGGCCGCAGCTCACAGCCCCGCCCCCTTACCACACGGCTCTGAGCGGGATGCGCTCAGGCCCCGCTCCCTTACCACGTGACTTTAGCTCTGTCCTGGGCCGCTCCTGGACATGGCGCGCTGAGGCGCCGGGGGATGTGGGAAGGTGGAGGTGGGGGGGCGCCTCCGACATTCTCGTGGGGACCCCTCCAGGGCCTGGGACTTGGGGCAAATTGCCCCACTTGTTCCCTCCCTCCCTCCCCCCCTCTGGGCGGCTCTGGATTCCACCACCTCCCTAGGTATCCTCTATCCTTCACCCTACAGGATAAGAGGAGTTTTAAAGGAATAGGACTATTAATCTTTCCCAAAAAATTTTTGGGATGAGAATGTAGAGACCAGTTCCTTCCTTCAGTCCTTTGAGAAGCAAGTTCTTGATGACCTATGCTAGATATCCAAGTGCAAGAATATTTGCAAAGCATGCCGGTATGTATACACAGTACAGAGATATTCATTTTTATAACAAAGATCTCAGATCAGACAGTTAAATACCAAGGATTGAACTTTCAAAACTCTGCAAGTGAGCTGAATGCACGACATGCACAACCACTTTTACAAACTAGGTCAGTGAGCATGTAGCTCGGAATAGTTGACATTTTCAATGATTAACATGTAGGTGTGCAGACTCACCAGGCCTTGTGTTATTGGGTTCAGAGCCCCTTGACTGACTACGGGGATGAATTTGTCCCGAATTAGAGAGTATAAATAAGTGGGAATGGCTGGGGGTTTACTAAGTGTTTAAATGCATCACATTTACCCTTAACACAATCAAGCAGATTTTAAACCTAAATGTACTGTAATTATATTTCTACACTTTAAAGGATGTGTCTACTGTGGCATGCACACGTCTGTGTGTGCAAAATCTTACATGTGTTTAGATTTTGTGCTAGGCACTTGCTCTTTTTTAAGTGTTGGGGTGTACAGTTCTGCACAAGAAGATTGCAAACTGCTTGTTTACTGCACACCCTTCACCATTGATGTTTCCACTGTCACCTTAGGTCAGTATAGATCATAACCTTAATTTCTCAAGAATCTGATGGTTTGTACTGCAGTTCATATCCTTCTGTTGGAGCGCTGTCTTACTGAGACTCTTTGATTGTGCTGTCTCTTGATTACCCCAGCTTTTCTGTCTGGTTGGTTTTACCATTGTAGGGTGTTTGTTTGTTTTTTTTAAATTGCTCCAGTGCTTGGAGATACATTTTGGTTTCCTGTCTTGGGATAATGCTGTTCCAAAGATCTCAGCGCACCTGTTTGATACAGATGTTTCTGTACAGCTCTTATTGTCCCTCATGTGAAGTGAGAAAAATGAAAAACATTTTTGTTTTCCACCTACTGAAAATGCAAAGGAGAAGCACTGTGCCCTGGTTCTCTCATATGCTGAAAAACGCACACAGTGAATTCCATGTATTCAGTGTATTCTGAGACCAGCATTCTGTGCCTTCCAGATAATTTCTGAGTCTGGCAACAGCAAATGGTGATTTCTTGTCTTGCTTTTTTCTTGACATTGTGTTCCTGAAATTATAATTACTACAATCTTCAGCAAATTTGTGCATTAAATGAAATGTTCAGTGCCTTTATAAACTCACAAGGAAAATGTTTCCAAGTTCATAAATAGTACTGTCTACATCTCTAGGCACTTTGCATTCTAAGTAGTATAGGATGAGGCTTATGGAAATAGGCTCTGTGTTTTGCATCAACATTAGCACAATTTGAATATCTTTCACCATTTCTAACAAATTATATCAGGACGTGGATGCTTGGATACAGGTGGGAAGGCATGTTTGAATGTGCATGTTAGATGATCTGTCATATTGGCATGGTAATTTATGTACTGTAAGCAGGTGGCATTTTGACCCTGCTCCTAATATTACACACAGAGTGAATATGGTCCAAATTTACCTCCCTCCAGGCATTTTCTTTATGGTTGGTTTGGATGACCAAAAAACACAAACCTCAGCCTGATCTTCCTCCTAAACAACTACCTCAGCCTCTACCCTTAATTCCATCTGCCTTCGAGCTTTTGCCTCTCAACCTTTTGCTAGTAAGGACACCTGATCTGGCTGCCAGTGTGAGTCAGAAGAATGTCTCTACCTCGTAGTATAGAGTATGGAACCTGACATGTCAAATCAACAACAAATAAGAAATGTGTTCATCTTTTTATTGAACCAACAAACCCAAAGAGGTCCCTCCTTTTAGTGTTGCTGAAGAAGAGAGAAACAATAAAAGATAAGGACATACATTAGTTGGTGATAGGGGAAACCTCAAAAGATCATAGTCTCTGAGGTAGGGAAATGCTATTATCTGCATTTGACAGATGGGGAACTGAAGCACGGAGAGGCTAAGTGACTTGCTCAAGGTCACACAGGAAGTCTGTAGCAGAGTAGGAAATTAAATAAGGGTCTCCTGACTCGTAGGCTGGCACTTTAGCCCCCTGGATGCTCATTCTTTGTCGGCATAAACTTCATGCTAAGAAAGAATTTAGAAGGAAACAATAGGCAGCTTGTTGCACTGATTCACCAGGGGGCTGTTTGTTTGCAATCCGTCCTGAAAATAGGTCCATTTCTGTCCTGGCATAATGAATAAAAAGCCAATTGATGAATTGCACTGATGGAAAAACACATTAAAAGTTCTATGTTACACCACTGTTGCAGGAGATACACTAGCTCCTCTGGGAATTGAATACTATGCAGCTAGGTTATCAAATGATTTCCATATATTATCTTGAAACCTCCAGGGGCTTTGCATGAGAGGCAGGCAGGCAAATAACAATTGCAGAACGGAGGTAAAAAAAAACCCAGACATTAATGCTTCCACTAGATTTTTAAGATTGCCTCTCTATTTATTTATTAAATGCTTTAAAATAATGTTGCAGGAACCAGGTACTGAATTAAACTGACAGCAGCAACAAAATTTCCAAATCTGGCTGTTAACTCCCCAGTCGTATTTCATCCATTTGTGCCTAGATAATAAATTTCCTCTAACCGCAAAGTGTAGACACCCCTGTGACCTCTTACCCACTACATATATTTTAATTCTATTAGCAAGTGACACATAATCTTCTGCTTTATCATTGAGATGTAGTAGTTATTTGGATGAGGAATAATAATAATGCCATCTCCAGAGATCCAGGGCACTGAGATGGAGTTTTGTATTTGCTTGTACATATTTATGAGAGCTAGCTTTTTTATTTATTTATTGGTGATGGATACAATCTGTGTGGACTCCTAACTAGATTAAATGCAATACTGTGGATATTCTGCATGGATGCATTGTATAGTCTGGTAGATGGTTAGCAGGCTGAAACATAAGGTAATAAACTCCTGTACAACACAGTTTGGCTTGTTAGTGTCAGACTCCACTCCATCGACGGCAATGAGAAGATAACAAATAAATGCTGACAGGTGTGTAATAAAAGTACTGCATTATGGTTTGGATTCTTCACTCACTCCTGGGGAAGTTTTGCAAGACTGATGATCTCCAGTTATTTTGAACAAGGGCAAACAGTGTTAAAGGTTGAAGTAGATTGAAGAGGATTAGTCTCTAAGGTGCCACAAGTACTCCTGTTCTTTTTGCGGATACAGACTAACACGGCTGCTACTCTGAAACCGGTGGTATAGGTGTGATGTTAGATTTCATATTTTGGATTTCCCCTCCCCTGGCATGAAAGAGCATACAATCCTGTACTCCTGTATCCCTCCTGTGTTTTCAGAGGGGTCCGAGGGACTTTCTGCTTTTTTTAAAGTAATATTATTTGAATTAGGGTAGTTCTTAGAGGCTCCAACAAACATCTGGGTCCCCGTGTGCTAGGCACTGTACATGCACTTGAGATTTGTCTACACTGAAATTGGGGTGTGTGATTGCAGCAGCTCATGTAGGCGTACCCAACGTAGCTTTGGTCTAGCTAGGGTGGGTACTGAAACAGTGAAGCTGCAGCAGCCCGGGCTTCTTCATCAGCTACCCTCCTGACTAATTACCAAGATCAAAGCTAGGGTATGTCTACAGATGCTGCAATCACGCCTGGAATTGCAGAGTAGACATACCCTACATAGGAGACCGTTCCTGCAAGGAATAACTCACAACTGAAGAGACAAAAAGGTGGGAGAAAGGGAAGTGCCATTTAGTGGACTGAGCACTGTGCTGGAGCTCAGGAGATGTGGTTACTATTCCTGATTCTCCCACTGACATTGGGTTATTCTTGCTGCACTTCTGTTTCTTCTCCCAGCGATTGCTTCTCTTTGCTATTTAAACTGTGTGCTCTTCGGAGCAGGGACTCTCTCTCATTATGTGTATGCACGTGCATTGACTAGCTCAGTGGGGCCGTAATCTTGGCTGGGGAATAGAATTACTACTGCAATAGGACTAATAAACAACGTGTTATAATTGTATTAGATGCTGTTAAAAGCACACAGTAGGAACAGTCTCTGCTCCACAGAGATTAAATGTAAATAGACTAGACAAACGGTGGGAGAAAGGAAGCATTATTTTTCAGTACTTTATCTCTTCCTTATTTGTTTTATTTTAAAATAATTGTTTGGTACCCTGAGTCGATGGGCAGGGTCACCTAATGGAATTATTCTTCTGTCAGTCTCCTCATTCTGGGGCAACATACGCTAGCAAGACACAGCCTAACACTTGCCTCTTTATGCAAAACAGAACTCCAGGCATCATTATTTCATTACAGAGAATTAATGTTACTCTGTTTTACAACCTGGATTTTAATGCAGTCTGGCATATTGTGCTTGTATTTCTCTGCTAAATGCACATCCCGTTATGGCTGTCCTACTGCTGATGTAACGGTATTCTAGGAAAGACTGTTCCTTAGGATGCTGATGTGGGAGATGGGCTACATCATTTCAAGTGGATATACATGGATCATAATGGTGTATCCTACTTAGCTGCTGTTTCCCTAATTATGTCCCCCCGTTGGAGGTTTACTATTTTTCTACCACTGCTACTGAGAGTGAAAAATTCAAAATTACTCTGTCCAGAGGTTTTGAAGATGAATTTTTTTCTTGATTCAAAAGGATTTGGTTCCCCACACTTGCTCTTTCTTTTTACATTTTTTCCCCTGGAAAACAGGTGAGGGTGCGATAGGCGAAAGAAGGAAAAATGCAAACAGAAAACATGAAAAATGAAACCTGTGAATTTTTTTGTACATTTTTTTATTATTTTTCCCCTTTAATCTAGTGTATTTCCTCTTTCTTTTGATCTTTACCAGCTGTAAGTAGAGCTGGCCTGAGGACAGCAATTCCATTTTGCAACAATTTTGGGGGTCTTAAAATGTTGTTGAAATGTCCATTTTTTTGATTGAAAGTCAAGTTTTCAATCCAAGTCTCTCTCTCTCTCTCTCTTTCGTCAAAAGTGACCATCCTCAAAACCCCTGGCTCTACTTCCTGACCAAGTCTCTGGCTCACCCATTGGCTCTGGAATTCGGCTTCTGATCACTGGCTCTGACCCTCAGCTCTGTTCCCAACTACGCTCCCGGGTGTCCCTTGGCCTTGATCCTAGACTCTAGCTCGGCTCTTCTCTAACCTCCAGCTGCCTACCCGAAGAGCTCTGACCATTAAGTCTGACTGCCCATGTTCCTGAGAGAAATAGGCTTCCAAGGGAGGTTGTAGAATCCCTATAATTGGACAGACAGCTATCAGGGATGATCTAGGTTTACTTGATCCTGCCACAGTGCTAGGAGCTGGGCTTGATGACTTCTTGAGGTCCCTTCCAGCCCTACATTTTTATGAAAATCTTGAGGCATTTCAGAGCCTATGGTTGGTGCTTTCAAAGGAGCCTAAGAAAATTAGGGCTTGCCTACAGTACAGAGCCTTTGCTGCCATAGCTATCCCGGCAAAGCTCCCTGGTAGAGGCGCCGTGTATGGCAGCAAGAGGAGTTCTGTTGAGATAACTATACCACCTCCCTGTACAACGTTAGCTATGCTGGCAAAAGCACTTTGCACAGGATAGTTGTCCACGCGGAGTGTTTTGATGGCATAACTATGTCGGCTAATGGGTGTGAGGTTTTCAGATTATTTTTTGTCACGCTCCTAGCCAACACAACGATACCAGTAAAACTGTGAAATGTAGACCAAGCCTGGCTTACTTAGAGTCCTTTGCAAATCCCAGCAGAAGTCTCGCTGAAAGTCAATGGGACTTAAGCACTTCTGGAAAATTTCTTGCCTTTGGGCGGCCTTTCGAAGACTCAAAGTGAGGAGTCAGGCACCAGATGCCCTTTAACTTTCAATGGGTACCAAAATTGCCCTTTGTGCCTTCAGTAACTTCCCCCTTTATGTATCAGAGGGGTAGTCGTGTTAGTCTGAATCTGTAAAAAGCAACAGAGGGTCCTGTGGCACCTTTGAGACTAACAGAAGTACTGGGAGCATAAGCTTTCATGGGTAAGAACCTCACTTCTTCAGATGCAAGTAATGGAAATCTCCAGAGGCAGGTATATATCAGTGTGGAGATAACGAGGTTAGTTCAATCAGGGAGGGTGAGGTGCTCTGCTAGCAGTTGAGGTGTGAACACCAAGGGAGGAGAAACTGTTTCTGTAGTTGGATAGCCATTCACAGTCTTTGTTTAATCCTGATCTGATGGTGTCAAATTTGCAAATGAACTGGAGCTCAGCAGTTTCTCTTTGGAGTCTGGTCCTGAAGTTTTTTTGCTGTAAGATGGCTACCTTTACATCTGCTATTGTGTGGCCAGGGAGGTTGAAGTGTTCTCCTACAGGTTTTTGTATATTGCCATTCCTGATATCTGACTTGTGTCCATTTATCCTCTTGCGTAGTGACTGTCCAGTTTGGCCAATGTACATAGCAGAGGGGCATTGCTGGCATATGATGGCATATATAACATTGGTGGACGTGCAGGTGAATGAGCCGGTGATGTTGTAGCTGATCTGGTTAGGTCCAGTGATGGTGTTGCTGGTGTAGATATGTGGGCAGAGTTGGCATCGAGGTTTGTTGCATGGGTTGGTTCCTGAGTTAGAGTTGTTATGGTGCGGTGCGTGGTTGCTGGTGAGAATATGCTTAAGGTTGGCGGGTTGTCTGTGGGCGAGGACTGGCCTGCCTCCCAAGGTCTGTGAAAGTGAGGGATCATTGTCCAGGATGGGTTGTAGATCACTGATGATGCGTTGGAGAGGTTTAAGCTGAGGACTGTAGGTGATGGCCAGTGGAGTTTGGTTGGTTTCTCTTCTGGGCCTGTCTTGTAGCAGGAGGCTTCTGGGTACAAGTCTGGCTCTGTTGATTTGTTTCTTTATTTCCTTGTGTGGGTATCGTAGTTTTGAGAATGCTTGGTGAAGATCTTGTAGGTGTTGGACTCTGTCTGAGGGGTTGGAGCAGATGCGATTGTACCTCAGCGCTTGGCTGTAGATGATGGATCGTGTGGTGTGACCGGGGTGGAAGCTGGAGGCATGAAGGTAGGCGTAGCGGTCGGTGGGTTTTCGGTATAGGGTGGTGTTAATGTGGCCATCGCTTATTTGTACGGTGGTGTCCAGGAAGTGGACCTCCCGTGTAGATTGGTCCAGGCTGAGGTTGATGGTGGGGTGGAAGCTGTTGAAAGCATGGTGGGATTCTTCCAGGGCCTCCTTCCCATGGGTCCAGATGATGAAGATGTCATCAATATAGCGTAGGTAGAGAAGGGGCGTGAGTGGACGAGAGCTGAGGAAGCTCCCTTGTTTTTATGTGGCTCCATAGCAGAAAACAGGCTTCATATTTTCTTCCCTTTGTTAAAACACACGTCATTTAAAAAAAAAAAAAGTTATAAGGAGAACTTGTATAAGAAAAACTTTGATGTCCTGGTGTTTGGAGACTAGTTGGAGATGGGATTATTTTTTATTTCCAGCATGACTGAGATAAAAGAGCACCAAGTCTCTGCAGGTCAAGTGGAAAAAAGGAACACCAGCAACAAACTCTACCAAGATCTTAATTTGTTTGCTTAAAGATTAAACCACGGCATTGGGTTTGTGGATGTGAATGCATGTGGGTATGTACATATATATGAACATCTTTTTTTTTTTTTTAATTGGACTTTATTCTCCTCTCTCACTGGAGTAAAACACAAATAATCAATGGATTTACACCAGTGTAAAATTTGAATCAGACCCTCTGTTTTCTTTCAGGCAAAAAAAAAAAATGGATCTTCTTTCTCTTTTGATGGTTCAGCCTAGCTACGGAAGAAGGGGCAGCTGCAGTGAAGAAAATGATACAAAGAAAAAGTAGAGGTTGAAGGTTTCAAGGTACTAACTGTTTCTTTGTTAGTCTAGCACACAGCACATATCACAGCATAATAAATTATAGGGCACTGTCTGTATTCTCTCTGTGCAACGGGTAAGGATTTTTCATTTCATGCTTCATTCACAACCTGCTAAGTGATTTCACAGAGCCGGCACCTATGCTTAGCACAAAGGGAAGAACAACAATATATATATTGCTGTTAAGCAGATTTGTCACAAATTCTATTTCCACTACAACATCAGGACACCGGGAACAGTCTCTTTTCCGTGAAAGAAAAGGGAGAGGGGGAGAAATGCCATGTGTTGAAAGGGTCTACCTAGGCACATTTGTATCTTATTTATGGCACTGCATTTCCCATTGTAGACTCCCACTTAACCAGTGCCAATGGTTTCTGTTGTTTGTTTGTGCTTCAATATGGACTGGAATAGCAATGTTTGGAGGCAGATTCAAAGCTTGCTTTTAAGTAACAGGATTTTGGTGGTAGAGGGAGGAGTCAATTTGTAAGTTCAGAACTTTCTCTGCATATACCAGAAGAAGAATGACATGTGATTGAGCCACCGGACTGGAACTCAGGAGACCTGGGCTCAGTTCCTGACTCGGTGTGGTGCTCAGATACTAGTTATGGGAGCTACGTAAGAACCAAAGTAGAAAGAGTTGGGGTTTGGGCTCATTTCTAGTTCTGCTTGTAACATTAGTGAGAACCACCAATGGTGCTGTTCCAGATGTTCTTGCTAGTTATGTTTATCTCGATGCATATCAATTAAATCTTGGGGAAAACATTATCATCAATTGTGATGACCTTAGATTCTAATCATATTAGCCAGTAAAGCCTGTTCTTCTTCAGTATCTCTCCAGGAAACGTACCCTGAAGTTCTGTGTGCCACTCTCTGCCTTAATTCTGCTTATGGTCTGTTGATACTCCATATATTAATAAGATTAGCTAGTATGTATGTGCCTTGTTCGCCTGCCACATGCTGTAGGATGCAAATTCCCCTGAAGACTGAGGAAACTAATGGTGAATAGAATGTCTGTCTGATAGTACCATAAGGAATATACCTTTGACTTCTTATCTAATCTTTGGCTGCAATGTGGAATTGCATTCCTGGGGCTGAACACAATTGTTTTTAAATATGAAATGATCAGTAAACAATTAAAAACAATCAATCGTCAGGTAGAAAAATGGTGGTGTACACACAGCTTCTCCAACAGATAAACTGGTGAGTCACAGACTGCATATATGTACACTACAGTAATTGCTGCAATGGGTAAAAATGCTCTCCTGTTAGCGTAATAACTCCACCTCACACAAGAGGTGGTAGCTATGTCGGTGGGAGACCAGCACTTAGGTCACTGGATTATTCACACCCTTGAGCGATGTAAGTCATACCGAAGTAAACTGTAGTGTAGACATAGCCAGAGAAGTTAAGGCCCTAACCTTGCCAAGATTTAAGCATGTGTTTCACTTTACCCACTCTTTATTAATGGCCCTACTCAGATTGCCTAAAGTTAAGCACATGCCTAAGTCTTTGTAGAGATGAAGATCTAAGTGGGCAAAGAGCCAGTTAGTGGTAGAGCAGAGGGTAAGACCCCCAGTAGTCCTGACTCATTGCTAGACATTATCTCTAATTCTGATATGCACACATGCAAACCAACTGTTAGCTTGCAATGATTTATTATGCTCTTGAACTAGAAGAGATAGCTCAGGAGATTTGATATTGACTGCCTTTGTTACCACAGGGGTGGAAGCAGCTGTAAACAGAGAGTTCAGAACACCTGGGAATTTGCACACTTCATGGATTTGATTTTCATTTGGACTGAAGGTCCTTTACACCAGTCTGGCTCTGCAAAGGGGCCATAAAGTAGCTGTGGAGAACACAAAAAGGGGACAGATTTGAAAGGATTTATCATACCAAACTAACAAACTTGGAGAACCTCAAATAGATCAATAAAACATTAGGATTTAAGAGGCATCTTTGTAATCTCTTGCTACGGACCTCTGTCCCTTTGTATTACTCCTGATGTTTTGTTTCGTGATAATGGGATCTTTGCAAATAGGCAAAGACATTGTTTCACTAAAAGCAAAGAAGGAAACAAAACTGGTTGTGTCATTTTGTTTGACTAGAATGGCTAATATACTTTCCTGACAGAGTGAAGTTTTCCAGTTGCATTAGGCTTCCTATGATGGGCACTGTGTCCAAGAGGGAGGACTTACTGGTCCTTAACTTCCTCCACTTTGGAGTTTGTCCTGTTAAAGGGACTTTTTCCCAGCAGCTGGGTGCCCCTTTAATCTGACAGAACCAAGCAGCTATCGCTGAATCCATTTTGCAACTGGCTGTTGTGTCTTTCTCTTCTTGCTGGTAGGTGCCTGTTGTCTTTCCTTTCTTATTGCTAAGGAGATAGCTGTTACACAAGTGTTTGATATCTTTGTGTGTGTAAATAGGCTAAATACCAGAAGATGGCATTTAATATATAGTATAGTTCTTGGTAGGCTTGCAGAGAAAATAGCACCGCTGCCTTGTGAACATTTTAAGGGTTCTGGAATTTTTAATTCTGACGCAGAAACAAGAATTTTCCTTTTTTTTAAATCATGAAACCTTAAGAAAAAGAGAGACACCCTCTGCCACACTTAAACTTGGGTTTCCCACATCCCATGTGAATGCCCGAACACCAGCTTCCTCCCATCCGCCATACGTGCACACATGCTCACTACACTCGAAAGTCTCATCCTGCACCTGAGAAAGTTTCCCTGCAAAATTTTCATCACCACAAATACATTTCTGCAAAATGCTTCATTTGAGGGAAAAACATGTCTTTGTCACCGATGGCAGTTCCTGGGTTTTGTACGCCCAATAAAACTTGTGTGCTGCAAATGGCTCCTTTTAGCAGCTCTTTACATCAGTTATTTGCAATGGCACCTCCTTATCTAAACATCATTGGGAGTGACTAATTATAACAGTGTGCATTTTTTGGATGAAGCAACGGCTCTGTTTGTAGTTCCTAATACATCAGTGTCATCTCTGGGTGCCCTGCCAACTGAAAATACAAAAGGTCAGGATGAACAAGAAAATACAGTAAATATGCTACAGCCATTTCTGATAACTGCACTTCAGAGAACAATGAGTCCCAGTGACACATACGCTCTCGCTTTCCTAATCACTGTTTTTAAGCAGCAGTGCCACTTGGATATGCACTTTTGTTATGGCTAGAGACATACAGATTATATGGTGCTGTTGCCATTATTGTGCACCAGCAGGTATTACAAGCAAGTTTATCCACTTACCCGACATAGTATTTTTCACACTTAAGGGATTTGATTTTCATTACACTAAAGCCTCTTTACACCACTCTGGCAGTGCAAAGGGGCCTTAAAGTAGGTATCAGTTACTTTCACGGTCACGGTTTCAAGGCTAACTTTAATTTTACTCCCCCTCCATGGTCCACTCTCAGAGTGGTCAGTCAGGTCTCAGGAGCTCTGCTATCACTCGTCTCTGGGTATGGGCCCTTGTCCCACTGCTTTCTGACACTGCACAGCCCCCTACCATACTCTGTGATATGTCCGACAAGCCAGTTTACTGGCCAATGCCTATGAGTTTCTTTCTCTACGAGGCTATGGATCATGTAATGCCAACAACTAGAAGTGACCACACAGCTCTCTTAGCAGTATATTTATTCTTAAGATAAAAGCATTACAAGAAAAACAGATTTAAAAAAAGAGATTTCCATGCACACTACATACGCCAGGAAACACACATCAGTTTTAGGAGCTCTAGTAAGCCCAAGTCCTTCCAACCCTTGGGCAGGATAGGGCCCCCCTTGGACAAAAGTTCATGTCCATTTGCTGGATCAGAACGAAGGCCCTGTGTTAATTTAAACTCTCCTTTGTATAACAAAAGCCCTTTATTTGTCTATTTGGTCGCTGGAAAATGCAGTTTGAATCAGTATACAGCGGCTACCCCAGGAGGTTGTACCTCTCTGGAGTTATTTACTGTTTCAGATACTAGCATTAATTACCCCCACACACAAACACACTGTTTCTAGTTCCGGGAGGAGCTGTGGTATACCTCCCCCAAAGCAGTATAATTCATAAATTTAATACAGTGGTCCCCAAAGATATTGCATGGGATTGCAGTACAAGTCTGTCGCATCTTACGCGCATTTAACATGCGCGAATTCAGCTTTATGCGGTCGGCAAAAAAAAAAAAGAGAGAAAAATAACAATTTAAATATTGTTCCTGTAGTGTGGGTGATTCCGCCTGCCGTTACACTCAATGTAATTTTGACTATACACGGTTTTCGCTTTACGTGCTGACCGCGGAACGTAACCCCAGCGTAAGATGAGCCAGACCTGTATCTATCACAATCACATTAAGGTCCTTTTACGCCAGGGCCGGCTCCAAGTTTTTTGCGGCCCAAGCAAAAAAATTGTCCCGCACCCACCCTTCCCCGCCCCAACTCCGCCCCTTCCCTGCCCCATTCCAACTCTTTCCCCAAATCCCTGGGCCCGCCTCCTCTCCCGGGCGCGCCACATTTCCCCTCCTACCCCTCCCTCCCAGGCTTGCCTGGGAGGGAGGGGGGAGAAGCGGAGCGGCGGCGCGCTTGGGGGAGGAGGCGGAGGTGAGCTGGGGGAGGGGAGTGGTTCCTCTGCCCCCCCGGGTTACTTCCTGCGGCCCTCCCCGCACCCCCCACTGCCGCAGCTCACCTCCGCTCTGCCTGTTCCCCTGAGCACACTGCCGCCGCTCCACTCTCCCCCCTCCCTCCCAGGCTTGCCGCAAAACAGCTGATTCGTGCGGCAAGCCTGGGAGGGAGGGATGAGAAGCGGAGCGGCGGCGCGCTTGGGGGAGCATGCGGCAGTGGAGCGGAGGTGAGCTGGGGGGGAACAGTTCCTCTGAACGCCCCCCCCCTCCCCCCGGGTTACTTCCTGCGGCCCTCCCTGCCCCCCCACCGCCGCAGCTCACCTCCGCTCAGGGCCGGCTCCTGGCTTTTTGCTCACCAAGGGGGGGAAAAAAAAATGGGAGCCGGAGTGCCGCCCCTTGGAAAGTGCCACCCCAAGCACATGCTTGGAGTGCTGGTGCCTAGAGGCCCAGGAGGGTGTTGCAGTTTTTTTGCTCTCTTCATAACTTCTAGAATGAAATGGGGACAGCTGGGTTACAACTAACTCTGTTTATTAACTTATGCATACAAGACTTCGCTACATATATATATGCTGTTGCTCTGTTAGGATCAAGTGGCTTCTGAGACAGAAGACAGGGAGGCCCACTAGAGAGAAGGGTCCCAAATAATTTAAAGGGACACGACTTAATTCCTATGAACTACAATGGGGTCTTTGTGTAATGGAGGATTCAAGCCATGATCTTTCATCTGATGATCTTTGATATTTACAAACATCACCTAAACCCCATGATACATCTGTAAGATAGGTAAGACCCATGCTATGGAGAGATGGCTTGAAATATAGCGTGTGTGTCTCTCCCCATTTCTCCTGATGAGGCTGTTGCACTTTGCATAGGGTATCTGAATAGTCATATATTCTCTGTCGCAAAGAGAGAATGGCTCGATAGCCTGGAGACAAGCGGGAGAGGAAGGTTCAAATCTCCTCTCCAAAGAGGGAATTTGAGCCTTGGTCTCTCTCATCCCAGGTGAGGGCCCCAAACACTGAATTAAAGGTTTTATAAGCATGGGGACATAACCCTACACATTTTATGCATCTAGCCCTTTAAACATGGCCAGAAACAAAACATTTCTGGATGAATGACCTGTTTCCTTCAAGCCAAAATGGCCTTGTCTGGTTCACTAATTTTTTTTTCTGAATTGTTGGGTTGGGTTGGATTGGCTGCAAACCAAGGTGGTTTTAGTTTTTGTTTTGTTTCCCCCTGATTTCCCAGAGCTGTCAGTGAACTGAAAAATCAGGTATTTGTCCAGCTCTAGTTGACAATACTGGAATCTAGCTCTGAGATTTCTGCTTCTCGGTTCTTTGTCCGCATTCCCTCCCCAGTTGTATCCATTGTCCCATTCCCTAGTTTAGCTCAAAAGAGTGAATTTAAGATGTTCTTAAAGACTACAATGCCCTTGTGAAGTTCAATTTCTACCTTTTTTATTTTTCTCCTGGCAGATATTTTCTATTCATACAGCTCCACTACCCTGCTCCTTTTTCTTTCTTATAACCCACAAGTATTCAGAATCTAACCTCTATTTGGGAAGAACAACTGGGTTACTTTGGTGAACAACATCAATGCTATTTTTTTAAAAAAATGCTCTCTGAATGTGTCACTCAGACCCCGTTTCAAAGACCGAACTTTGATGTCTTTCTTATCTGCTCAATCCACCCCCCACTTAGCTCAAGGAGCCAAAAGTTCAAATCCATTCTTGAAATAACTTTTTCTCCCCCTACTGCCAGGGCTGTTTTTTTATTTTGAGGGTGTGTGGTGGGGGGGAGTTGTTTTCTCTCCCCCCCCCCACCCGGATTCTGAAAGGTTTTTCTCTGGCATGTAAACAATTATCTAGAGAAATGTGGCAGTGTGTTCTCATAGGAAAGGCAAAGAATTGAGTGTCTTCAGTCCTAGTATAAATAAATGAGTTTCATATGAAGATTTGAGCAATCAGATTTGCATAATGAACATTTTATGCCACATTATAGGCACCTGGTTTACAAATTCACTGAGCATTTCACCACTGTTATCAGCCATTATAGGAGAAAGTTAACCATTCAGAAGAGAATATTTTGTGAAGCAATATAAATGGGATTTATTTATTGTGTTTTTTAACAGATTTTCACGAAGCATCTCTTCCTTCACTGAGGGTTCTTTCTACGGACCAATCTCCAATTTCTTAGGATTTGTATCCGAGCCTCTTCTAAGGTTACTGTACCTCAGGCAGTATGAGAGGCAGTTTGGCTTTATGGATAGGATATCAGGATATGCAACATCTGTGCCTGGCTCTGTTTCCCCTCCCACTCATTGTCTATTTACATTGTAGGCTCTTCAGTATAGAGATAGGTTCTTATGTGTAGTATGGCATGTAGCAAAAAAGGGTTTTGATCTCGGTGCCACAAGGCACTATATAGGGGAAGATTTTCAAAGGCAGAAATGGGAGGTAGGTGCCTTTACTCCCATGGGCTTCAAGTGAGGGCTGGGCACCTTACTGTTCTCTGAAAATCTCTCCAATAATATACTATTTAGTCACCCAATCAAAATATCAGGTTTTATTAAATACAAGGTAGTTGTCCATTCCCGGAAGGGCCAATTAACTTGTATCTGACCTGAGTCCCAGTACCTTAACTACATAAACATCCTCCTTTCCATAGTCTCTTCACTTAACATGTAGCAAATATCAGTGTTGTCTCTCTCTCCTCCTTATGCTTCACTCAGTAAATCAATAGCTGCTGCAGAGATGCATTCCATTATCTCTGCAGTTCCGTTCTATAGCTTTTGATATATGGTGTTTGCTACTGTGATTCATGTTGTCATAATGTCTGCTCATGAAGCTTTCAAATTTGGGGCCTTTGCAGAATAGGCATTTACAAATTACAATGCAGGATGATGCATAGTGGATACTTAAATTTTCAAATAAATGTGGTCACTTTACTAGAGAGATCTTTGAAGGATAGTAGCCCCCTGCCCATGAATGCACTCATTTTAAAACAATTAAAGGCCAAGGTTTTCAGAAACGTGTAGTTACGTTGGATGTCTGTCTATCTGTCGACACCCTTAACGAGGTCTAATTGTCAGAAAGCGCCGAGCCTGCACTCTGAAAATCGGGTCCATTTAAGGCGTTTCAAGCTCATCATCCAAATCAGTAGTGGATTGCAACTGCTTTGGAGGACATAATTCAAAATGATCTGGAAAATTGGAGAAATGGTCTGAGTTAAACAGGATGAAGTTTAACAAAGACAAATGCAAAGTGCTCCACTTAGGGGGAAAAAGATCAGGTTCACACATACAGAATGGGAAGAGACTGTCTAGGAAGGAGTACGGCAGAAAGGGATCTAGGGGTTATAGTGGACCACAAGCTAAATATGAGTCAACAGTGTGATGCTGTTGCAAAAAAAGCAAACATGATTCTGGGATGTATTAACAGGTGTGTTGTGAGCAAGACACGAGAAGTCATTCTTTCGCTCTACTCTGCTCTGGTGAGGCCTCAGCTGGAGTATTGTGTCCAGTTCTGGGCACCGCATTTCAAGAAAGATGTGGAGAAATTGGAAAGGGTCCAGAGAAGAGCAACAAGAATGATTAAAGGTCTTGAGAACATGACCTATGAAGGAAGGCTGAAAAAATTGGGTTTGTTTAGTTTGGAAAAGAGAAGACTGAGAGGGGACGATAGCAGTTTTCAGGTATCTAAAAGGGTGTCATAAGGAGGAGGGAGAAAACTTGTTCACCTTAGCCTCTAAGGATAGAACAAGAAGCAATGGGCTTAAACTGCAGCAAGGGAGGTCTAGGTTGGACATTAGGAAAAAGTTCCTAACTGTCAGGGTGGTTAAACACTGGAATAAATTGCCTAGGGAGGTTGTGGAATTTCCATCTCTGGAGATATTTAAGAGTAGGTTAGATAAATGTCTATCAGGGATGGTCTAGACAGTATTTGGTCCTGCCATGCGGGCAGGGGACTGGACTCGATGACCTCTCGAGGTCCCTTCCAGTCCTAGAATCTATGAATCTTTGGAAAACCTTGGCCTTAGCACCAGCACCTGTTTAATTGTCGGAATTGATCAGCACTGCATGGTTTGCATTCACCAGATCTGATCTCATGGTTTTGTATTCGGTCTCATTCCTTATATTGAGAAGCACGGTGCAATAAATTTTAGAGCACCAGATCTGTATGCTGACCTGTGATACTCCATCACCTGGGAATAGTAGCATTTTAATTATACGTTAGGACCATTCTAGGACATTTTCCTCCTCCTCTACAGGCAACCTCCTTTTCATCTCCTGCAAAACTGTACATCACACACACAACTCCTTGTGAGAGAGCTGCTACGAAGAGCTATGCCAGTAGCAGCAGAGGGTGTGACAAGCCTTCCTGCCAGGTATCAATATAGAACAACCCACTATGGTGCTCTGTGCCAGCATTCACAATTCTGATGTTTCATGCTTTTCTTACTAAGGACCATATAAAAATGGGTTGTTTTAATCTTTTGTAAAGTAGTCTTCATGATATAGAAGAGATTGAACTTTTCATGTAGTGAATAATTTAAATTAAATTTGCTAGACAACAGCACACCTTGTGCCTCTCTAGCCCCCAGGCTTTGTTTGGTGTCTCCTAAAATCCTGACCTATATTACACAGTCATAGAAGAGGTTACTGACTTAGTATTATCAGGCAGTATGCTCTAATGGTTAAATGGGCCCTGATTTTGCAATAGAATGCAGGTGGGCTTTTACATCTGCAAAGGCTTCCACTGAAGTTGGTGGGTCTCTGTGATAGTTTAAGGGCCTGCACATATAGGTCCTGTTGTAGAACTGGAGCCAAGACTGGAATCTGGGGGCTGCCTTCTGGCAGTGGGTAGTTGTGTGGATTTAGACAAATCCCTTAATCTTGCGGTGATTCACTTCATTTGTCTATAAACTGGGTATGACAATTTTTATCTACTGTAATGTTCTGTTGAGGGAGTATATGTACCCTTGGTTTCTACCCTAGGATAGGTCAGCCATAGTTAAGTGTGTGTGATATCCGCTCTAATGAGTGGCCCACAGAAGCCAAAAAATCGTATTGTTATGGCAGCCAAATGAGATCTGGCATCTGCCTGCCTGTTTGGAAGAGGAGGTTCCAGTTTTATTCCTGGTGATGACATGAAATCTTTTGCCATGGAATCACTACGCTATCCAGTACGGGTGATGAAAGGCTCAGTTAATTAATGTTTCTCAACCAATTGGACTCCTCGGTCAAGAGTGCTGAGCTATTCAAAACCACCAGTTCCCATTATCTTGAATTCCTTTTTTAGCTTTGAAAATTTAGTTGCTCTAAACCACAAAGTCACATAGGTTATTTTAAAACTTGACCCAATCTGCTACTATTTTTAGCAAAGTGAATCAACTTGCCCCAGTCCCAGTTTGCACATCTATGATTCTCAGCACTTTTTAGATGACCTAGATTGCATGTTTCATTATCAGGAAAATGAGTAATCATGTGGAAGTTAGAAACTAAAAGGCTACTTAAGTTAATAATTCAAAACCTTGCTGTGAATTTGTACAGTGAATAACTGCTTGAACAGTTGAAATGCTATAGTCCAGATCCTCAGCTGATGTCAATCAGCTTAGCACTGTTGAGTAAAGCTGGTTGGAAAATTTTAATCAAAACAGTTTTCCATTGGAAAATGCTATTTCGGTGAAACCGAATTAGTTTGCCAAATTGTTACAATTTCAATGAAATGTTAGTCTTAAAAAAGACTGGAATTTGTTAACATCAAAACATCCCATTTTGACATTTCCAGAAAGAATAATTTTGATTTTATTCAAAACAATTTCACTTCAACATTTATCTAAAAAAAGTTGGAGTCAAAATCAAAATGAAATATTTGGATTTACCTCAAACTAATCTTTTTGGTTTTTTTTTTTTAGTTTAATTTATGAAAAAAGAATCAGAAGTTTGGCTTTTCATCTCAATTCAGGGTGACTTAGAAAATCTCCATTTTTCATGGGATGGAAAATCTGTTCTCTGATCAGCTCTACAATTGAGTTCAACAAAGCTATACTGATTGATGCCATCTAAGGATCTTTTCTTATGTTCTTTCATTGCCATCAAATGGTGGAACAGAAATTTGACATTCCTTGCAGCATTTTGATAGACGTTGTGAATAGGCAACATTTCAATCAGTTTGGCAATGTTCTAGGTGTTAGGGATTAAGTCACAATGAAAGTCGCCTGGTGGGGAGAGTGTGTGACTTGAAGAAGCTTGTGTTTGCTGTGGGCATAGTAAGATGATGATGAGTGTGGCATGAATAGCTAGAAAGAGCTGACTCTGGCTGAAGCCTCTAGAAGAGATGGTGACCTTTGTATGGTACGATGAAGCTTTTTATTGTTGTGTTCCCTGTAACCTGAATGTAATACTGTTGTATAGGGCTGGTGCTCGGCACCTTGGCACTGGAATATTGCAAGGCTCGGGCAGTTGTCACTATACCAAGTCTAGTTCCCTCTAAATCTGATAGATTTCTGAATGGGAAAATATATTCATGAGTTAGTTTCCCTAATGCCTTCTGAATCTTGAGACAGGGTCGGGCGAAAGTGGCAAGCCAAAGGCAACATGCTTTATGGAATGTGCATCTGTGCTTATTTTATTTCAGTAAGTGTATCTCAACAAAGGGATGTGGGAAAAGCAGGACAAATTGGAGTATCTAGATCTTTATGTGAATGTGGCAAGCGGTTGAAGCACTTCAATTAAACCAGTGCAACTTTGTGCATGGACACTCACATGAGTTTAAACGTGGTTTATATCACTTTAGCTTTCATTGGTAAATTTACAGTAAGAAGCTTAACTATAATATATTAGTTTAAAACTAGCTTAGAGAGTCTACATACAAATTGTACCACTTTATCTCAACTGATTTAAATTAAGCCAGGGCAACTTCTGTGGGTAGACAAGCTCTTAGAGACTATAAACTATGCTTAATTATTCAATCAGGTGAATTTAAATATATTGTATGCACCTTTCATATTGATGGAATCTGAAAGCTTTTAACACCAGAGATTGACAGCCGAGGTTTAAGAACAGGTGTGTGTCAGGAAAACTTGAAAAACACTGTTGACTATACATAAACCATCACAATTAATGAGTGAATGGAGTATAAATTGTTTGAATTTGATCTTTATTTGAGATCAGACAAGTTTCTTTGGCTCACTACCAGTCCCAGCATAACATGGCATCCTTTTATCTCCCAGTCCCCAAACAATTATCTCAGAAGAAATTGTTAACCAGCATACCAAAAAAGAGTAAGTTGGTCTTTATTTTAATTTAAAAATTAATTTGATAAAAAGGCATACAGTAGATTTTTTGAGCCTGAGCCTTAAAACTTTCTCTAGATGGTTGTTTCCATTTACAGTCTCTTGAAGAAGATGCTTACCTACATTTTAATACTCCTCTAGCCTGGTTGTAGCAAAGAACGTGATTGCAAACTTCTTCCCATATCCTATCAGCAACCTCAAACATTGCAGGCAAAGGCTAAACGTTCTAAGAGGGACAAAGTGGGCAGTCTCTAATCGGCACACATGTGGGATTTGGTGGCCATAACCTTCTCTTATAATTCAAACCAGAATTGGCTTTTTAGTTTAAGAAAAAAATCAGTGATTTTTTTAGTGGTGCTGAGCACCCTTTATCTTTGAAATTAATGGAACAGCAGATGCCAAGTACCTGAGAGTCAGTCCTTCAGCTTTCATATGCCTTTCACTGTGCTGACTAGAAGCAGAAATGCCAGTACAGAAGCCAGTTGTGCCAATATTTCCGAGTTATTTATCTAACCTCGGGCAATTCTGCAGCCCTCACACACACAACCTGTTCTCACAAGATTCCCGGTATAATTCTCAGACTTAAATGACTTAAGTATTCAAGCTTCCTGGTATCTAATCACATAGTCTGTAGTTTAGAAGGTTAATAGCTGCAGTGTAGTGGGCTAAAATCAGTGCAGGTACTCCAGATCTACACTGATATGAGTTTTGAATCAGATTTAAGATCAAACTTAGAAAAAGGAGCGAGGATGCCATCTTCTTCTTCTGCAGTTAGACAATGGCAGACTGTATACAGTATAATTTTCTTCCCCAATTACCATGGACACCAGATGATTTGTCATATGGTGAATTTATTTACTGTTTTACTATATTCTTTTTTTTTTTACCTCATTCATTTTTTGCTATGAAGTTAATTCTCATTAAAACACAATTTTTCGTGTATACTTGTTTTTAAGAAACACAAAATGCATTGACAAGTAAGAATATTTTCCCTTCCTATATGGTGCGTGGATTGGTATATTTTAGCTTTCTGGTTGACAATTGCTTTCTGCTATAAGCTTCAATTCCTCTTTCTCTCATGCGCACAAATAAGAATTATTGGAAAGACAAGCTATACATATATTGCCAAAGTATAAGAAAGAGACTGGTCCCTCAGAGATTTCCGAGAAACAGGTATGATATGCCTAGGAGTATTATTACTGTGTATTCCTTATCCTGAAGAAGAATGCTATATAGTGCAATACTGATCCTGGATGATGATAATACCTAACTCTTGTATTGAACTTTTCATCAATGATTCCCAAGTGCTTTGCAAAAAAAAGGTCAGTATCATTTCAACATTTTACAGATGAGAAAACTGAGGCACAGAAAGAAACTTTCAAGGTCTCCCAGCAGGCCTGTGGCAGAGCTGGGAATAGAACTAAAGTCTTCGGAGTCTCAGTTCAGTGCCCCTCTATTTTAGCCCACCCCCTGATTTAACACGTTACTGTAAAACATCCCCAAATGTATGGAGCAGTGTTCTTTCACCTCTGGTAGAATACAATCTCCCGCATGCAAAATAATTTTATAGCTCCCTTATGTGATTGCTGCAGAAAAGGGGTTAGTGTGTGTGTTTGTATCTGTCTGTCTATCTACAGAGGTCTAAAAAGGTAGTGCACACTAGCGTGGGAGGAAAATAATCTTTCTGAATTCACCCCTCATCCACCTTAAATCTACCCAATTACATATGCAATCAATAATGCCATACAGAAAATAGGCTCAAGTGGCTGAATTATAGTTTAATGTTCTGCTGCCTGTCTGACAGCAAAGGGAAGGCTAAATCAATGAAGTAGTCAATCCAGCAACAGTATTTATATTTCACTAGCCCAAAGAAACAACATTTACTAACTAGTCATGCAGCCTCTATTGTGAGAACCCCCACAGCCACTTCAGCAATCGAGTGATGTATTGCTGTTAGATAATGAGGCTCTGATTCTGCTCTGAGCTACAAAAGAGTAAATCTGCAGGATGCTATCTCCACTGAAACTATTCTGCATGTGGATGGGTGCCAGCACAAAAAGAACCAGTCCCTGCCTTGAGGGGCTTTTAGTCTAAATAGACAAGACAGACAAAGCGGAAAAGGGGAAGGAGAGACTCCCGGAGCTGAAGTGAGAATGCTGAAGGTCACACAGTAGGTCAGTGGTGGAGTTGGAAATGGAATCCGGGTCTCCGAGGCCATGTTGTCTCCTGGCACATGATTAAGACTTGGGCCTTACATTTGTAACTAAGATCTACTCTTCCATTCGAATCCCCTAACTTAGGTTTTTGGGGCAAGAGGCCATGTCGATCTCTGGGTTTGTACAATGACCCTGATTCATGTCTCCAAGTGCCTCCACATTATAGCTATTGAATAACGTACCAACCACACGTGTACCCTCCTTCACCTAACTAGTGATGGTTCTAAGAATTTTCTCAAGGTTCCTGAGGTAATGAAATAGCCTCTTCTACCGACTTAGTGAGTGCTATGCTGTTCTGTCATATCCCTTTGCCTCTTCCTGAGCCTTCCTAGACATCCCTAGAGAATCTTTGTAGTTTTATTTTTGTAAATATCAGAGACATACACACACTTGAATCAACTCCTGCACTTCTCCGTTGAAGCCATTGGAGAACTTAACCTGTGCGTTGGAGGTCACAGCCAGAGCTAAAGTTAGTAGTCCTCACTTTAAAATTTTTGAGGTTAAAACTCAAGGAAGCTAGCTTAGACCTGACTTAGAGCCAAAAAGCTTCAAAGTGAAGCATCCCAGGAGGAGGATGTTTTCAACTTTTCAAATCCCAAATGGTTGGCCGCAGTTCCAATTACAGTCTCCCATCAAAATAACCTCCCATAGAGAACATGTTGAATTGTGTGTGTGGGTATTTCACTGTACAAAGACAAGACAATTGATTATGGTCTATAAAGCCACCAATTATAGATGATTTGCTGCTGTGTTTTTTGCGTATTGGGCCAATGAAACATTCTGCCCCCTTCCCTCCCCACTCTCAAATGCTAACAGTAGGGACCATATAAATCAGTGCCTCTCAGTTGCTTAAATAAAATTAAATTAATGGAGATATCCCATCTCCTAGAACTGGAAGGGACCTTGAAAGGTCATTGAGTCCAGCCCCCTGCCTTCACTAGCAGGACCAAGTACTGATTTTTCCCCAGATCCCTAAATGGCCCCCTCAAGGATTGAACTCACAACCCTGGGTTTAGCGGGCCAATGCTCAAACCACTGAGCTATCCCCCCCCCCCCCAAGTGGGGTGAGTGGAGCACGGCTCAGACACGGCCTGGGGGCTCGGCCCAGGTCTGCCCCACCCGGGCATTACAGCCCTGGGACAGCTGCGGGGTCCGGGCTGCGCGCCCGTACTTGCGGCCAGCAGCTCCCAGCCACACAGCGCGCGAGGCACAGGCAGCATGGCCACTGGTGGGCACATGCGCGGAGACATGTCACCAGGCGGGGTTTGCTGGGGCTTGATCCCTGCCAGAGGTCATGAAAGGCAATGAGTGGGGTTGTGAAAATGTTGTTACACTCTAAAGCAAAGAAAATCTCGTTCCCTCCATTCTTTGTACAGCTTTATCCTTTGTGGTCAAGTATTCTGTCAGCCCCTTGAAACACACACCTGCACATACATGCATGCTCTGTAGGCTTATCATGGTTATGTTATATTATATTATATTATTTACTCTTCTAACCAGAGGCCATGAACATATTTCCTTTTGGATAAGGGGTCACCAATCTGAAAAGCTTGAAAAACATTAATATAAATCCTTAATGCATCATTCTTGGGGTCCCTGTATATCTTTATTGTTTTATCCTCTCAATTTTTTAACGTTAGCTGGGGAAAGGTCCTATTGAAATTAATAGTTCTACCCACCCTAAAAAAATGATTTATTCCCCACTATGTTGCCTTCACTTCCTCACAAGTATTGCAATTTAAAAAGTCAATTACGCCTCCCCTGTGTTTCATCTGCCCATTAGATGCAGGACTAGAGTGGCTGACCTTCTAAATCAGCTGGTACTAGTAACAAGGCAACAGTGGGAGAAAACAAACTGGCATATTTTAGCCTGCCTACAAATTGTCAGGATGCTGGGGTGTTTCGCTAAGAAATCAGACTCCCTTGTAATGCAGTCTCAAAGGGTCAGAGCGCAGATTGATAACTTGGCCCCTCCTGCTGTGTGGATTGACAGGTGTTCTCGCATTACGAGATTACAGGATGTTTTGTTGTTAAGGTCAACATTACATTTCCCCACCCTCACCCCCCTCTACCATTTTATTCTTTCCATTGGAGTTTTCAGCTCTCTTTCTTTTAGGATTCATATCACATGCTGTTTAAAACTACAGAGGCTAATTTAATCAGGTAGTCTCTGGAATAGGAGAGTTATGCTAATTTTTAGATACTAAAGTGTATCTGAGTGATTTTTTTTTTCTTTATTTCACCAGCAAAAAAAAAAAAAGTGCTTTTATTTTATGAGTAACTTGCTCTTTTTAATGGAGTTGAAATGGTTTCATTAATACATTACAAGCTCATCAAAAAAGGATCAGACAATCAATCCTGTGAGCAAAGGTAATTGACACTGTTGCAGCCAACTTTCATGCTTTTCAGGAAAAGCATGTATGAGAACCTATTTACATAGAGGGGTCAGGGCAACTGGACAGGGAAAACAATGAAACATTTCTGAGGCCACTTAAAAGAAATGTACAATATGATAATTTTCTATTATCCATTTCTATTCCATTGCAAATCTGCCCCAATGTGTTGCAGTATTTTTTTTTATTTACAAAAAACGGCTGTAAATTACATGTTACATATCCATTCTTTGTTGCTGAGCTATAGAAGGTAATCTTTACCTGGCTGCAGTAGCAGACAGCTAAGGGTAAAATTTTCAAAAGCACCTAAGAGACTTTGTGTATGTTTACAATGTAAAAATATATATTTAAAAAAAGAAAAAAAAAAAAAAAACCACAGCAAGGAGTCTGGGCCTGGGATTATGGACTTGGGTTCACGGGGCCTTCACTATTGGCACTAAAAATAGCAGTGTAGACATTCCCTCTCGGGCTCTGAAACCTAGCCAGTGGGGTGGGTCTCAGAGCCTGAGAAGGAACACCTACCCTACTATTTTGATCACTGTAGCATGAGTCTGCGTCTGTACACTCAGGCTCTGAGGCTTGCTGTTGCGGGTTTTGTGTGTGTGTGTTTGTATTGTAAACTCTCCCCCCTCCCCCGCTGCAAGGATCCTAAATCCCACTGCAGGTCAAATGCAGAATGCTGACATGCCAGATCAGCAGTACTGCATGCTTATTTGGCACTGGTTGAAATGACTGCATGAAGGGCAGGACTTTTTTTTATTTTATTTGTATTGTCCTAGCACCTAGGACTTCTAGTGGTGCTAGGGGCTGTACAAACACAGAACAAAAAGAGAGTCCCTGCCTCAAAGAGCTCCCAGTCTAAGTATAATGCCCATCAGCAGCATCAAAGTAGACAGCCCACTCTTGAGCCTTTAAACTATTATGTTTTTTAAGTCCTCCTTTCTATGTGATGTTAAAACCGCATCATTAATTTCGAACCATGTACACCATGGCTTCCTATCAACAAAGGTAAGTCTCACCAGTCTCTCTTGGCCTCCCATGTATTTATTCCTTAAGTACAGAGAGGGCGCTTGTCACTGTGATGCTTGTAGGACACTGGTAACACTTGTATCTTTTAATAAACAAACATTCATATGTGTGTTCAAAAAACATTGAGTTAGATTCCAATGATAAACAGTACTGAGCGGCTCTTAATAATACTTGCCTTCAACAGAGTTGGTTGTAAAGCCAAGTGATTTACCTTGCCTGAGGTGAAACAGAGAGAGAAAATTATGGAAACAAGGATAGGAATATTCATGGGTTTCCGTTGAGCATCATGCTGTGCAATGTTTCGTAGTAGAATTCGATCTTTTAGAAAGACTGAAATTAAATGCCAGTCCAGCATAGAACTTCAGATCAACTGAATATGCCTGGGCTTGGAAGGGAATGTTTTGGAGTCTGAATCTGTACTGAAGTGATCGAAAGCTGCATCTGCTGGATAGGGCACTGGATTGGGACTCAGGAAACCTCAGTTCTAGTCCTGGTTCTGCCACAGAACAGCTGTGTAACTTTGGACATATTACCTCAAATCTCTCTGCCTGTGTTTCTCCTTATATCTTTTTTTTTTATTTATTTATCCTGTCTGTTTATTCTGGAAATTCATTGGAGCCTAATGGAAAGAGTGCTAGCCTAGGACTCAGGAGACCTGGCCCTGCCACTGGCCTGCTAGGTCATCTTGGGCAAGTCACGTCTCTATGTGCCTCAGTTTCCCCAGCTGTCAAATGCGGATAAAGATACTGACCTGCTTTGTAAAGTACTTTGAAATCTACTGATGAAAAAGAGCTAGGTGATATTGGTCAGGGACTGTGACTGTGGTCTGCACAGTGCCTAATACAATCAGGTCCTGATAATCTCAGAGCATTAGCATAATTCAAATAATAATTATCACTTCTAGACTCAAGCCAATCCTGCCAGGTGTGGTGGGAAATCAGATGTGGATATAAACCTAGATCCAGACCTTGCATTTCATCTCTAATGAAAATTAAAATCTGTGTATTTCTGTGAAGAATTGTTTGCGCTGTAGGGTGGAAAATCAGCTCCTCACAAAATGCCACCTCTGCTAATCACCCTCTGGCTCTGCTTTCTGTCGGCAGGTGACAGTGCCTTCAAGCAGTCCTTCCCACATCTGTTGTGTTGTCTGTCCAGGGTCACATTAGCTGTAGCCATTCTCTCATCACCATCCCCCTTGTGGAATAGAACTAGTTCAGCATGGCTCAAGGAAACAAGGGTCTTTGTTGCAGTTCGGGTCTTTGGTGGCATTTCGGCAGCGGGGGGCCCTTCAGTCGCTCTGCGTCTTCGGCAGAAATGCCTCCGAAGACTGGGACCGCCCGGGTGAGTACAAGCGCCGCAGCTCCCCCACTTTGCCTCAGGCCCCCTGAATCCTCTGGGCGGCCCCGGCCGTCTCTCCCTTTTACACAAGTCAGTGGGTATAATCTTCTATACTACACCAATCCAATTTAATATTCAACAACGCAGAAGGCTCTTACTGCAATCTGAAGCTTTTCACCCGTAGGTCATTGTGTGGCTTCCCGGGGTACCCAGGGTTATGAGACACCTTGCGAACACCTGCCCTCAGTGTAAGGAAATCTTGTCTGTGCAGGCTGTAGGCCAAGCTCCACTGGCCATGGGCAATGCAAGCACTCCTCTCTAGGCATCACTCTTACTCTACAAGTTACCTATAGGCACACCTGAGCCTTCCAAGCATCTCCCTGGAGTGTCCAGTCCCTGGTCCAGTGGACACTCAGTATTCACAGATTCGCTGCTTCCAAAGAAACAGTACAGCCCAGTTTACCAAGTCCATCTCAGATCACTGCTTCACTTTACTCACAACAGTTTAAATATGTTTGTAGTGAAATAATGTATACGTTTATTTAACGAAGCATAGAGATTCAAGAAATATCAAGTCGAATATGGGAAACAATTACCTAGAAAATAAAATTGTACCACAGTTCTAGAACATAGACTTAATTAACAAAATACTCTCATGTCTTGTTTAACAGACATGAGAATAGCAAACTGCCAGTTGCTGCCTAGGTGAAGGATTCCATGTGTTTCCTTTCACCCCAGGATAAACCATAACAATAGTTCCTTTGTTCATGAACAGGACACCCCCATGTTGTGTGTTTCATCATGTAGATTTCCTTTCTTGTAGATCTTGAAATCTCTTATTTAGCCTCTGCTTCAGCATGCAAATAGCCATACATTCATTGTGAAGCATGCAGTACACCATACGCACGTGGCCAGATAGATAAGTATCTGTTACCTCCTGCCTGAAAGGAACATCTGAGGGGTGTTGTCATCTGGTGACCCGCCTTAACTCCAAGACCTTAAGAACATATTTTTTAGTATAGATACTTTTAATTATTATTATCGGTACATACATTTCACAATGATCGATGACCACTGACTCTCAGTAGAGATATAAGAACATAAGAATGTCCATACTAGTCCATCTAGCCCAGTATTCTGTCTTTCAACAGTGGCCAGTGCCAGATGCTTCAAAGGGAATGAACAGAACACGGCAGTTATCAAGTGATCCGTCCCCTGTCGTCCAGTCCCAGTTTCTTGCAGTCAGAGGCTTAGGGACAACCAGAGCATGAGGTTGCGTCGCTGACAATCTTGGCTAATAGCCATTGATGGACCTATCATCTGTGAACTTACCTAATTCCTTTTTTGAACCCAGTTATACTTTTGGCCTTTACGGCATCCCCTGGTAATGAGTTCCACAGGTTCACTGTGCGTTGTGTGAAGAAGTACCTCCTTATGTTTGTTTTTATGTTTGTTGCTGCCTATTAATTTCATTGGGTTGACCTCTGGTTCTTTTGTTATGTGAACGGGTAAATAACACATCCCTATTCACTTGCTCCACACGATTCATAGACGTCTGCCATATTCCCTCCTTAGTCATCTCTTTTTCTGTCCTATTATCTGTGCCTTTCCTAATGATTATTAACAGTGTTAACTTTTTATGACTGCTACTGCACACTGAGTGGCTGTTTTCAGAGAACTGTCCACAACGATTCCAAGACCTCTTTCTTGAGTGGTAACAGCTAATTTAGGCTCGCATCATTTTTTGTGTTTAGTTGGGAAAATGTTTTCCAATGTGCATTACTTTGCACTTATCAACATTGAATATTATATTTGCCATTTTGTTACCCAGTCCCCCAGTTTTGTGAGATCCCTTTGTAATTGTTTGCAGTCTGCTTTGGACTTAATTATCTTGAGTAATTTTCTATCATCTGCAAACTTTGCCACCTCACTGTTCACCCCTTTTTCCGGATCATTTATTAATGTGTTGAACAGCACTGGTCCCAGTACAAAACCTTGGGGACCCCGCTATTCACCTCTCTCCAATGTGAAAACTCACTGTTTATTCCTACCCTTTGCTTTCTATCTTTTAACCAGTTTCTGATCCATGAGAGGATCTTCCTTCTTATCCCATAACTGCTTACATTGGTGAAGTACTGTTACTGTTTGCCAGAAGCTGGGAATGGGTGGGAGGGGATGGATCACTTGATGATTACTTGTTCTCTTCATTTCCTCTGGAGCACCTGGCATTGGCCACTGTCAGAAGACAGGATACTGGGCTAGATGGACCTTTGGTCTGACCCAGTATTGTCTTTCTTGTGTTCTTATGAGGGACCTTGTCAAAGGCTTTCTGAAAGTCCAAATACATTATATCAACTGGATCACCCCTTTCCACCTGTTTCTTGACACCCTCAAAGCATTCTAATAGATTGCTGAGGTATGGAGGGATAGCTCAGTGGTTTGAGCATTGGTCTGCTAAACCCAGGGTTGTGAGTTCAATCCTTGAGGGGGCCATTTAGGGATCTGGGTAAAGATCTGTCTGAGGATTAGTCTTGCTCTGAGCAGGGGGTTGGACTAGATGACCTCCTGAGGTCCCTTCCAACCCTGATATTCTATGATTCTATGATTTCCCTGTACAAAAGCCATATTGACTCTGCTCCAACATATCATGTTCATCAATGTCTGTTAATTCTCAGAAGGGTAGCCATGTTACTCTGGATCTGTAAAAGGTGACTGAGTCCTGTGGCGTCTTATAGACTAATAGACGTATTGGAGCATATGCTTTCGTGGGTGAATACCCACTTCGTCAGACACATGTGGTGGAAATTTCCAGAGGCAGGTATAAATATGCAGACAAGAATCAGTCTAGAGATAATGAGGTTAGTTCAATCAGGCAGGATGAGGCCCTCTTCTAGCAGTTGAGGTGTGAACACCAACGGAGGAGAAACTGCTTTTGTAGTTGGCTACCCATTCAGTCTTTGTTTAATCCTGAGCTGATGGTGTCAAATTTGCAAATGAACTGAAGTTCAGCAGTTTCTCTTTGGAGTCTGGTCCTGAAGTTTTTTTGCTGCAGGATGGCTACCTTTAAATCTGCTATTGTGTGTCCAGGGAGGTTGAAGTGTTTTCCTACAGGTTTTTGTATATCGCCATTCCTGATATCTGACTTGTGTCCATTTATCCTTTTAAGTAGGGATTGTCCAATTTGGCCGATGTACATAGCAGAGGGGCATTGCTGGATTTGGGTTGTTGACCAGCAATATTTTCCATCCATTTGAAGGCTCCCCTGCACTGGTAGGGCTGTCTAAAAAGGCATAGAGTAAATGATGATCAGGCCCCTGCTGTTGGGAATTCACATGAATGGTGAAATCCAGAGTCTAATGAAGTTGATGCATGTTCCCATTGATTTCTATAGGGGAGAGATTTTACTCACAGTCTGTATCTGGGCCAAATCAAAATCCTGATTCCAAGTATTCTCAGTGTTAGGAGCCAAGCTAGAATTGATAAATAAATAAATACATTCAAAATGCTGCTGGTGGGGCATTTCTGCTGAAAATGTTATGAAAAAAATCATTTAAATCTCTATTATCTGTGGAAAATTGAGTTTCAATAAACTGAATATTAAAAAAAAATTAGTTTTCAACTGATAAATTTTTAGATTTGGGTGCTTGATTTTTTTTTAAATCAAAAATACACAGAGTTTTCCAGGGAAAGCAGTCGGCCCTCTCCCCCACTTAAAAAAAAATTAGCTCTGTCAAACCCAATTGTCTGTTGTAAAATCATTTTGACAGAAAAATGTTTGGCCTGGCTCTAATCCCAACTTTGCGCCTCAGACCCATATCGAACTCTCAGAAGATGCACCTAGAGGCTAGATGACACAATTAAGTAATGCTAAACTCCGACTTTGGCATACACTATATATTATGCCTTTATTTTTTTATCCACTTGATTCCTTGCTGTGGAAGGTCTGTCTCTATTTTTTCCATCCAGTTGCACATGAATAAGTAATGCAACATGTACTGTCTCCTCAACAGCTGCTTTTCTTTCCCTCGCTCTGCCAGTAATGAAGAAAGTCACCATACATTTACATATGAATCACCAATTCCAAAACACATTTGTTCATCCTGGACCAATACACAGGAGAATAATGAAATGCCAAGCAGTGTTTTTAGATCTATCTGGGCAATGTAACTTATTTAAATGTGGGGCAGGTGGTGGCCTATGAAAATAGCTTCTTTTATTCAGACCTAGTTTGATTTTAAGCAACCAGCACATCCTGCCCTTCGGAACTATCCACAGAGCATCACTAGCATTTTTTGTAAGCGCTTTCCTTTGCTAATGGAAAGGGTTTGGATTTAAACCACAGCAAGTTCCTCATGCTTTAAACTGAGAGGTTTGTGAATTGGAGTCATTTTACAGAGTAAAGAGAGTAAAGCAATATATGGGAATATTGTAATTGCTGGTTTGTATTATGGAAGAGTGGAAATACCTGAAAGTGAAGTTTAGCATAAACAATGTGCATTGGGCGCTTTTTGAACAAACGGGGTCAGATTTTCCCAATTGCTCAGCACATTGGGTGCACTTTGAGTGCTGAATGCTCTTGAAAATCTGGCATTGGTGACAGTGGAAACTGCTGGGTGCTAAGGGCTTTGGAAAATCTGGCCCTGATCTCTTTGGAAAGTGTTCCTGAACTAGAAGAATTTATAATGCATGATAATCAAACTGAGTTTAGCAAAAGGGACGATATTAAAAAGAAATGTCCCAGTGAGAATTTTCATTCTAGGATAGACCATCTTGCAAGCCTGGATCTTTCAATCTACAGTATGTCAGCTAACTCCTGCACGCATGCTCTATTAGAAGATGAAGGTGGTACATCCATTTAAATTAATCTGGCAGATGCTGTTAAAAAGAAACACACTAACATTTTTGCCTCTGTAATATTCAATGGCAACAAATGGCATGGTGTCACTATTGATGGTACTGATTGAGTGTTTGCATTATCTTTATTTTGTTGTTTTAATTTTCTTGTATGAAATAGTAAATAGCAGGATCCAAAAATAACTTGCACAGCTTTAAGAGGCACTTCCATGGCAACTTTCAAACGTGCGTGTTTATGTAGACTAGAGGTTTAAAAAGTAAAGATTAGAAGTCTTAGAATTCCCTTTTTACTGCAGGAAAGGAGTGACATGTTTGGTTTCTTTCGATATTACTTGTTGTCCTCTTATCTCTGGTATCACAGGGACTTAATTTTGTTCAAGGGAAATACAGCCTTGATTTGTAACAAAGCTGATCTAGGTTATATGTCTAGTTCCCAAACTGTCAGGCTCATGTGGCTATAGGTTTGGTTGTGAGAAGTTCTATCGGGAAATCTCAAAATGCTCTGCAAACAGCAATGAAGTAAGCCTTACAGTAGTTCTGTGAGGCAGATAATTACCCCTTTCTATCAGTGGGGAAACTGAGGCATATTAACTGCACAAAGGCAAGTCATGTATATTACATCTGGGCAGTGGGGATAGCACATGGCTTCTACTCTTGTATTTTAAATGGACCATTCTTTCCTTCTGATCAGCTAAAGTGTGGTAAAGTTAAGGGTTAAGCCATTGCAAATGCCTATCTTCAATTAATTTCTTTCCGTGTCTATATAATACAAAAAGCATTTTACCTGGTCACTTTATATCCAGCAAATGGCCAGTTGAAAACCAACATGTTTCTGCTTAAATAATGCCTACTTCATCCATTGCTATGTGTAGGAAGCACAGACCAAATACCCAATTTGTTGATATTCCCTAAACACAGTACTTTACTCATGTTATTGAACATGATGAAACTTTTATTGCAATAAAATGTTTTCCCCTGTATTTATGCAGAGGGCTCGTATACAAATATCATGTTTATTGTAAGTGCATCCAAATGATTATAACCCAGACTGTAAAGCACATCCAGTTGCCTTTATCTCAGCCAACAAACATGCTACTCTAATTAAAAGTCTACATGGAAGATTTATAGCAGAGGAGGAGAACGTTTTCCCAACAGCATGTCTGCCAAAGACAATGAGCACAACGTTGAAGTCCTCAAAGTGAATCAAAAACTTGTACTTAATGCTCATCTGCTTCTTCCAAACTCAAAGGCCCTGAATGGCTGTCTTGGTAAATATGTTTGCTGTAGTTGAACCACAAGTTGTTGGGTTGAATGCAGGAATTACTAGATGAGATTCTGTGGCTGTTATGCAGGAGGTCAGACTCGATGATCATAATGGTCTTTTCTGACCTTAAAATCTATGTTCCGTATCTAGTGTAAATCTGTGTAGCTCCATTCGGTGCAGTTATGGCAATTGACTCCACTTGAAGATTTGACCTAAAATCTCTCTCATTGTTGGGGTTGCTTTAAAGTAACTTGCCAGCAGGCTTAGTAACCCAAAATAGAACACCACCTTGCTTTCATCAGCAGATCTCAAAGCACATTACGAAGGAGGTCAGCATCATTATCTCCATTTTGCAGATGGGAAACTGGCACAGAGAGATGAAGTGATTTGCCCAAGATTGTCCAGCAGGCCCGTGGCAAAACTGGTGTCAGGACTGGGGCATGGGGCGGTCATGCCTATTGACTGGAACCAGAGTCAGGAACCCAGAGTCAAGCTGAGCCAGGAACAAGCAGGAAAGCAGGGCTGGAGCACACAGGGATAAGGTTGAAGTAAGGCAGGCACAGGAGTGATTACAGCTCCAGGCGTGAGCGTTGGGTAACCAGTTACCTGTTGTTGCTGCTGAGCTTAAAAAGCGGTCCTGCTCCTCCCTTCAGTCAAATAGGAGGTCCTCCCACAACCCATCTGACCCCATTAATTTGTCTGGAGGATGAAGTGAGCTTGTTCCTGATAACCGGGAATAGAGCAGAAGTTTCCTGTATGGTGGTCCGCTACTCTATCCACTAGGCCACAGTTTGTCTATACTATATCCAGAGTGTCTGATGGCTATGGATATGCTCGATAATGCTCTGTTCACATGAGTTACTGTGTGCTCGCATTACCCATTGACCCCACTGGGACTTGAGGGTGGTAAGCAGCTTGTAAGAACAGGCGCTAAGAATCTCCTCCGAGGGAAGCCAAGTCTGAAGCCTGGACTGTGTGTTGGCCCTGTGCTCTGGGAAAACTAGCATGGTGTACATCTTGTGAGTGAACTCTGCGGGGTCTTTCATATATTTTTCACCGGACAGAAATTCAGAGCAGAGGGGAAAATTCGGCTATTGTGTTCTCACAATGTGAGTGAATATCGCCTACGAAATCATCTGTGCATTTGGCCTTTTTCTAATTCCATTGTTTGAAGTAGCACCTCCAGAAACTGATATTTATAGCATGGAATATGAGGTTGTTCAATTCTCTATGGACAGCATTCACTTCACAGTTCAAGTGCTACTTCATGGTGGGTGGGTGAGGTGTATCAAAGGCTTTTACAAGGTTCTCCAGCCAATTGGAACCTTTCTATAGGATTTTTAAACCAACAGAGAGAATTCCAGCTAGAATTCACAAAGGGGGCCTAAGAGATTTAGGTTCCCTTGTAAATCTTAGCCTAAATCCCCGATATAGTATTCTGTAGCAAGGATCCTATACAATTCTAAGCCTATAGAATTCTGTAGCAAGGATTTCATTAGCTATGAAATTCTGTAGAAAAGGCTTTTATGTTTTGAATAATAAAATCCACAAGATTTAGGGTATAGAATGCTATTAAGCTTCTCCAGAATCCTTAAAAGGCTTCATCTCCATTAAATTCTATAGGAACTGTCTGTGAGAACTAATTCAAGTGGATTTAAAAATATATTTGTGTGACTTTTGCTTTAAACAAAAGTTAGTGCCAATTGTCATAAAAGTTCCCACTTCATGAAACGAAATGTACCAGAATTAATATTTTTTTAAAAAACCTAAGCTGCTCAGCAACACCTGCAGCAGTATACTGCATTGCACAATTCTCTTGCAATGAGTATATCCTCCTTCCCATATTTTTAGCAGCTCTGATAATACATAGACTCTACTGCCTTCCAGTATAATTACAGCAGTCAGCATCTTGGTTCCAAGAGAAGTGAAATAACCAAGTTAACTTTCCTTATTTGTAAGGAGTTCTTGAGTTGTCTCTCTTTGGTGGTTTGTTTTGGCTTGTTCTGTGGGGGATGAGGGAAGCTACATAGTGACCATGGAGAGCATTAAGGGGGCTGAACCAAAGCTAAGGGATGTCAATAGGAGTCTTCCTAACCAAAGCGTTTGCTTTTAAGGATCCTGGCAGCACTCCTCAGCTTTTTACAAGCCTGGCAGTTTGAGGTCTATGGGTAGACCCCTATTCTACTTCTGCTTCTGCGGTAGGACAGCGGAGATCGCACTCTCTGCTTCTCTTGTGAACAGAGATAAGGAGTTCAGCTGAACTGGCTGCCTCCAAATGTGTCCCCAGCTGAGTCATTCTCCCTGCATCTGCCTTGTTATCAGGAACTGTCTGCATCACCTCTGCTTCCCAACAGTGCAGGATATGGAGGAGAAGGAGCCCTTTGTATGAATATTTGTGTTTACACAGGTTGAAAGAATGACAACATTAGTATGGAGGGTGAAGGGGTTTCACTATGTCTCCATGATTCCAGTATTTTCTTGGCTTCTGCAATATGCACCTTTTAATGGGTAGCCCCTCCCCCCCCCAAACTTCCTTCCTATGTCTTCACGGTCGCTGAGCTCTGAATTTCCTCTCGCATCTACTTAATGCCATCCTCTCTTATGCGGTTACACTTGCAGTGGTGATCACTGTGGACTGAAATGAGAACTCACGGGGGTGCATGTCTGATGTGTATTCAGACTAATCCAGATTGTGGTGCACAGTGAGCACTCGGTGCTTGTAAGAGATCAGTTATATTCTGTGGCCCAAAGGGTCTGTCTCACCACATTCCAGCCAAACGGTCTGAGAATCTCAACCCTTAAATGCCCAATTGTCAAAACCACACAGATAGTCCCTATGAGCTGCACAGCTGGATCACTTCTCTTCTCAGTGCTAAACAGCCTTTTTCCTGAGCCCAAGCATTCTCTAGCTCCTGCCTGAACCGACAAACAAACTAGATACCATTAACTTGGGCTTGTGTGGCTGGGTCATTACATAAATTGAATCTATTTCACCATGTTAAGTATCCTCACACCTTCTTGTCAACTATCCAGAATGGGCCATCTTGATTATCGCCACAAACATTTTTTTTTTCCCCTCCGGCTGATAATAGCTCATCTTAATTAATTAGCCTCTTACAGTTGGTATGGCAACTTCCACCTTTTCATGTTCTCTGTATGTATATACATCTTCTTACTATATGTTCCATTCTATGTATCCATTCTGATGAAGTGGGCTGTAGCCCATGAAAGCTTAAGCTCAAATAAATTTGTTAGTCTCTAAGGTGCCACAAGTACTCCTGTTCCTTTTCCTTTTAACACAGGCTTTTGGGGGAAAAGAGGAGAGACCATTTGCTCTTGGATTCAAAGACTCAGTGCCCATTAGCCAGGATGGGCAAGGATGGCATCCCTATGTGCTTCACTTATTCTTTATTTTAAAAGTTTCAGTGATCTTTTTACTCCTAACTATACGCCATTGCTAGCTGCCCCTGCACTCAAAGTCATGATATGATAACGGGCCATTGTTCACAGCACTCACAGGCATCTGTACAATAGTAAAGCCTCTGTTTGCCAGAAGCCGGGAATGGGCGACAGGGGATGGATCACTTGATGATTCCCTGTTCTGTTCATTCCCTTTGGAGCACCTGGCATTGGCCACTGTCAGAAGACCGGATACTGGGCTAGATGGACCTTTGGTCTGATCCAGTATGGCCGTTCTTATGACTCTGTTTTTGGTGCCAAAAAAGGTAATTGCACTTAAAACGCCCTCCATTCTTCTCCTATGAGAAATCTAGGGCCTGGTCTACATTAACCCCCCAATTCGAACTAAGGTACGCAACTTCAGCTACGTGAATAACATAGCTCAAGTCGACATACCTTAGTTCGAACTTACTGTGGTCCAGACGCGGCAGGCAGGCTCCCCCGTCGACTCCGCGTACTCCTCGCACCGAGCAGGATTACCAGAGTTGACGGCGAGCACTTCTGGGTTCGATTTATCGCGTCCAGACAAGACGCGATAAATCGAACCCAGAAGTTCGATTTCCTGCCGCCGAACCAGCGCATAAGTATAGACAAGCCCTAGCAACTGAAGCACCTTAAGTACATGTGAAGCCTTTAAACTGCTATTTGGATACAGGTTGCAAAATACACTGAAATGATAGGAAATATACAAATGGGAAAACTCCTCCGCAGCTAATGTCATTTTACCATAGAACTAAATCTACACTTCCTTGTATTCCCCACACTGAGGCTAGCTCATTATCTGCCCCAGTGGATCAATTAACTTTTCTCCACCATCTGCCTGGACAGGTTTTACTTCCCTCAACACTGCACCTCTGTGATGGCCTTTGATAACAAAAGAGCATTAGAAAGCTGGAGAGGCAGCAGGTGAGAGGATGCTAAGTGTCAGTGGTGTCCTAGTATGCATCTACTGTGCCTGGTGTCAGCAGGTTGTAGGGTGACCAGACAGCAATTGTGAAAAATCGGGACAGGGTGTGGAGGGTATTAAGAGCCTATATAAGAAAAAGATCCAAAAATCAGGACTGTCCCTATAAACTCAGGACAAATGGTCACCCTAGCAGGTTGTAAAGCCTGAGAGAAAACTTCTTCTCAGATGACAACCTTGCTGGTAGTGAACAGAATACCCGGTTACAGAATCATATGCTCTTGTAACAGAGAAGAATATCATTTTGGAGAGTTATGTGCTTCACTTATTCTTTCTTTTTTAAAAAAAAGAAGTTTCAATGATCTTTTTACTTCTAACTATACGCCATTGCTAGCTGCCCCTGTATTCAAAGTCATGATACGATAACAGGCCATTGTTCACAGCACTCACAGGCATCTATACAATAGAAAAGCAGTGCTAGCATCAAAAAGAGAAGAAAAACTTTAGTAACAAAACTGATTTACACTTTACAGTGATAATCCCCTCAAAGCTTAAAGAAAAGGGAAAGGAAGAATTAAATCATGAAAAAGATGTCAGTATTCTTTCAAACATAGATTCACAGCTATAACTCTTTACGCCATTCTAAATAATTGAACTTCTACCTTGATATATCCTTCAGATATTTGTCAATGTCCGTCATCATTTCATTAAAAGAAAACCTTAATTAAAAGAAGCATACGGATTGCAAATTTAAGCACTCAAAAGTTATGCAATGCCAGCATTAAGGCTGCATGTACAACTTTAATCTGACCCCCTTGTGCGTAGGTGTTACAATACTGTCTTTAAATACATGATCCATGCAATTTTTATTCCAAGGGACTCCTGCCTCAGTCTGTGCACAGGGTGGACCTGCTCTGGGGATGAATCAGGGTGTGCAGTGAAGAAGGCAGTTCTGTGTAGAACTCCTGCTTCATTTGTTGCAAAAGTCAGGAAGGTTTGTAATATTGACAGGGAACTGTAGGAAGAGAACAGATGGTCTCATGGTTAAGGCAACTAATGCCACTCTGGAGTACTGGATTCTGTTCCTGCCTCTGCCACTAAGTTCCTGTATGATGCTAGGCAATTTATGTAAACCAAAACTTGCACAGATGACTACTACATGTTCCTCATTTTCTGGGTATCCAACTTGAGACCGTAGAACTTCCCTGAAATAATTCTTGTTTGAACTTGAGGGTATGTTTTAGAAAAAGACCAATCTTGATTTAAAAATACCTGGGGTTTGATTTTTCTGACCACTCACAACTGCAACTGAACTCATTGGGAGCTCTGCTCTGAACATATGAAGTACGATAAAATACAGTAAGTTCTTCTGAAAAATCAGGCCTTAATCTTTTTGAATTGGACACCCAAAATTAGTTAGCATTTTGGGGGCCTTAATCTTTCTGTGCCTCAGTTCCCCATGTGTAAAATGGGGATTATATTACCTCACCTCACAGGGATGTTGCGTAGATAAATTCATAAACACTTGTAAAGCACTTGGATACTATGATGACAACACCGTAGAAAAGCCCATTTAATGATGAGGATAACAAGAAATACTGAATAGCCACCCATTCAGTGAGCATTACCCATCCTGTGTACTTAATGAGGCAGGACTCCTATGCAAAAATGATAAGATCATGTAGTTAGTATTTCAGTGTATGTATTATTTACTGCACAATGTTCAGACGTTGCACTGAATTCAGAAAGCTTTTTCATAAAATATAGCACTAGATCTGTCTTGCTATTTAGATATTTTAAAAAACAGCCTTTCCTGAGCAGACTTCAATGATCTATTATGCCAATTTTTTTGTCCCACAGTCTAAGAATTCTGGTAAATTTTTGTTAATAAGGAAAATCTGAGTATATGCACAGTAATTGACTAAAAGAAAGAACTTGGGTTCTCTATTTTTTCCCCACAACAAAGCTGACATTCTACATTAAGTACTAAATTGCCTATAAAATTGTAGTTGAGATAAAATAAACCTATTTTTATCAAGGAAACCCAAATCTGAGCTATAGCTTTAAAAACATTTCTTCTTAGTCTGCCATTGAGACTTCAAAATTGAATATCGTTCCCCTCAAATACCATTCTTTGTTTTGTTTCTTTGTTGTTGTTTGATGTTTTTAAGAAAACTTATGGACTCTGAGAAGAAACATAATATGACAGGTTTCATTGGGATGTTTCCATCTTCAAGGTATACCTTCTTGAAAAATGTTGTTTCTCAGATGCTTGTTTTAAAAATCATTTCAACTGAGAATCAAAAGAAATTATAAACAGAAAAAGACCTCTAAGTACCTGGCCTTTTACTTCCATCCCTCCTGCTGATAGAAGATGTCTCACTGTGATTTTTTTTTCGTTTTTTCAAATGCTCATGCAATACCAAAGGTTAGTCTTTGGAGATGCTGGATAGCATTCAGAGCCCATTGATTTTTAGATGGAGTTGAGTGCCAAGTTTCTTAAAGCAAGAGATCAGTGTTTTGCAGCAATGGGGTCTGTCTTGGTTTTGTTTGATTATTTGTATGACAACTAGGTCAGGGCCTTATTGTGCTAGGTGCTGTACATGTACTTAGTAAGACACCTCTAAATAAACAAGATGGACAAAGGCTGAGGCAACTGAAATATGAATATCCCCATTTTATGGATGGGAAACTGAGACACGGAGAAATGGACTTGCTTAAGATCACACAAGAAGTCTGTTACATAGCTGGAAATTGGAGCCAGATCTCCTGATTTCCATTTTAGTGCTTTAACCACAAGACCTTGCTTTCTGCCTCCTTAAACAACCAAGCATACAAAATAAGGCCTGCCCTTGGCAAGTGTTGGGTACCTGGGCCTATTCCTCTTTGACTTCATTGGCAGTGGAGGTTCTTCGTTTCACAAAGGCACAAGCCCGTAACGAAGATGAAAATTCCCATTTATCCCCATAAGCATGTTTAATCTCAGAGAGACCACTTTTAATTAGTTACCTATCCATTAGCTGCAGGTGTTCTATGCAGATCAGACACTTCTCTGTGATACTGTGACAACCCGATCTGCAATAAACTAAGACTGCGTTTATTTTAATAAATGCGGATTCTTCCGTGAATTTAGCATAGATGACAGGCACTTGCTTTGATAGCCTGGGAGTCTGAAATCCTTCGTTCTTCTCACATGGTGCTGTGTGGAGCTGTGATGCTCTTCGCAATGGGAATAAGAACGAGGAGTCCTTGTGGCACCTTAGAGACTAACAAATTTATTTGGGCATAAGCTTCCGTGGGCTAAAACTCACTTCATCAGATGCATGCAATGGAAAATAAGTAGGAATACACACACACACACACACACACACACACACAGAACATGAAAAGATGGGGGTTGCCTTACCAACTGTAACGAAACAAATCAAAGTGGGCTATTATCAGCAGGAGGAAAAATCACTTTTGTCGTGGTAATCAGGATGGCCCATTTCAAACAGTTGACAAGAAGGTGTGGGTAACAGTAGGGGGAAATTAGCATGATAATGGCCCATTTTAATTGATTTGTCTCATTAGAGTTGGTAAGGCAACCCCCATCTTTTCATGTTCTCTGTATGTACGTATCTTCCTACTGTATTTTCCACTCCATGCATCAGATGAAGTGGGTTTTAGCCCATGAAAGCTTATGCCCAAATAAATTTATTGGTCTCTAAGGTGCCACAAGTACTCCTTGTTCTTTTTGCTGATGCAGACTAACACGGCTGCCACTCTGAAACCTGTCACAATGGGAGTAGTTACATTCTCAGCAGTATTCTTTGGTCCCGGTAACCGCAAGCAAATATCGTCCCTGATTCTGAAATAAGCTCCATGCAATAAATACCTCCACGGAGCCCCCATTGACTTCAGTGAGGATCCATACCGACAGATGGATCTGCAGAATTTGAGCTCGTTGTTGGATTGGGGGCATATGTAGTATAGATATCCATCAACGCACATCTACCATGTATTACCCCTTCTTGAAAATCCTGTATATTTGAAAATTACTTAGTGTACCATCAATCATATTCATCTGCTTTGTGTGTTATCACTTGTTTTTCTATCATGTTTAATATTTACATAGGAAAATAATAATGCCAGAAAGCTTTTCATTTATTCTGAATCTCTTTAAAAGCTCCTTTCGATCCAAGCCCCACAGAGTCTAAATCTTCCCAGCCCCCTTTAGTCCATATGAGGAATAATGCCGGTTCATGACTGAGCAAAGGTCACTGCACAAGTGCTGTGATCTCTGGGTATGTTTTCATGTGCTGAGAGATAAGTGAAGTGTTTATCTGTGAAGAAAGCCCAAGAGTTCAGTTTACTAATACCCAAAGCCTTACAATGCTCCTTTCATAATGCCATTAATAACACAAAATAAAAAAAAATAAAAAAGCCCAGAACAAAGCTCCTCTTCTTGGAACAAAAACCTGATAAACAAATACAATAGCAGAAGGGCACACTGATTTATTCCCCCCACCACCAATGTTACATAACTATATTTCTCAACAGGCAATACAGACAGTAAAGTAAAGCTAATGCTTCTGGGTGTCTGCTTTTTCTTTTTCAGGAATGAATTGATATTAATCACATTATGCTTTTAAGTAGTAATGATGCTTTACCGAGTTGCTGTTTCCCTTTAAAACGGAGATAACTCACCACCACAAAGATCTACTTGGCACCTCTTTGACAGGCCATTTTGCACAATGCACCTGGATACTTCAGTAAATCCTAGATTATATCAGATTTTACCCAGTCTGAAAATATTACAGACATGCATTTGTGTCACTGCAGTTAATGTCCTGTCGATGCTTCCCTTAGAAATTCCTATTTTCTGGGGCCTATAAATTAGCCATAAAAACTCATTGTTGGCTGAAATTTGGCATACTTGGGACATAGTCAGAAATAAAACTGTCTTTAAAGCTATGTAAGCTGTGTGACAGACTCCTAAGGGAAAAAGCAGGAGACCCATTGCTTGAAATGTTTAAAACTAGTTTGGAAGGAATGCTGTATAATGTCCTATAGGGAACAATCCTCCACTGGCAGGAGATTGCAGTGTATTTTATTTTTATAGTAACCGGTGTGTGAGCAAGAAAACAATAAATGGCACAAAGTCACAAGTAAGCAATTAATACACAGCATGCATGTAAAGCATATGTATGTTTTAAGAAGAGAGATTAAATTAACAAGGATGGAACTAGGTGATCTATTTAGAGTTTGCCATTACAGACTTTTACGATATGATGCCAGAAGCTAGCCACTTAATGCAGATGAATAAAATATAATCAGGGGAGCAGATATTCCAGCATTTGGGGCTTTTTTTTTTTGTCAAGGAAAATACTAACCCACTTATGATTCTAGGCAAGGATCACTTCATGTTTCAAATATGGCTTCCATGCTCACTCCTTCCTGTTTCAAAAATGGATGTAGTCTTGTGGACTAACAGTAAAAAGAGCCCAAACTGTATCAGTAGTCTCTTGCTGTAGTGCTTGGAGGCTAGAATCAGGGAATAGGGTCCCATAGTGCTAGGATGTTTCTGTACTGTCTTTCTCTCTTTTTCTCTCTCTCTGATGGTGTTGCATCATCCAGGTTTAAATTCATTGCATGAGGATTTTGAGTAAGCATTTTTAAAACCAAAACCACCTTGGAGCTCTCTATTTTCAGAATAGCTGTACAAGCACCGTCTAATTATCCCCACACCCCCTGTGAGGTGGCTTATACCAGTTGCACGGTAACATTCAGCACCTGCTTATTGTAGTATAAAGGGAGTTGGCCCCACGTTTATTTGTATTTAAATTATTTTCATATTCACCCATCCTCGGCCTTTCTCTAAAATGTTATTTTCTATATGAAAATATTTCTATTTTTCTGCAGAAAACTCCTCCCGCCCCCACCTGCCACGGATAGGACAACAAAACCATTAGGAAATTAGATACGCGTGCTGCTGCTTAAAAACCATGGCATTGTGAGCTCTTTGAGGCAAAGATTGTCACTTACTATATGTCCGTTCAGCACCTTCCACAAAGGGCCTTAAGCCAGTTGGCAGCAAAATAAAGTGCTGATCCTGCAAATACTTAAGTACATGCTTAACTGTATGCACATGAGTAACATCTTTGCAGCCAATGAGAGGCTGGTGGATAGAAACTGGACTGAGTCATAGGAGACCTGAATTTTCTTCCTGGCTCTGCCACTATGCCCTGTTCCTCTGTTTTCCTAGCTGTAAAATGGTGGTAATTATTCTTTTCTAAAGCACTTTGAGATTTACTGATGAAAAGCACTAGGTAAGAGCTTGATGGTATTGTTGTTATGGATTAATGATTAGACAAACCATGAAAACCATTTAGTACGTTTAATTTATGTTGTTGAAATTAGTGGTAAGATAGGGCTCTCAGTATTTCTCAGGATTGGACCTTGCTTTGTCAGCTTTTCTTATTTGAATACAACACAAGAATAGAATTGAAGGGTCCCAACAGAAAAATAGGTTTTTGCTTTTGTTTTAAAAGTAATTAACATTGAAAAGAGATTTGTGATTCTAATTCCCTCAGTTTGATCAGGGGAATGAATAGATTATTAAAACTCAATATGCTTATATCCTCTCCTGCCATCAGTGAAGGGGTGCAAAGTGAAGTATACAAATCACTAAATTGCTTCAAAGCTATTTGACAGCTGCAAATTACAAAATTGATCATCAGACTAATTTAGATTTCTCAAAGAAGAGAAGAAGGAAAAAACATTTGGGATTATCATAAGAAATAAATCCTTTTGCAAGCTACATTTTAAAAGCCTCTAGGCTCCATCAGAAAACCTGTGGAATCAAAGCCATTCCAATATAAGAAGCCGCTTCTCTTCCTTTTAGCTTTGCCATCTTCACCTCATATCAACCCTGCCACATGAGTTTAGGATAAAGTATGACTGTAACCTGAGTTCCGCTGGTTTCATCTGTAACCAGTCAGATTGTATGGGGCTCTGATTTATAAGAGATTCTTTCCCATGGGAAGTAAAGGGGCATATCTCTTCCCCAGCTGCAGCAACCTACATGGAGCTTGAAGGGAGGAGCATGGGTTGCAGGAGGGAAGAGTTAGGAGGAAGCATCAGGAAGCCAGTCTGTATACACATGGGTAGAATGCTAGCTCCAGCTGTCACTTCCCTGAAAATAGTTTTTAATGAAAAGCCAGTTTAATTTTAGGAACATGGGGCCCTCTTATGTTGTTACCCAGCATGTGGTACAGTACATGCAAGACCAGCTTGTGACCTAAGTCAAGCCCTGATCCAACACCCACTGAAGTGAAGGGAAAGACTCCCATTGACTACAATGGGCTTTGGCTCAGACAGTGTATGAGCTGGGGAGGTCTGAAGGGATTGTAGAGGAAGGTTCCGCCTGGAAGCCACTAGCATAGTGAGCCTTATTTCAGCTTCACGCGCACTCCTGTATCCCTTACAGAGAGGGAATGTCTGGTGGATCTGCAACTAAACCCCTCTCTACCAAATATTCTTATATGCTAACAGAGTTCTGCCTGGTGATGGATAGCTCTGGGGTGTGCTCTCCACTCCCTTTTCAGTATTGAGGCTTCTTGATCTTTCCATACACAATATTTGTATTTAAATTATTTTCATATTCACCCATCCTTGCAGAGAAGTCAGCAACCAAGTGTCTCTGTGTCTGTATGTGTGTTTTTAAGCTGAGATGGTCTGAGTTGTTATGGAACTGGATTGTGGACCAGAGTGCACTTGCTTGAGTAATAATTTACTCTGCAACGTAGCTCTGTGCACTTGAGTGGGATTGCAGGGTGGTGAGCAAAGGCATTGCAATCTAGCCCGATGGGCCTTCGCTATGCAGTGTAAAACTCAACAGAGGTGGTTCCATCTTTTGCCCTGATTCAATAGGTTAACTGTGTGTGCACATTAGTATTTTTATAAACTTGGATTTTATGCCGGCTGAAGTCAATCACCAAACTTCCTCTGATTATCATGGATCGGATCCTGCCCCTTTAGGTTTCTGATGATATTGTCATTTACTCACTTGAAATTGTATCCTCCTATTGAAGACAATGGGAGCTGGATTTAGCCTTGATGCCCTTCCCAAAAGCTTCACTTTAAGGAGGGTGGGTATTTACACAGCTAGCATACAATGAGTATCACATTTGAACTAGTAGATAAGCATGCCCTTTAGTCAGATGTCTAAATACCAAATTCTTGGAGTCGGCAGCATTCTATTGAACTCTTTTTAGCTCATTTGTACTTCTTGGCATATTCTGAATAGTAACTTGGCTTATTTCATCCCATTAAGGAATTTTTAATGGGGAACATTTGTAGTACAACGAGTCTAATGTAGGGATCAATAAAATAATCCTCTAATTCTTGTGTCCAAAACCCTCTATTTTTTCTATCACCCAAAATGTCAAGTGAGTTTCAGTGTGTTAACCAATGCCACATTATCACCATTAGGGGAACTGCACTTAGAGTTCTTGCAATTCCCAGGGATGGCCCCATCTCTACGGTTATCACATGCTTTTCTTTCCCCCTCTCTTTGACTCAGTGACAATAATCCATGACTCAAGTTTCCAAAGAGGCACAGTCTTCGGTAGCCACGCACAGTCCACAACGTGCATATACGAGTCAAGCATAATTCATATACACCTATGCCTATGTACACTGGATGTTTTATCCACATGCAGATCCATGATTGTGTTTGTGCAACTCTGCCCAGCCTGAAAATATTGGATCTGTGTGCACATTAAGATCAGGTTTAGGCTAATACAGCTCAGCCTTGCAAGCATACAACAAGGGTTGTGTTCCTATGACTGGGCATATGCAAAAGCAGGCATGTGTTCCTTACTTTTTTTCTGGTTTTTTCCATTGTTCTCTTTAGCATTTTTCACTTTGCGAAGAGGGTGCCTTCTACACTGAATCCTCCTTAGTGCTTGGTACATTAACTATGTTTTAAGATTTATACTTAATACAAAATGTTGGCCTTTTAAATTCTGGAAGCTTTTTAAATTATAATAAAACTTACACTCAGCCACTGCCGTTCATGCAGTTTAAGGCGCTTGACTACAATCCGGAAGGTTGTGCGTATCACTTGATCCCATACTGAAAAGCCACCTCCAGTTCACCCAACTGCAAAATGGGTACCTGATTTATTGGGTTAGGGCAGTCAAAGATAGCTGACCATGATGCTGACCACATCGCTCTCTTGCATACCATTGGCTATGAAACTGATGTGCCTTAACCTTGTCAGCCTAACGAGCCATTGCACAGTGGACCTTTGACTTGCATAGTGCTTTACACCTTTAATGTGCTATAAAAATAAGAACTGATGCTTTATTAAGGCCCAGTCTCCTTACTGGTAGGGGATGGGAAACCAAGAGGAGCTGAGGTTGCTTTGCATCTCCTTGGGTCAGGCATCAAGACTTTGGCTAGGATGTCCGGTTAGTAGTTTTTAAAAGCTGAAAATTCAGTGGAAAACTTTTTTCTGAAAATTTAATTCAAAAAATCAAATTTCAGAAAATTTTGATTGCCTCTAGCTACCATTATATATGGTCTCTGTAGGTGTTTTCCCTTATTGTTCTCTGTGTTAAGTAGCATATCTAGTGGTCAGAGCTTCAGTAGGGCTAGTTGAAAACTTTCAGTTGAAACTTCTTTTGGAAGTAAATTGGATGTTCAATTTATGTGTGTGTTTGCTTTCCCAGGGAAATTAAATTTCTCATTTTTTAAAAAAGGTCTCCCAAAATATTTTAATTGAGTGTGGTATGGTGCCTCATGGGAGTTGTAATTTGGTTTCCTCATGTCCCCATTTTCCTCCATGGGTCTGGTTCCCCAGTAGGATTACATCTCCTATGATGTAATCCTACTGGGGAAACCTGTTGTATGAAAGGAGACTCGAGGAGCTCGGGTTGTTTAGCCTAACCAAACGAAGGCTGAGGGGGGATATGATTGCTCTCTTTAAATATATTAGAGGAATAAATACCAGGGAGGGAGAGGAATTATTTCAGCTCAGTACTAATGTGGACACGAGAACGAATGGATATAAACTGGCTGAGGGGAAGTTTAGGCTTGAAATTAGACAAAGGTTTCTGACCGTCAGAGGGGTGAAATATTGGAACAGCCTTCCGAGGGAAACGGTGGGGGCGAAGGACCTGTCTGGTTTTAAGATTAAGCTAGATAAGTTTATGGAGGGAATGGTTTAATGGGATAACATGATTTTAGTCAAATGAACAGTGTGCCATCGCTGGTAAATAGTATCAATGGCCAATGAGGGTCTGGCTGGAGACTCTTGCCTACATGCTCGGGGTTCTACTGATCGCCATATTTGGGGTCGGGAAGGAATTTTCCTCCAGGGTAGATTGGCAGAGGCCCTGGAGGTTTTTCGCCTTCCTCCGCAGCATGGGGCAGGGGTCGCTAGCAGGAGGATTCTCTGCTACTTGAAGTCTCTAAACCACAGGATTTGGGGACTTCAACAGCAGAGTCAAGGGAAAGGGTTGGGACGGCTTTGTGGCCTGCATCATGCAGGAGGTCAGACTAGATGATCAGAATGGTCCCTTCTGACCTTAAAGTCTATGATGCACCATGCTTATCAATTCCTATGCTGCAACCAACTCCCCTTACCAGGAAGGAAAACTCTGGTGCATCATGGGAGATGTAGTCCAGCCAGGGAGTCCTTAGAAAGGACAATGGGAGAATGCGGTGTTTGAATTAGAACTCCCATGAGACATGGCAGCATTTCTGAATGGAAAAATTTCAGGTTTTGGTTGTTCACAGAAATGGTGACATATTTCAGGGGTGGTGAGGGGGACCCATTTTCTAGCAGGCTCTATTTTTGGATTCTATTGCCAATTCTGTCACTCACTTGCTTTGTTTCACTTAAGTTGGTGTTCTCAATCTAGTTCCTGGCTATTCTTTTCATTGTCTGCCCCTAGAACACCTCAGTTTTCTCAGCAGCCATCTCTCTGTCTGCAGTCATTTGCCATCCTCGCTAGTTATATTTTTCTTTCAGACTTGAAAATTTGTGACTGTGTATGCTTCTTTCACATTAGTATTGGCTCTAATTTATCTCCTTTTGGAAACTTTGAGTTATGATGCTTCAATGCACTTCAATTCCCGTCTAAGTGTCTTCTCACTGGGTATCCAAATCAAGGTAATGGTCCATTGCCAGACTCCCATGAGTGCATCTGCACCGGGCCCTTGCAAAAAAAAAAAAAAAAAAAAAAAAAAAAAAGTAGGCATGTGTACGAGTTGATGACCCAGCTTTCAGAGAGCAATTCCTTTTTAGCTCTTATAAGTATGGGCTTATGATTTCATAAAAAGAAGTTGTCTTTTGTTTATGAAGAAATAAAGAGTTCCTTTGATAGGATGAACATAGGTAACTTAGAGGGTATTGGAGAGTTCCTCATGTAGGAAGTTCAAAGGCAGCATGAGTGGAAATACTTTACAAAAATAATCACTTCTTTTTTTTTTTTTTTTTTTTTTTTAGTGACAAAAGTTGATTAATGACTACACTGACTAGGCTGGTGTCCCATGCTGAAGGTAATATTATTTCTTACATGGTTTATTTCACTTCCCCATATCACTTAGGGCCAGTGCTTTATGCTAGTTGGGTATTTATTATTTTTAGATGTATGGTAACACACCACTATTCTAAAATCTTATTACTACTTCATTTGATCATGAGGATACATTAGTTCAAATAGCAGACCTTGAGGTGGTCAGTCGAGTGGTATATTACTCTTAAAACAAATAATCTATTTTATTTGATGGTTGAGCTTACCCATATGTTTGGATGGATGTGTTACATGTATGAAAAATAAAATGTGTGTGTAAGTACACAGCATACACCCATTTTCTGAAACCCTATTATCTGAACCTGTTCATGATCCAATTCCTTTCCTTGCCCCCCCCCCCCCCCCCCCCCCCCCAGCATGAGATACATGTTCTCTGCAGCATATATCTCATACTGGGAGACAAGGAAGGGAGCTGATGTGGAGGTTTGGATAATAGAGCAGAAACCCCCGGCCAAGACTGTGAAGAGGAGGAGCTCCTTGGTGCTAGGGAGGCGGCCATCCTACTGCTGAATGACTATTGTGGCAGTGCAGGGAGCACTCTGCATCCCTACCCTCAGGAGAGTGAGGGAGCAGAGCTGCAGAAGGCTCCCTGTGCTGCTGCAGGACTGGTGACACCAGATCCCTGCAGGTATGGGGTCCCTGCAGTCCTCGCAGGGCGGGTCAGAGTCCTGCCAGGGAATCTCTGCTTTGCCCTGCACTTTACGCCTCCAGGGATTGGCTGTCATTGGCCCTGCAGCAATGCAGGAAGCCTTCGGGAGTCCCTTTGCAGCCCAACAGAGATCCCTGGCCAGGACAGTGAGGCAGAGGAGGATGACGCACACCCGTCTGCCGGGAAGCCCACCTCACTGCTGAATGGCTTCTGCCCTCTCAATTATTCAAACTCCTGTTGTATCCAAATAAAATCTGTCTTCCATGCTATTCAGATAATTGGGAGGATGCTACATATTTTTCTCTCTGTGTACACTTATTATAAAAATGTGTGTTGCAGCCAATATTTATCTTACGTAGCATCCAAAGACCCCAGTCAGGATTCACCCCCTTGCGTTGGGTGCTGTACAAACACAGAGACGAAACAATCTGTGTGTGTATCAATGTGTCTTTAAAATAAGAGCTAGTATAATACATATATACATCAGGCTACATAGCTTTTGGAATGAAGGGTAAGAGGGTGCTGAATTAATTCAGGAAGGGAGGAAAGATGAAGAAAAGGAGTCAAAGGTGAAATGACGCAGGACAAAGCTAGGAAAAAATACCCAAATTGAACTGACTGGAGTCATGTGGAGGGTTTTTTGGTGTAAAACAGCAGTGAAGCACTGGTCAATCCAGGCCATTATGATTATTATTTTTTTTATTATCCTCATAACATGTAGGAGGCCTAGTCATGGACCAGGACCCCACTGGGCTTGGCGCTGTACATAGAAGATGCTTTTTCTATTATTTAAGTAATATTATTTGACCATGGGTGTAGTTTGGGGTGGTTGGGGGGGTGCCCCCCAAACTGCAAGGCTCAGGCAGACATGGAATTTGCCGCACGCGTGGCCCTGTTGGCCTGACTGGAGCTGCCACCCCCACCCCCCCAATATAAAGTCAAACTACACGTACTCATTTGACTAATTCTATGTACTGTTTTGTAGATCTGGTTGGAAATTTTCTGAGGGAACATTTTGAAAATACTGATTCAATTCTATCAAAATGTTTTGACCACAAATGTTTTGGGGAGACGGGAGAGATTTCCTTTCATGGGAAATGGAAATTTCAGCATTTTGTTCTGAGTAGGAATGCATTTTTTTATTATTATTATTTTCCCCCCGTTCTTCAGGAAATTCCACATTTCAATCAGCTCTACTATTTTTGTTTTCAAAATAATCAATTTTTAAGGAGGCTGAAAAATGTGATTGTAAACTATAATTCATGCATCAAAACTGCACTTAAGTCAGAGAGACTTTGAATGTGATGCTGTCTATATTTACAAATGCAGCTTTTCAGACAAGCAGTTGAACAACCAACAGGTCCCCACCTCCCCCGATTTCTCCCTCTCCATTTTTCTTTTCCCACAAGGTCTGTCTAGGAACAGATAACTGTTATTTCCTGCATCCCTCCCCCACATCAGCCAGTTATCTTTGCAATCACAGCCTCAGGCTGACATAACTCCCCATTATGTGATTTTGTTTGTACAGGTTACTTCTGCATTAGGAAGCGTTAGCTGTTGAGAGGGACTCACTGTCGTTAGGTAGGGCTACTGAAGTTTGCAAAATTAAATTGAACCACACTTCACTGTGCTAGAGATGTTCTAAATACCGGGCCATATTATTGTCTTGTGTCCATGGGGAAAGACATATAGGGAGCCCCTTATCCTTCCCACCCCACCCCAGCTGGCAGAGAATGCTTCCCCTGCTTCTTCCCTGAGCCTAGGGTTCAGGGTGAGTAACATTTATAGCCAGTCCCTGTGTTCCCTTCCCGCCTGCTACCTCCTAAGGCAGGTATCCAGGAAGAACATTTTTTTTAATTAGAGATGGTTGGAAAATTGATTTTCTGTCCTGTGAAAAAGTTGGAGATTTAAACTTCTTGAATTGGGATGAAAAGTGAAAATTTTAAAATATTTCCAAGATGATAGGAAGCAGAATCACCTGGGTGCTGCTTTCCACCAGCAGCTGCCTGCCTTCAGAAGTCAGAGTTAAGCCTGCTGTATTTGCAGACCAATTTTTTTGACTCAGCAGGCGAGCACTTTGTATGGGCATTTCGGGATTATGCAAAATAAACCATTTTTTTGCAGGCACTTAGCTCGTCGTTGTTGATTTTTTTCCCGTTCTTCTTTGTTGACTAACTATTTTTTTCAGTTGTGAATAAGGAATAATGGAACAAACAAAGCATTGTACAATCAGTAAATAATGTACTGCATGGAACAGAGAGCAAATAGAAAAGAAAATGGAATTACATAGCTTTACAAAATGCAGATATGCCAGCAGTGGTGTCAGGCGTAAGTGGCAATATTTTCTGTCATTTGTGTTTGGTTTCTAGGATGGACTGATGCCTTTTGCTTTAATTCCCTAATAACTCATTATTGAACTTGCCATCTTTCATCGAATCCATTGCTAAGAGCCTCTGAGTCATTACAAGGAGTTGTTAATGCAAAAAACTGTATTTACGCACGCAGTACAAGAGGTGGCAAGGTACAGCCCTCTTGGATCAGAAACACAATAAAGGTGCACAACTTGTGCATCTCGAAGGTAACTTTAACCCAGGGCTAAATTCCAGCTCATTTTGCAAAATATTTGAGGTGTGGCAGAGAAAGTAGAGTCTCTCTACACCTGTCATCTAGGTATTTAAATGGCCTCTGTGCCCTTGCCTGGAAGGAGGGGCTTAATGTGGGCCTGTAGACACAATTGGCTCTGTCCCACGTCACCTGCAGCAGATACTGTGTGGAGAGGGGTGTTAAAAGGAGAGGGCCCAGCTCAATTTGGAGCTGATCAGGAGGTAGACCAGAACTCAGCTTCTTCCTTGCTGAAGGAAGCCTGGTTTCAACCAAGAGGTTTAGACAGCTTGTTGCCTGGATGAGAGTCCTGGCGGATGGGACGACCGGGCATAAAGAGGTGGACCTAAGGCATGTTTGCCTGAAGACAGGCCACGAGTACCAGACGGCCCTGTTTTTTTTTGAGTTCTTATTGTTCCTTTATTTTTAGAATTTAATAACCCAGAAGGGGTGGGTCTCAAGCGTGCCTTAGCCAGAGAGCTAGAGCATCACTGTATTGCACCCCATGTGAGGCAGCAACCAACCGCCAGAGACGCTGCCACGCAGTGAGTAGTATCCTGTCAGTCCACAATGGGGCACTGTGGATGTGGGCCCAGTAACAGCCTTCATCACCATAGTAACTAAGTCCTTCTTATCAATTTTGCCCTTTATAATAGTTGTTGTGTCCCCATTTTGTAGAGCTAGGTAACTGAGACACGCCGAGATGAAGTGACTTGCCCAAGGAAGTTTATTTGAGAGCCGGAGATTGAATCCAGACTCGTTAGGTCCCAGCCTCCGGCCTTAACCATAAGACTATGCTCGCTATTCTTTCCCTCCTGTCCTATGACATCGCTCCCATTTCTGCACCTGCGCCAGGTGCCGACTGCTAGTGTAACATGCTTTGTACAGCATGAGTCGCATCCTCCTCTAGTGGTCCTGCTACTGCTGCCAGCTAGTTGAGTTATTCCTTCAGCTGAAGCGGCAGAAGTCTGTACTGCGTGGTGCTGAAGATCACAAGTTGACCCTTGTAGGTGACAGTGGCAGGATTCATTTGACTAGTGTTTCTAGCACTCTGAAAGTTAATATGCCCACCAAGTGAGTCTGGCAATCCCTAGCCCTCTAGCACAATCCAATTGGCAGTAGCAGTAGGGAAGTGAATAACATTCAGCCCCTGAACGACTGAATGTACTGTATCAACTGGCCTCTCTTCTCATTATGTCTGTGCAACATGATGGCTAACTGGGTGGTTGGTTCACTGTCCACATTGGAAAAAGGAAAATAAAGCTTCCCCCCGACCCCCTCTTATTTTAACGTGAATTAGCTCACCTGTGTTACAATATGACATGGCAACTCTGCTTTTAATCTGGGTTAGCAACTCAAGTGTAGGGAGACCTGGGGTTGAACTGGAGCTGCTAACACAAATTAAAAGCAGAGTTGCCGTATCGCCATTATTTTAATATGAGTTAGCTGGCTGAACGCACCTTTTTTTCTCTTCAGTGTAGACATACCCTTAGGAGGCATGGTCCTTTGCAACTACTACCCAGTTAAGAGTTGCTCCTAGAGCTCAGTGGCTGTGCTGAAGGCCCCGGGTCTTCTGTCTACTCATAATAGAGATAGTTACATCTGTCCTGTGCAGATATGACTTAGGAAAGCTACTATAAGCTTAGTCCCACTCATCCCTCCCAGCACTGCTCTGGTGGGGAGAAGGGCTAGAAATTGGCCCATATTGAGTGTATTTTATTTAATAGTTTGGTGGTGGTGTTTATATTCTCTCAATAGTAGCTCAGAACAGATGCATTGCCACAGAAGTGGAGTCTGCTTTGGACTTGTACTTTTATTCTGGGATACAGGGATTCTGTCAGGTAAACGTTTGTGAATTCACACAGCTCTCAAGATTGCTGCTATCATCTTGATGAAATAAATACAGGACTTTGGTGCCTCCTGGGAGCCAGGAGGCTGGGGAAGTGACTTGAAAATTCTCTCTCCATTTTCCATGAGTGCCTTTAAGATGAGAAGACAAAGAAACAGCTGTCCCACAAACACTGAGCAGCAAATTTCCCTGACAAGATATCCCATCCCTCCCATCCATGATCCAATGACTAGAAAATTGGAAGGCTGTACTAGCTGAAGAGGGAGGAAAGTAAAAAAATGACTGGGTTGAACCATAGAGCCTATACAGTCTTGGACTTTTAAAATTCCATCTGTTGCAGGAAAGGCGTGAAAAATATGTGGCAGCATCATCCAGTGGATAGAGCACTGGACTGGGATTCTGTTGGCCTTTAATTTCCAGCTTTGTTATTGACCCCTTGGGTGACCATGTGCTCCTAACCCCCTTACGCACGTTCAGAAAATTGTCCTTATATGGACTGCACTTCCAAATGTTTAGTGACTTTGGGTGCTTCCATGTTTGGGAGCCCAGCTTGAGACGCTTACAAGGAGTCTAATTTTTCAGAAGGTGAGAGCTCGGTAGTTATTAAAAGTTAGGCCACTTCAAGGTGTCTCCTGTTGGGCACTGAAAATCACTAATCATTCAAGATCTCTACTTTTTCTCCTATGCTATGTGTCTATATTGTGGGACAATATCAGGAAGCTGATGGTGGGTCCAGCCCACAGATAAGAGTGTGTGTGTGCTATGTGTATATAGATATGGGTGTATATAATACACAACCACACACATACATGCACAAATTTTGCATTTTTTCCTTATATAAAAATCTGTGATAAGTTCTTGTATTATTATTTTTTACATATATTTGATAACTTGAAAGGAGTCAGGCATTATTTTGCAATCTGGATGTTTTTATTTATTTTTAAAAATCTGTGGAGGTTAAGGATTTTTGTTTGGTGTTTTAATGTGGCTCAGTCATAATAAGGAAATGAAAATCTAGCTAATTCTCCTTTTGCTATCAATGTTTGTCACTAGCTGGCAATGAGATTTCACTTAATGTGTCTGGTTAGTGAGAGGCAGTAGGAAGCGCTAAAACCTGGCAAATATCACATTGGCAAAATAATGCCTGACTCCGTTTTAATGCAAATTAATGATGCACAACAGCAGTGAGAAACTTGTAAATCCGGAAACAAGGAATGCAGCACATGAGCAATCAATGGATATGCCTCTTTTATTCTCAAACAGACCTGTGTTATTTCACGCAGCACATTAGTCAGAGAGAGAGAGGTTGGTTAGCAGTTCAACTATCCCACTTGGAGAGTGTGGGATGAGTTAAGGCTCTAAGCTCATTCAAATTCAGAGAGCCATTATCCTTTCTACTGCCTCTTAGCTACTTTGAAAGCAAAAGAACAAGTTGTCTTTTATTTATATATATATATATATATATATATTGCATTGAATTAAGGAGTGTCAAATACCAATAAGTGAGCCCAGAGCGATGAAATACAACCTGTATTCCATACACCTTTATAGGAGGAATTCTAATGAGAGAACTTCAGTTGTAACTTACATTTTTCTTGCATAGTTGTTTGCAGAATTCCTACAGTGTAGATGAGTAGGTGTATTTTAGCTTCTGTACCGTTGTTGTCCATAGGAAATACAGAACTGGACAAAATCTGTCTATTTGTTATTGTTTCTGTGCTCTAGACTTCTAATATCAGACCCTGTTGTGCCTCTGTAAGCTGCCATAGGACCAGGGACCCAGAGTCCCAGTCCATGAGAAATGCCAATTTTTGAAGATTTGATTTTTTTTTTTTTCTTGTGGTGGGGGATAAAACAAAGAACCACACAATTAACAAAGTTTGTTTGGTTTAGTTGCTGCAAACTGGGGAGGCGGGGGAGAACTTTTCAATTTTTTGATTAAAACTTAAAAAAAAAAAGAATTTTCAATAAAAGAATATTCATTTTGTTTAAATTTTTCATGGAGGAGGGAAAATCATGACAAGTGGTAGTTGCAATTGTTTCTTGATAACTAGCACTTGTTAAGTACACTCTAGCAGTTAACTGGTTGGCCAGATAATACTTTTCTCCAACTCATTTGGACTTCTACCCTTTGACTTTCCTCTGTGCAGTGTCTTCCTGTCTCTTTTTTCATTCCTTATTAAAGACCCGAATTAAAGTCAATTGAAATAAATGGGAAGATTCTGGCTGTAAGGGATCATTCCTGTGAATCTGTCATGTGTGAAACTTCCATTGACTTCAGTGGGCATATTGCTGCCAGGGAGTTTGCAGGATGGGACCCCACAAGCATGTCACATGTTCATCTTTTACAAATCTCGATTGCTGGTGTGCCTCAGTTTACCCACATGCATAGGAGGGGACAAAGATTCTTATGTTCCTCATGTTAGCGTGTGACAGATATAGCAATTTCCTGAAATATCCTTCGGAGACTTTACTGAATTAAGTTTGAGTATTTTGGTGATCCATTGTATTAAATGAATATGTAACCTTTCAAGGTGGGAAATGTGATAGATCTGAGACCTGGGGGTTCAAAGGACTATACTGAACAATATGTCAGACAAGAATGGACTTTTGGGACTATGGATAAGTGATTTTCCTGGAGATAATTAGGAGAGGGCAATGCAAATTCCTCACCTCTGGTTATGCAAAAAACAGACTTTTGAGGCTTTGCCCTGAGGGGAGCGTGATTGCTGATTACCTGTTCTTGGATGTTGGAGAACATAGGCCCGAGCTGTCTAAATAAACAGGTTGTTTTGCCCAGTCTGTGTTCTGGCTCTGAATCTGAGACAGCCATGAACTTGTAACAACAAGGAAAACCCAATTGTGGGTTTGAAGGACTAACCCAATTGTGGGTTTGAAGGAGCCTGAGGTTGAAGTTGAAGGTTGACGTTCATTAAGCTTTTTAGTTTTTTTCTTTGTTTTTAATATGTTTTCTCCGTAATGCTTTCGCCATAAGAATAAACATGCTTGCTTCTAAGGATCTGTGTGGTAACTTGTAACTCCTGACAATTGCTCTGTTCATAGCCTTTAGAAAAAAAGCAAAGTGCAGATGCTGATGTGTTCAGGAAGTCTGGCATGCTGGGGATGTCACAGTCTAGGCAGGGAACTTGTGCTGCCTGTTAAAAACCCTGGTCAGAAGGGAGTGAGACATGGACTCTGCCCAAGAGAGGTGACAGCTGAGGAGCCGGGAGCCTAAAGTGGGTGCCTTGGGTGGACCCCCAAAAGGGAATACATGTGCAGTTGCTGTGAAACGGTGACAAGGTGATGTGAGACTTCGTTATTCTTGGTAACGTGCTTTGAGAACTTTAACTATGTGATGCTAGAGAAGTAGAAAATATGCAATTCAAACATGGGACCCCCCCATGGGGACGGAAGGGAATTGGGAACATCTGTAAAAAGAACAGGAGTACTTGTGGCACCTTAGAGACTAACAAATTTATTTGAGCATAAGCTTGTGTGGGCTACAGCCCACTTCTTCGGACGCATAGAATGGAACATATATTGAGGAGATCTATATACACATACTGAGAGCATGAAAAAGTGGGAGTTGTCTTACCAACTCTGAGAGGCCAATTAAGTAAGAGTAAAAAACATCTGTATGTGTAATACTGGACAGTCACCACCCACTTTGTTCATTCAGTAAGAGGTGTTCTGCAAGCTCTTTTAGTCCCTTGAGAGCCCCTACTATTGCAGCAACAACCACTGGGCCCTTGGACTGTGCAGAAAACTCTTCAGTAACTCTTGCTGTATTAAAAATAATGGAGGTCAGAAAGTCAAGAGTTTAAACCTAGTGTTTAGCCTAGTTAAACACTAACTACCCTTCCTGCAAGGAATGAAGCTCTGCTTTCCAAAACCAGCCCCTGCTGAATCATTTAAAAATACCTTCACTCAGGTTTTTCTCCAGCTAATGTCAGATGGAGAGCTCTGCAGTTCACCACTGTAACCCAACAGACTTTCTCTCTTCATTAATTGGCCTAGGCAATCCCCTAGTTTCCTGAAATAAGGAAAGATACAAAATTCCTTGTATTCATAAAGTTCCTCTTCTCCTAATGGACCCCACGTCACTTTACAACTATCTATCTATCTAGATTTTTATTTGGTTACCCATCCCCTTGGTATGTGAGCTCCTTCAATCAAAAGTAAATACAAATATCTCTCCCCTTTCAGCCCTGAGAGCACAAACAGGCCTATGTTGTTGTTCTGTGACTGTTTTTAATATCTAAAGGCTGAGGGTGCTGATGTGTTTGGGATGCTTATTGCTTATAATCCAAGTCAAAAAGATGGGCTTTGGGTTCTGGTTCTAGTTGGTGGGTTTCATAGATTAAGGCAGGAAGAGACCATTAGACCACCCAGTTTGATCTACTGTAACACAGAGCACAGAATTTCACTCAGCTGCCTCTGTATTAATACCAAAAACTTGTATCTGATAAGTTCTATAGTCATGGTTCAGATCCTGTCAATACTCTTTTGTCCTGCAGATATGAGGGGTTTTTCCCCCTGTTTGTTGATGGCTTTTCTTCTTCCAATGACACAAAGCTGTTATGGGAGGGCCTCATCGAGAGAGAGGTGATCGCTAAGGTAGCTGGAACCAGTATTAGGCAGCAATTTGAATATCAGTGCTGTGACCTGGACCTGGGCTATGAAAGACATCAGTTGTCTTCAGTGGGCTTTGGGTCAGGTCCTTTATGCTTACATAACCAGTGAAGTGCAGAGCACTCAGAGAGAGCTTTGGGATGCCATTCTGAAGATGGGCTGAGCTCCTATCTATCTTTTTATTTATGGACCCTCTAATAGGGCAGATAACAGTTGTCCAGTCCCACCACCCATCAAGAAAGGGTTATATAACTCCTGTGGTCACAGTCAGCCCTAACCTGCTGCACCTGTGCGGCTTGTCAGGCCGTGGGGTAGGCCCTTAAAAAGCAGACGCTCAGGTCAGATAGTATGGTGCTCTGAGACATGCTGAGCTAGAGCCCAGAGTGCTGGGTTATTTGCTGAGGAACAGCTTGGGAGTACCGCCAGCCTGAACTCCCTGAGGAAAGAGGATTTATGTCTTTTTGTTGAAATCCCCAGGGCTAACTTTTGGGCTTTTTCCAAGCAGAAGGGAGGGGAAAGAAGAGACTGAGAGACTCCTCCACCTCCTTTGCATGAGGGAGGGAGACTATCCACTCACAGGCTGTGAAACTATTATCCTTTTTGTTTTGACTGGTTTATTTACCCACACATACCCAGAAAGGGGTAGACTTGGTAGGAGGTACAGCCAGAGGGCTATACCTCATGACTGGACCGGGGTCGACTCTAAGGAATGACATATGAGGTAAGTGAGCTGCCTGCTTTCACCCCAAGGGGGCAGCCTTGAGACATAAGCCTTGACAGGCCCAATGACCATAGTCGCTGAGCACTTCGTGGTAATGAATGTGTTTATCCTCACAAAACCCTTGTGGTAGGGCAGTGCTGTCACCCCCACTTTACAGCTGAGGAACTGAGGCAGAGAGAGAGAGACTGAGGCTTGTCTACGTTGCATTAAAAGAGCGGTGGCACTGCCGCAGCTGGCCCATATCAGCTGACTTGGGGTCAAGGGGCTAAAAATTGCAGTGTAGACCTTTGGGCTCGAGCTGGAGCCTGGGTTCTGAAACCCCTTGAGAGGGCTGGGTCTCAGAGCCCAGGCTCCAGCCTGAGCCCGAAACTGAACATCTCAATGGCAACATCTACATCAACCCTGCAGCCCACGCCTGAGTCAGTTGACCCAAACTCTGAGATTCAGTGCCGTGGGTTTTTTATTGCAGCGTAGATGTACCCATGGAGTGTTTCTGGTGGAGCTGGGAACTGGACTCAGGTCTTCTGTTGCCCGGTCCAGTGACGTATCCACAAGACCTTCCTTCTTTTCAAACCAAACCTCGACTGACCTTTATGGAAGCTCTCAAAAGTTCTTACCCTGAGGGTTTTGTGAAGCTTAATTAAAGTTTGTAAAGCATCTTGAGTTCCTTGGGGAGAAGTGCAAGGATGATTATTATTATTACTAATAACAGATGAGCCCCTGAAACAATCTAGTACAGTAGAATGAATTAGCATGAAGAAAGCAATCAACAACAACAAACCAAACCAGCAATGCCGTTGTTGCCTTGGGCAACATATACAGCTGGTGGTCTGACAGATGTGACAGATGAATCCACTGATATTCCTCTCAGTCATTTCCATTGCAAATTAAATTGTCTCCCGTGTCCTCATAACAGCCATCTCTCAGCCAGAAATCACCTGCAGCATTAACTTGCCTGTCCCAGCATTAACTTGCCTGTCCCTTTTCCCACTTCTACAGGCCCAAGTCCAAGTTTGATGTAAACAGGTGCAATTCCCACTGAAGATTTGGATTCTCTTCAAGGATTTATCTGTGGCGTAGCAGATTAAGCACCAATCCCATTATTGTAGTATCACACACAAGTAGAGCTGAGCGAAACTTTTTGACCAAAATGTTTTTCGCGGGAAAAAAGTAGATTCAGTGACATTGAAATTTTTCAGGATTTTTTTCAAACTTGCCAAATCGTTATAATAATAATTAAAAAAAACCCAAAGTAAATGTTTTGTTTCAATGTTTTAAAAAATAAATGTTTCAAATTTTCAATTTGAAATAACTGTTGATAGTTAATTTTATTTTTAAAAATTTAAAATGTTAAAAAATGCTGAAAATCAAAATGATATATGTTGGGATTTTTTGACCCCAAATGAATTGTTTTTCAACTTTTGCATTCACTGAAACTTTAGAAAAATCTCATTGTGGTTTGACCCCAAATATTTTTTTTTCTAACTCATTAGTTTATTTCCAGGGAACTGAAAAATCTGTTGTTCACCCAGCCCTACATGAAATCCCAAGTGAGATCATGGTCCCATTGTACTAGGTGATGTAAATAAACATGACGAGATAATCGCGGCTCCATGGAGTTTACAGTCTAAGTTAGCAAGACAAATGATGGGGGCAAGACAAAGGCACAAAAAGATGAATGTGAATGTCAATGTCACTGCACAGCTCAGTGCAAGAACTGAGAATTGAACTTCTGACTTCTAGTCCAGTGCCCCATATACTGAAACACGTTCCCTCTCAGTAGCTAATTGCCTCCCATTGACCTGAGTTCTAACTGTCAGGAGGAGCTTGCTGCCAACAGAACTTCAGATGCACAGTAATCTGGGGAGTGGGGCACTGCTGGAGAAGAGTTGTAACGAGTCACAGGAGCTGGGAGATCAGATGGGACCAAGGTTGATCCCCACCTAGCCTCTAAGGTTGCTTATGTTTTTAATTTATATTCAGTGGGGTTTCACATGCTTTCCACCAGGTCTGAAATTGGTCCGTAGCCTGTAAATGGTTTGTGGAATGGTGCTAATCTGATGCAGAGTTTGAACTAATTTTCTCTTGCTTAGCAATGCTTGACCACTGAGTTACTGTTGTGGATGTTTAACAACACTGTGACCAAACCGAATCTAGAACTTTTCCATTTGAGGATGCAGGGATGCATCAGAGACATTAATTCAACATTGTGATAACCTGTTTGCAGGAAAGTGTTAAGACATCCTTTTCAGAGAAGGGAAAATCACATCACAGAGAGTTGAAATGATTTGCTCATGATCACATAGCAAGCCAATGCCACTCTTAGAAATAGAACCCAGAGGTCCTGACTCCAAGTGGCCTGTTCCAACCACTATTCCCCATGTTCAGTTACTCCATCCCTGTGCTCGAGGAAGGAACAGAGAAGTAGGGGAGCAACGTGCCTTTCTACTATCGTAGTGCTTACCCGTATGCTGGGGCAACCTTAGCTCTGCTTCCCAAGTCTCCTTATGGGTTCTGAAAGGCAGAGAATAGCTGTAGTGTAGTGCATTCTGCTCATGTCCTTTACTCCCTGACTTATGTCCCTGACTCCAAGGGCTGAGGTAGAAACCTTCTGCAGACTGGAGGGAGCATTCTAGGGGCATTCCCCCATCATTATTTCTGGCCCTTTTTCCTGCAGGGTGGCATAAAAGGACCTTAGTAACTGATAATTGGATCCAAAGCGTCCAATGGATATGCAGCAGCAAATAGCTGTTCGAGACATCCACATTATTTATTTTGTTTAAATCCTTTTCTTGCTTAATTTCGCTCCTGCTAATAGACAAGTTATTTAATCCAAATGCAATAAGGATGGAAGATTAGATAGGTTCCTCTAGATAAATTCTAGCCTGAAAATCTACAATTTGTGGTGCTCTAGTGGGCCATAACAACACACCTATTACAGAGAAAACTAGTGATGAACAAACCTCAGAGAGGTTTTCTTCAAGTGACCTTCACCATTGTGACAGAGTTGTGAAACTTCCACTCTCCTTTGGTTACCAGTCCATCTGGCAATGTTTCTGACATAGCTGGGTCTCTTTCTTCCTCTTCCTGGTTTGCCTGATAATATGAGTACTGGAACCTAGTCACTCTGGGATCATCAACATCTTTCTTGATGCTGCATGCGTCTGACAAATTGGGTATTCACCCACGAAAGCTGATGCTCCAATACATCTGTTAGTCTATAAGGTGCAACAGGACTCTTTGTTGTTTTTTTTACAGATCCAGACTAACACAGCTACCCCTCTGATACTTCATACTCAGATAGTTCAAGTGTTTGTTCAAATTGCTGTTTTCTACCCCTCCCTCCCAATACAGGCTTTTTGTTTATTGTAGGTCTTGGAAGTCAATACTAGTTTCTTCAAGAATATGCATCATCTTGTCACTTTGGGTTTAGCAAGGTTTAGTTCAGATAAAAACGTAACATGATTGGATCCAAGATCTAGGTACCTGTGTACAATTGGCCAGGAGACTTAATGACAATAGGCAGATTTCGGGCACTTGATAAGCTACAAAGGAAAGGTATCTGAGCATTTTCTTGGATATGGCTTGGTTCTAAAGTTGTTGAACATTCAGGAGAAGGGGTTTGTTAATCTTGTGTGTCATTTCATTGGGGACAGGATCTGTCTTTATAATACATTTTATATACAGTGTCTAGCATTTTGGGATCTTGGTCCTTGAGGGGCTCTGGGTGCTACCATGATATATATAATAGCAAATTCCTTGTTTCCCCATGAGTTTCTAGCCTCCAGAAAGAGCCCTTCTGTTGAGTGTTAATATGTAAGCCTCAGGCTGAGGTTTAAAAAAGGAACCTTGGGAACTTAGATGCCCCACCTTTAACTCATCAATGGCGTGATCCCATACTTTGCTGAACAGCTTCAGTGCTTCATGACTATCAAGAATATCCAGAGTTATAAATGACAACATACATTTGAGAAGCAATATTAAACCTACTGCTTCAGGGCTTAAGCCAATCTCTGACTATCCGAGACCAGGAGGAGACGTAATGTGGGGCGCAAATTATCTCATATCCCCTGCTGTGGGCCTCTTGCACCTTCTTCTGAAGCATCTGGTGCTGGCCGCTGCTGGAGAGAGGAGACTAGATGGACTGTGGCTGTGACCCATTGCAACAATTCCTGTGTTCAGTGCTGAGCACTTTGCAGAATCTGAACCTGGGTTACGGGATTTATTTAAGATAACATGCATGCAGGTGAAGTGACCGGATGCAAATCAAATATTAGATGGAAAAGCTTGTTTTAACCTTCTTGCCTCCTGCCTTCTCAACCATGTGCTCCCTAGATACTATGAATATTCACCCTTCAGCATGGCATGAACACTGCCTTTGTCTTTTTAAATGCTGACTGGTTATCCCGGTTTTATGCATTTTCAGTTATTCGTGAAAAGCAAACACTGCATAGCATTTTAAGATCATCTCAACGCATACCCTTTCCTCATATTCTGGGGTTAGAATATCAATATTTGGCTAATTTTATTAAATATATTGAAAGCTTAGTGCAAAAGCTGGGCCTAGTGGGTAATATGTAGAGGAGGCTGGAGTGAATGGAATGTATTCCTTGAGTTTGACTCTGATTCTGGAGATTGAGGGCCAGGTTCTGGGCTGCATGTCTCCACAGATGCAGATGAGAAGGCACAGCCTTGAGCTGGATGGCAAGGAAAGAGTTAAAAGTGACTTCATGCCACATTTGCACCTCCTTAGTTCTGGCTCCCCAGGGATTGCCCTAATTGATGACTTACTGTGGGCTGCCCCTCACCCCACAATAGTTGGATTGCAAAGCACACTGGCCACTCCCTCTCCCACCCAACTTGTACTGTCCCCTCCTGTCTCTCTACCCATGCCAACAGCTACTCTGCAGGATGGGGTAACGTTGTCTACCCTGCCCTGTGTGCTTTGAAAAATCCTTATTTCAGCTCCTCTGCACTGCTCTCGAGGCCAATATCCAGACCTCAAAATTTTAATCCTTCCTCCTAGTGTTTTCTGGTGTGAATTAATCTCCTTATGAACATGCCTGGTTGTTTATTTAGTGAGAAGGCGCGAGCCCTCTGTTGGTACATTTCACAAACCATCTGAGTGGAAATAATAAAGTCACTAAAGAAGAGTGGCAAGCCAATAAACCAGCCATTATGATATTGCTGAGTTTCTGTAGACACCAGTACTGGCAAACGTTTGAACTTCTCTGTTCAATATGATTTCCAATTCCTTCTGAACTCCAGCTCTATCATAATGCACTGTTGTGGGTTATTTATTTCCATAGACTGCTTTGATCTCATCTTTAGGTGCACAGTGTATTTTTTTTTTTTTGCTTAATTAAAGCAGTGTACTGCAAGCATCCCAGTTATTTTTTTTATTTGCTCTAATTTCCACTGATTTCATCTTAAACTCTCAAGATTTCTTTTATTGTTGCAAACAAAGCTGATAATGGTGAAATAACTTTTCTTCCCAAAGCTTTTCTGTTACTACCAGTGCTGTCCTTCCAGCACCTAGCTGTCCAGAAAGAGGAGCCTTAATAAGGAAATTTAAGAATCAGTGCTGATTAGCTGTGGTAGTTTTAATTCAATCAAAGAGATTCACTCATGCTATTTCCTTGACTTTGGCGCACACAAAGGAATATGCTTCTGAATTTTAATTTAATCAAACACATGGCTGGTACTTAAATTGCAATTATGTGACAACTCTTCTTGGGCACTGCAATATCACACTTCTTGCTTTAGCATCTCAACAGCGGTTTGATGCCCACAAGTATTGCTACCCTGTTCTACAAATGCAGAAAGTGATCTACAGATTGGCTAAGTGGTTTGCCAAAGGTCACATGGTGTGTGTATAGTGGATTGGGATAGAACTCCAGAGTCCAAAATTTGAGACACTAGATTCAGCCCAGGTGTAACTCCACTAAAGTATGTGGAGTTATACTGGGGATGAATATGGCCCTAGAAGTTTATCAACCTACAATGGTTCAGATACATGTGATCTTCATCCCCTGCCATATTCCATCTGTCCTTCCTATCCATAAAGTCTGCTCCCTGGAGTCATCTAATCCTATTTTTCTTCAGACCTGTCCTACTATTGCTCGATGTTTCTCATAATCACACACATCTGTCACCCCATGTCACAGTCCCCCTTATCTGGATAGTCTAGTCCAAAAGTGTCATAAGGTTTCCAAATCTCTCTGCTGGCTCGACCCAGCATTGAACAATCATAGAAGATTAGGGTTGGAAGAGACCTCAGGAGGTCATCTAGTCCAGTCCCCTGCTCAAAGCAGGACCAACACCAACTAACGCATCCCAGCCAGGGCTTTGTCAAGCCGGGCCTTGAAAACCTCTAAGGATGGAGATTCCACCACCTCCCTAGGTAACCCATTCCAGTGCTTCACCACCCCCCTAGTGAAATAGTGTTTCCTAATATCCAACCTAGACCTCCCCCATTGCAACTTGAGACCATTGCTCGACACCGTGTTCTGTTTTACACTACAACTGTTTTCTACCATTTTTTCTTGCTTTCTTTTAGTTCATGCATATCGACCATTAGCTTTTGTCTTTTCATTTTACTCCTGTAAGAGTCACCAAATTGTAGTGACTTTGGTTCCCTGTAGAACTTTACATCTATATTGTGTGATGGTGGTAGTGCTGTTTTCATCTGCTTTATGCAAATTAGTTCTATTTCCTTTAAGGTCTTGCCTTATTCAAGGGGAGAAAATATAATTCAACTTGTTTTGTTTCTTGTCTTGCGAAGTTACCAGTCATCATCAAACTTGAGTTCAACTAGATGTACAGCATTTTGCAAATTCAGTTCAGATCTTCAAAGACTTGATAAAATCTCTGGAGTCTATTAATTTTTTTTTCTTTGAAACAATCCTTTTTATATTACGTTTTGGCTAAACTTATAAATAAGGTGAACAAAATGATAGAGCGAAGTTTAAGTCACTTTCATTGAAGGGAGAGCTGCTTTTTTAAACTTAGGAGCCAAGATTTTTTTCTAAGTTACTTTGGGTGTTTCAGGATTTGAGCTTCCAACCTGAGACAATTTATAAGAAGGCTCACTTTTCCAGAGTGTGGAAGATCAGCGATGTTTTTTTTTTTTTTTTTTTATTCTGAGCTCCCACACTCAGAAAAACTCAGCCTTATAAATTGTCTGAAGTGGCACACACAATTTAAGGCACCCAAAATCAATAGTTGCATTTGACACTCTAAAAATTAATGTTAAGGTTTCAAACAAAACTCTGCAAGCTGTAGATTTGGTCCTATGCTTTAATTATTCTCCAGGCACAGGAAATTATTAGATCAGTGACCAAAACTTTGTACTGGAACTTTAAATAACCTCAATTTCAGCAAAGGAGCTTTACTCGTATTATAGGTAAAATGTTTGTTTCTTCGTCTGTTAATATTTGGAATGCGGCAGCAAAATAAAGTAGGCTTGGAAGTGTCTGATGTCAGAAATGTATCCCAGTCCTTCAATTTTGTGGCAAATAATTGGGCCCTGAAGGAATTGGCTATTAAAGTTGTTCTCCTACTTGTGGTATGTGTATGTTGGCACTATTTCTCTTAGTTGCCTCACAGCAATACATTTTGACAGAAACCCCAAGGACTCCCACCTCAAAGGGGTGGAGGGGGTACGGCTGTAAGTTAAAGGGATCAAGTTAAAATGATCCAAAGCTTCATTCAGTTAAGATCTCCACAAGGGGATAAACTCTAAACATTTTAGAAAATTCCCTTGCACTTTTAAGAAGGCAAATTCACTGGCAAGCTTTTATCATTCATCCTGTACATTGTCTGAGACATCTCACTTTTAGTAGGCTTTAAACCTTACAGAGAGGTTGTCATTTCACTACACCTATCCAAGTATGTGGTGTTATAATGTATATTTGGTTAAGCAGTGTATATTTGGTTAAGCAGTATGTATTTGGTTTGGAGCAGTATTTGGTCTGTTGCAGCATGTGCCATTGTAACGATGCTGTTCTGGCAGGACCCAACTGAGAGTGCCAATTCAGGACAAATCACTTAAAACAGGGCAGTTACTGTCCTAGGCTGGGGTTTTTCCACCTCTATGGCAAACCAAACCAGACAGACTAAGAGGACTTTCGTCTCACCCCACTGGCTAACCACAAGTCACACAAGCAATTCCCTTAGACACTCCAGTTTCTCAGTATCACCACCAGTGCCACTCGTTATGGGGACAAATGGTAATGAAAACCAATACCCCAGTAAAAGAAAAAAGGTTCTCCTGATCCCATAGGACCAAGCCCCAGACCCAGGTCAATATACAAATCAGATCTTACCCACAAATCATGCTGTTGCCAATCTTTTAGAATCTAAAATCTAAAGGTTTATTCATAAAAGGAAAAAGATAGAGATGAGAGCTAGTACTGGTTAAATGGAATCAATTACATACAGTAATGGCAGAGTTCTTGGTTCAGGCTTGCAGCAGCGATAGAATAAACTGCAGATTCAAATCAAGTCTCTGGAATACATCCCCAGCTGGGATGGGTCCTCAGTCCTTTGTTCAGAGCTTCAGCTTGTAGCAAAGTCCTTCCAGAGGTAAGAAGCAGGATTGAAGACAAGATAGAGACAAGGCATCAGCCTTATATAGTCTTTACCAGGTGTAAGAACACCTCTTTGTTCTTACTGTGGAAAATTACAGCAAAATGGAGTCTGGAGTCACGTGGGCAAGTTCCTGCATACTTTGATGAGTTACAAGGCATATTTGCCTTCTCTCAATGGGTCAGTTGTATAGCTGATGGTCCTTAATGGGCCATCAAGCAGGCTAGGCAGAGCTAACACCAGCTTGTCTGGGATGTCACCCAGAAGCATAGCATAAGTTTGAAATACAGACAGTATAGAGCCAATATTCATAACTTCAACTACAAAATTGATACACACATATAGACAGCATAATCATAACCAGTAAACCATAACCTTGTCTTAGACACCTCATTTGACCCCCCTTTATACAAGATTTGGTGCCACTATAGGACTTTGGTTGCAACCATGTTCTGTATGGTCCCAGATTATGTCAATAACGTCACAGCCATATACCGCTTTCTTTGTATTTCTGAAGTCTGTGATCCTTTAATGCCACAGAGTAATGGAGAGTTCCTGTTAAAATGCATTTCCTGCAGGACAAATAGAATTGAAAGATTTAACAGAATTATGGGTAAAATTTAAGGTGTACCCCAGTGATTTAGGAGCCTAAATCCCATTTTCAAAAGTGACTTAGGGACCTAAGAATCTTGGAGAGGAAGGATGGTCCAGTGGTTAGGGCACTAGCCTTGGACTTGTGAGACTTGGATTCAATTTCCTCCTGCACCACAGACTTCCTGAGTGACTTTGGGCAAGTCACTTAGCCTCTCTGTGCCTCAGTTCTCTATCTATAATATGGAGAGACTAGTACTGTCCTATCTCACAGGGGCATTGTGCGAGTAAATACATTCAGCGATGGGAAACATGCAATAATCGAAGATTACTAGGTTAGTCCTGATGACTTTCAGTGGGACCTAGTCTTCCAAGTGCCTAAGTCACATTTGGAAATTAGACTTGGACTCCTAAGTCACCTAGGCATTTTTAAAATTTTGCACTCTGTATGTCTATAGTATAGCTCAGATCCACGTAGGCAAATCCTTGAGCCGATGCAGTGCCCCTTCGGCTTTAACGTGATTTACAGTAGCCTAAGGGTCCAACCGCATGGATTCGAATTCAGGATTGAAGTCTGTGTTTAGAGCTATTCCAAATGATGGTGCCCATCATTGTACAAACTAATCGTCAATGCACAAATTGGACAAAAATATCCCCAAACGGCCACACCTGCTACCCAACCCACCCAGACTAAGGCTCTGATTCAGGAAAGCATCCCTATTTGGACAAGCATGTGCTGATGTCACATTGAAGTCAATGCACTTGATGCAATGCAGTGAAGTTCTATTGACTGTAATAGGACGTTAGCATGTTCTTAAGGTGAAGCACATTCTTAAGTTCTGACATGGAGAGATGTAATACGCATGTTTATGTGTTTTGCTGAATAAAGGCTTCCCTGCCTTCCCTCCCCTTCACCTTTCCAGAAAAATCCTGGTGAACGAGGTGAACTTTGGGACCTCTGCTTCAGGCTCCAAGGAAACAGAAAACTTACAAGTCATGATGAATCAGTGGGATCCAATCAAGTGTGAGTCTGGGACATGATAAAACTTTAAATGAGCATGTCAGCAAAAATAAATGGCAAAATATATCATCCCCTTTCCCAAATAGCTACATAGAACTTTTGTATGGAATAAACCTATCCTTCCTGGAGGGCGTTCTGTGGCACTTAACTAATGGCTTTACTACAGTAATTCTGAGTGCTCACAAAATGCACACATGGCCTGCACATAAAGAGACTAGGACACAAAGCGATTGCTAAATCAATTACAAATGTTATAGATCAAAACCTTTACCAGGTGCCTAAATGGAAATTTACACAAAATAACATTAGCATGAATTGGATTAGCAACTTAATGGACTAAGGTTTTCATGTCGAACAGCTTGCTGGGTTCAGAAATCTTACTGTCAATTGCGGACAACTTTAATCAGGTAGCAACTGGCTCTTGCTACAGAGCAAAAGAAATAAAATACTGTCAAATTTTCCATTCTGTTCACTTAGCTAAAGAAACATGCAATGGTTTCAGCCCCTGTAAATTTGTGGATTGTCAGACTTAAGGCCGGGGTTTACTAGGGCTCAGTCCTGCCAAGTGTTGAGCGCCCCATCTCCAGTCCAGCAAATTTCTTACGGACAGATTTACAAAGATATTTAGGGGCCTAAACATGCAGATAGATAATTTTGAAAATCCCATTAGTCACCTAAGTCCCATTGACTTTCATTTTATGTGGTAGTGTAAATCCTATCCTGCACCTATCTGCATCTTTTGGTGCCTAAATGACTTTGTAATTCTGGCCCTTAAGCACCTATTTAAGTTTCATTTTCAATTAATGGGACTTAAACACATACTTAAGTGTTTTGCTGAATGCTGGCTATGCAAAAGAAGGCAGAAGAACCATATAAAGGGTCTGATCTTATAAGGTATTGAGTGCCTGCAATAGCCACGGATTTTAGTGGAACATGCAGGTCCTCCTCACTTCGCAGGATCACAACCAAAATGAGTAACTGTTGTATCATATGAAACTCTCATTGTGGAAGCTACTGAGGTAATCAAAGAAGAAAAGATTTCAGGATCAAGCCCCAAAGGTGTGGAGTGCTAAACACTTCCTGTGAGATGCTAATCTAATATTGACTGTGTCCAATTCGTATACATTGAAATGTGCCTCAGAAAATGTGGTTGCATCAAAATCAAAAGATTTTGTGGAAACATGTTCATTTCAGTTAATTTTTAATAGTCAAAATTGTTTTGACATTTTCCCTTTTCATTTCAATAATGTCAGGGGTTCTTTTTTTTTAAATTTGGTTTCTACTTTTGTATTAGTCAAATATTCTAACGTTATGTAACTTATATTTAACATTTCATATTATTTTTAACTTCTTAAAACTAAACATGTTGATGGTTCTGAATCTAATTTTGGGATAATTTTAGTTCCATGGGAAACTTTGGCTTTTCTTTCTGAGATGGAATGAAAACAAATTTAAAAATTGGAATTTCCCAGGGAAGAGAGATTCCATTTTCTGACCAGCTCTAATCAACTGCTAGTGATGTCTATAGGGAGCTGAGGCCATTGCTAAAGACACAAAGCAGCTCATATAAATGGGACCTTACTTTTCTGCCTCTGTTCTGGGACAGCCAACGAAGGGACTGGTTATGATGATTAGTAGCTCCTCTTAATATTTACTGGGACCCCCAGCTCATTTCATTTAGAGCACTGATCCCCATGAGATTGGCTGCATCTTTTGGTCACTGATTTTATGGACTGAATTCAAACCAGTGACTTCTAGATAAAAGCCTCATCTGCAACTTGTCTGGGCCTATCCAGTTCCTCTACTTACTTATAGATTTCAACATTTTCTTGTATATTAAACCTTTCAGATACTTTGGTTTTTACACTCCCTGTTCCCAGAGCTTCTTGGAATTTCAGTGTGTTGCATTAGTGTCTATTTGCAGTAACACTTACTGGGTACCCTGCTGCTCAGTTGTCAGAATGAGCTAAATATTTCTTTCTCTAGGAAGATCATAAAGAAGTATGAGCTATGTGGCTCTGATCAGGGATTCTAGAAAGGGGAAAGATTTGTCCTTAAGAAAGTAATACATTGTGAAGTCTTATGAAAAGCAAAATGAGGGGTGGGAGATGAAACGAGGTCCTACCAAAGGTTGGTGCTGTCATTTCCCTGTGAAAAATCCATCTGCTAAGTACAGGGTCACACGGCCTCTAAAAATGAGTTCAGGTGTTTACGGGTTCAGCAGCAGCTTGAGCAGGGGGTTTGTGAATCCCCGTGGTGCCTGATTCTGGCGTTTAGGCACCTAAAGCAGCAGTTAGTCATCAGGTTGCCAATTTTGGTTGGCTGTATTCCTGGAGGTTTCATCAAATGACAGACTCTTTGATTGAAGATGAATCTTGAATTCCTGGAGACTCCAGGATAATCCTGGAGGGTTGGCAAGCCTAGTTAGTCACCTAAATCCTTTTGCGAATCTAGCCCTTGATGTCTAAGGGTACGTCTATACTTACCCGCTGGTTCGACGGCAAGCAATCGATCTTCTGGGATTGATTTATCGCGTCTTGTCTAGATGCGATAAATTGATCCCGGAAGTGCTCGCCGTTGACGCTGGTAATCCTGCTCTGCGAGAGGAGTAGGCGGAGTTGATGGGGGAGCCTGCCTGCTGCATATGGACCCGCAGTAAGTACCTTTCAGTTCGAACTAAGATACTTCGACTTCAGCTACATTATTCACGTAGCTGAAGTTGCGTATCTTAGTTCAAACTGGGGGCTTAGTGTGGACCCAGCCCTAAGTCACTTCTGAAAATGGGATTTAATCTAAATCATTTAGGCCTCGCAATGCTGAACAGATTAATGTCTAAATACCTTTAAAACTTGAGTCAAGGTGAGTGAGGTAATACTTCTGTTAGGGAGAGAGACAAGCTTTTGAGCTTACACAGAGCTTTTCTTCAGGTGGAGCTCCATGTAAGCTTGAAAGCTTGTGTCTCTCACTGACAGAAATTGGTCCAATGAAAGATATTATCACCCCCACCTTGTCTCTCTATCACCCGGGAGTCAACATGGCTATAAGAACACTACATTTAAAAAATCTGGACCTTACTTACCACAGTGCTGAGGCATGGCTACTCATAATAAATATGAAATATCTATTATTACTTTTAGTGCCTGACATTCAACCCTGAGTCCTAAAACTTTATAGTATGCTTTTAAAATCTTGAAATCCCTATAACCGTACAATATTCAATAATAATTTCAAAATGATTTATTCTAATGTTTTTAAATACACGGCATCTCAATGCTTAAAGATGAAGAGCGCATTAACAGAGCATTCCATCTCGCCCCATCATTATTATAGTTAAAGCACACAATCTAGAATGCTGTTAATGAAGAGTTCATTGCTTAAAAGGTTATTTTCCTAAAAATAAAAAGGACCCGAGTGTTGCTCTTTGTGACAAGGCTCATTTCTCCTGCCTACAAGGGACAATAAGCAGGAGATTTGAAAGGTCGTTGGTCCTTTTGTATGATAATAAACAATTAATGTGGCCGAAGGGAAGATGTGGCATCCAGTTCTCCAGTATAAATTTTGGAGAAAATTAATCATTCATGACAAGGGAAGAATACTTAAACCAACATGTCCTGGCTCATTTCTCAGCCATCATTTCAGTCTCTCTCTCTTATATTTATTTATGTATTTATTTATTTTACAATTTGATATATTGTTTAATCAACTGCAGATAATAATTATTTTTCATTAACAAGCACCCTTTGGGTCTTCTGTTCACCCCTGAGATTATTTCTTGTATTGCAGCATTTCATAAGTGATAAGGCAAAGGGGACTAGAAAAAGAGTGACTGAGTGAAAATTCCTTCCAGGCAGTTATATTTCATATCCATACACTGTCCTATGTGCATGGAATCTAAATATGCTGCTACTTCAGTCATTTTATAGCAGTTGTAGCAGCAGAATTTCACACATTCTTGTAATTACAATCCTTTTTTCCCCCCATCATATTGCTACTGCGCAGCAACTGACCATCTGGTCAACATTTTAAAAGTAAAGTTGCCAGCCTAGCGGATGCAAGCACCTCGCCTACTTAATGGTAAATTTTGCAGTCTACATGGTACACACAAAAAGGTTTGCTCTCGGTGTTTCACAATAGTCCACCAGCATCTGCAGGCGAGCAATCACTTTTCTAATCATTAGGAAACACATTTTATATTTATAGAATGATTTCTACCTTGTCTACCACTTTACTTGGCTGTTGCAATATTTCCCATTGCCTCTAATGAAAATCTGAAGTATTATTTATTTTGGATGGCAAGGGGCACTGTTTATTAACCTTCCACCACAAAGAGGCTTTTGGGCCAGATTTTTAAAGGTAGGTGCTTTTGAAAATTCTACTAGGTGCCCATCTGCATTGGTAGAAGCCTAAATAGCTTTAAAAATCTGCCTCTTCCAGATTAAGGACTGGACTGACAGTATCAAAATACACCAAGATTTTAAAACCTAGGAGCAGTAAAATTAAGCTCCTAAATAGGGGTGTATAGTAGGATCTTCAAAAGCACCTAAATTACTATTTAATTATTGAGCAGCACCTAGGTGCCCCAGTCATGGACCATTGTGTTAGGGGTTGTACAGACCCACAACAAAAAGACACTCTTTGCCTCCAAGACCTTACAACCTAAATAATAAGTGCTTTAGGAATACAGTTCCCGTTGAAAGTCCCATTGAATTTCAATGAGTCTTGTACTCCTAAAACAGATGCTTTTGAATTTCCCACCCTCGACTCCTGCCTGATGTTTTTCCAGCATGCTGAGCACCCACCAACCTCTGTTGAACTTTGATAATGTGTTGGTCACTGGGTGCTGCTCGGTGCTCAGCACTTCTGAAAATCAGGCAAATGTTCAAATATGGCCTTAGGAATCTAGCGTTTAAATGTGGACTTGGGATCCTAACTTTAGGCTCCTGTCCTTGAAAATCTTGTGCAACTGGATGGTTGGTGACAGACAGCAGGCAGAATTTTGTTCCAGCAGGTTTAAAATAGGGGTTTGTAATTGTATCTATTACACAGACTCCTTGTAAACTTCAAATGCACTCTCTGTCACAGCATCCTCGTGGTGTTGTTTGATGATCATCCTAAGGAGATGGTATTCTGTGCTGTGGACACATTGTGGGGCTCCCAGATACTATAGCAGTTCAGCTATAGAAAAGAAGGTAGTCCAGTGGACAGCATGCTGGATTGGAAATTGGAAAAACTGAGTTCTGTTCCCAGCTTAGCCATTGTCCTGCGGGCGACTTTGGTCAGGTCACTTGTTCTCTACGTGCCTCATTTTCCCTACCCACCCTGCGTCTCTTTTCTCTTTAGACTAAATTATTTGGGATGGAGACACTTTTACTATGTGTTTGTAAACGTGTATCACAACTGGGCCCTGATCTTTGTTGGAAGCCTCTAATACTATAAACAAATGCTGTATGATGAACTAGGAGCACATTGTACAAAGTGACTTTCCAGCTCTGCTACTGCATAGGCTTGGGTAATAAAATTCGGGGGCCAGGTCCTCAGCTGGTGTGAATAGTCATAGATTCATTGACTTCAGTGGAGCTACAGCAATTTACACAATCTGAGGATCTGTCCCTTTGGGTGTTGTCTAGTGCCTTGTCCCCTAGCCCATGCTTCTCCAGTGATGTGGGATAGAATGGCTGTTGTCATTGGTGATGTTTCATGTCTGGTCTCTTTGTGGTGCTAGTTGATTGAGGAAATGAGAAATTTCAGTGGGTGCTTGGATTAGTATTAAGTTGAATGTCATATCTTTTATTAAAGTTTTTGTCTTGTGGGAGCTCTGTGTCTGACTCCTGGACAGCCTTTGAAGTGCCTGTAGCCACTTTCATTGTGTTGGACCTTTTTGGTTTATAATTACATGTTGGTAGTGTGGAAGACTTTTTTTTTTCTAGTTTTGTTCCATTTTTAATTAATGTTTTAATAGTTTTTGACATACAAAGATAATCAAACTGCAGCAGTTACAGACCATTAGTGAGGGGGGATACAACCCTCCGTAAGCAGTAAACAACGGATCACCGCTTAGACAAGGCTTACATCACTTGAACTATGATACGTGAGAGCATTATGCAGCACTTAGGATGTGATTGATGGCAAATAAGGTACACCAAAAAGATCAGCTAATGGCAGGGAGAAAAATGAGTCTCTCTCAATAAACAGCATAGTGTAAATCAGCTGAGCTTGTAAAATGTGATGCGCACGAAAAGCAAAGGATTTGTTTAAAACTTCATAACCTGTTTTTTTCCCCCTAACCATATGGTTCGCTTTAATACTGAAGTTGCATTTTTAAATAGTTTATAAAGGATGAATACACAGTTACTAGATACCTTAATAAATTCTTATTATATATTTGTAGACTGTAAGGCCAGAAGGGAGGGATAGCTCAGTGGTTTGAGCATTGGCCTGCTAAACCCAGGGTTGTGAGTTCAATCCTTGAGGGGGCCACTTGGGAATCTGGGGCAAAATCAGTACTTGGTCCTGCTAGTGAAGGCAGGGGGCTGGACTTGATGACCTTTCAAGGTCCCTTCCAGTTCTAGGAGATGGGATATCTCCATTATTATTATTAAGGGACCTCTGTGGATGATCTAGTCTGATGTCTTGTGTAACACAGGCCAGAGAATTTCACCCTGCTACCCCTATACTGAACCCATTGCTATATTATTACAGAGTCCAGCAGGCCAATAGGTTTCTTGTAAGCATGTTATAAGTACCCATAACACTTCTTATCAATGCACTTATATTCATCACTAACGCATAATACGTATGTCTGTAACATGCTTTCAACATGTACTAATCATTAGCCCTTTATAAACCATTTATAAACTTTTTTTTTTTTAAGTGAACTTAGTGCTGGCAAAAGGTGTTGGGTTGAACCTCAGACACCAAGGTTATGTCTACACTGCAATAGGGATTGCAGCCCTGCTTGCCCAGGATCCTGGGTACATACCCAAGCAGCCACTGAGGTCAGATTGCAGCACATGTAGACACCCAGCTAGGTTTGATCTAGTTAGAACAAAGTTAGCTCAAGTAGCAGTGAAGTTGTCAGCACAGATTAGCCCCACCCAGCCAGGGCTCTGGGTATATATCCGAGTAAAACAAAATAATCAGCAATGTTTTATTTCTACCTTATCAGAATTGTGTTTTGTAATACAAAAGTCAAAATGTTTCAATTTTGACCTTTATCAAAATAAAATGTTTAGATAATTTCCAGTTGAAAATTTTGAAAAAAAATCAGTATGTTCCTGTGAAACTTGAATCAGCACTTCCCATCAAAAAACATCACAAAATATTTGACCAGCTTTAACTAGAGGCATCTTTTGAAAATGTGTCTGAATTGCTTTCTGGGAGTCCTATAATCACCAGGCTGGCTTCTTTTCGCTGTCCTGGCCAACTCATTTCTACCTTGCTATTGGGAGGAACACTTGCAGGGTGAGAGGTTAGTTCAGCCTCTATGCTCACTTCAATTCTTGGCCTATCTGATGAGAGTGCTAACCAGGGGTGCCTGGACTTGCCAGCTGGAGTAGTGGCTGTATGGATGTTAACACTGGGATGGATGTCCACTCAGAACTTGCCAGAGACCAGTGAACTTATTTCATATGGGACACTTACAAGCCATCGGATGATGATGTCTTCTGCTCAGCTTCCTACCTGACCTCATTTGATCTGGCCAGTGAGTGTTTAAAAGCTGTGTAGTCATCACCAATCTCTAAATCATTCATGAAAAACAATCAAAAAACAACTATTTGGTTCACTCCCCTATGGGTTTTTTCTTTCCTTAATGAGATATTTTGTGTTGTGCTGATCACATGGGCTATCAGATTCAGATGGAGCCCAAATGCCATGGAAACACCTACATTATAAATTTGGTTTTATTGAGCAGGGAGCAGTTTTCTATTCCAGTGCAAGCTGCAAAACTTAAACATGGCAAAGAAATTATTATTTTAATGATAATAATTTACACTTGCATAGCAGCTTTCATCCAAGAAAATTCCATGTTAGAATTTTCCATTTATAGTCTCTCCAAGATGGGTAATTTCACCTTGCTAAGTATTTATATTACATTCTCCTTTGCTGCGTGGGAAGGAAAAAATGTTATGGTTTGTACCTTTGCATATTTATTATAACAATATTTTGCATTTATATAGCCTTTTTCCCCTGAGGATCTGAATGTGCTTTAGAAACATTAGTTTAAGCCTCACAATACCCACATATGAGGTGGTATTATTCTACCACATCACATATGGGTAAACTGAGGCACATAAATGTTAATAGGCTTGTTTTTCAGAAGTGTTGTGGACCTACAACTCCAGTTGAAGAAAATGGGATCTGTAAGTGCTTGGCACCACTGAAAATCAGGCCCTGGGTGTCTAGGCCAAGTTCACGGCCCAGTGGTCTAGTTCAGCAGTCCATTTTAAAGCCCCAAACTGTAAACCCCATTCACTTCAATGGCTTCAAGTTAATCATGTGCTCAAATGCCATGCTGAACCGGGGCACAAGTTTGTGGCAGAGCTGGAGATGAGACCTACGAGTCCTTATTTTTGGCGTCTGATCCAAAGCCGCTTGACGTCAATGTGAGCTTTTCCACTGAGTTCAATGGGATTTAGAGCTGACTTTAGTACCACCTCCCGCAAGCAACACTGCATAACTTTTCACTCTTGTGTACCTGGCAAATAAAGCCAATTTTACCTTTTTAGATGTGCAATGAATTCCCCAGATAGCAACTCTGTTCTCTGTCAGGTATTGTATTTTTGGAGGCGAGGCTAAACATTAATATAGAAAAGCCTACTTATAATTCTAATTTTTCCTATAATTCTCTATGCACTATTTACTTGTTTAAGAAATGAAATTGCATTTCCCCTCCCCACCCCCTGAAAAGCTGTAGGGATCCCTTCATTTAAATAAGTGCAAGTAGCATAAGGCAGATTGAGAACACAAAGTCAAAGTCATTTCATAGAAAGTGTTTCATAAATGCTAATTGAGCTAAATGAGGTTAGCAAGCATTTTATAGAGAAAGTATCCAAAATACAGGGTGAATAGCAAGAGACATTATTTTAATAACGTATTACTGCAGTGTTCTGCTGCTAGATTTATAGATCAGTTTTAACTACTAGTCTTGATTATGTCAAAAAGATCTCATGATTATTTTGGGGGGGGAAGTAGTTCTGATGGTAATCTATTTTATTAATATTAACTGGCGGCTGACAGTGACAAATTTTGATCAAGCTTAAACTTTTAATGTATTCCAATTAGCGGATGGCTGTGACATTATGATGTCCACGTCAATCATTGTCCCAAGTGTTTCGCTTCTTTTTAAAAAAAAAAACATTTTGGCTCTGCAGAGCATAGAAAATACTGTACAGCTTTCATTAAAGACAAAACTGTAAAGATGATTGATTATTTCAGTCACATTCCATTTTGCTGCATTCTTTGAAATACATTTTTAATATTTATTATTATTTCAGAGGCACTTAGTGAATAGATGCATAAAAATGCATGCCAAAATGTTCCTTTGTGTATGTGCAAGGATTCTTTTATGGCACTCATCCCCATAGTACGTTAATGAGAGCTGGGCAATTTTTTTCATGCAAATAGTTTTTGACAAAAAATGAACTTTCAGTTGACCTGAAACTATTCCCAATTTTGATATGAATTCACCAGATAGTTTGGGTTGGATTCCCCAAATGGCCAGTGGTGCTGATTCCCTGATAACCTTTAGCCCAGTGGTTAAGGCACTAATCTGGGAGGTGGGAGACCTGGCTTGGATTCCTTCCTCTGCCTGATGTGGAGTAGGAACTGGAATGCAGGGGTCGCTTCCTCCCAGAAACTAAATGTTTTGTTTTTGGGTTAGCTTTTTCCCTTTGCTTAACCATTAGGCAATAGAGTCGTTCTCTCTCGGCCAATGACTACGCAAAATTTTATATGAAGTGGAACAGCTGTAATGGGAAATGAAATAAGGTTTTGTTTGACCCAAGACAAAATCTGTCTGGTTTTTAGATTCACCAATATTTTTTGTTGGAATTTTCACTTTGTTCAGATCAAATAATTTTTTTCCCCTTAGTACTGACCGTGAGCTGAAAAACTAGTGATTTATGCAGCTCTCACGTTAATATTTCAAATTAAGGAATGTGCTTTTGCAATGATCCAGTGAGGCAGGGAACTATTATCTCCATTTTACAAGTCAGGTTTGGATGAGCACCTCAAAGGTTTGGATGTTCATCTAAACTTCTTGAGCCTGATGCATTTCACCAGAACTCATGTGAGAACCAACTTTCTCCCGCATTTAGTCTGGTCCTTGTCCCGGGGCTAAAGCAGCTGGAATGAATGGAATTGTGGGGGCTCTACAGTGCAGGGGGAAGAGGGACGAGCACCAGAGAGGCCACGGGGCAACATCATGTTACAGGGCATTTTTTCCCAGAAGGTCTTTCCAGTGGTTACGGGAAATTGAAACAGCAGGGGGAGCTTGCAACACCAGCTGGGGGGTGGGGGGGAGGGGGCACGGGGTGGAGCACTGCTTACCTAGACCAGGCACAAGCAGAACCACCATTTTTCTGATCCCCTTTACTTTAAGCCTCCTGCTTCTCTCCCTGGCAGAGATGAGGGCATGATGGGAGCAGGTCTGGAGCAGGGAAGAAGAATGGCTGGTAGGTTTACTACAAAGGGAACCTACTGGTTTATCCATCCTGTGCTGGAGATGTGTAAAGGTCTCCTTTGTAGCTGCTGTGTTTGGGGTGTGATAGGATTCCAAGGAGGGGAGTGGATTCCAGGAGTTCAGAGGGG